>NC_137868.1:0-275000 GCF_963924005.1 Protomyctophum bolini | reverse complement strand
AGCCGCGAACATCGTTTTGATCTGTATTTACAGCAGGAGACAGAGACTCAGCATCATATATTTATATATGTATTTATATATGTATATATTTCCAGCAGGAGACAGAGACTCAGCATCATATTTATATCGGTATTTACTTGCGCAAGCAGAGCGCGCAAGTAATCATTTCGCTTGGTCTCTTCGAAGTGAAGCCAAGTTTTCTTCAACCGTAAGTCTGTGCCTGGTTTGCTGGGACTAGTTACAAGTTACAACATTACGTCATATACACACCATGTACTCTGGTCCCAGTTCTCAACGATGACGTAATGTTGTAACTGGTCCCAGCAAACCAGGCACAGACTTACGGTTGAAAAAAACTTGGCTTCACTTTTTGGAACCAAGTAACCACAGTATACTGCTAATCAAATTACAACTACATACTCTGTATGTAGTTGTAATGTGATTTGTAATTTGTAAATCTGTGCCTGGTCTGCTGGGACCAGACTACACAGATGACCATATCTCTTACGTCATCACTGAGAGCTAGTCATACATATACACACCATGTACTCTGGTCCCAGTTCTCAACGATGACGTAATGTTGTAACTGGTCCCAGCAAACCAGGCACAGACTTACGGTTGAAAAAAACTTGGCTTCACTTTTTGGAACCAAGTAACCACGGTATACTGCTAATCAAATTACAACTACATACTCTGTATGTAGTTGTAATGTGATTTGTGATTTGTAAATCTGTGCCTGGTCTGCTGGGACCAGACTACACAGATGACCATATCTCTTAAGTCATCACTGAGAGCTAGTCATACATATACACACCGTGTACTCTGGTCCCAGCTCTCAACGATGACGTAATGTGGTATCTGGTGGGACCAGATTACACAGATGACCATTTCTCTTACGTCATCACTGAGATACAAATCCAACTACAGATTTCGGAAGTATTTTAGATCATGTATATTTCAACAAATTTGAAAGTATTATTACAGAAATTGAAGTTAGAGACACATATTACTCTGATCATGATTTAGTATTAATATCACTATAGTACAAAATGAAATACATTTAAAACAATTGACAATTTACAATAAGTAATAAAATAATTATACTGTATAATATATTTTAATTCAGTTTATATACCGGTACCTTTTTTTCATCACATATCAATGATTCATTTTTCTGTAAAAAAGTAGTTAGGTAGCAAATAGTTACACGTAATGATTATACATTTCAAACGTTCCTTCACAGAGATACTGAGATGTGATAGTTTCCAGCGGTCGAAAGTACTTGCGCGCTCTGCTTGCGCACTAGTAGGCCATTTATGGCCTACTAGTGTGCAACAAGCAAGTATGCACTCAGCAGAGTGCAGTTCTAGTTATATATATATTTATATATGTATTTATTTGTATATTTCCAGCAGGAGACAGAGACTCAGCATCATATATTTATATCTGTATTTATATATATATTTATATCTGTATTTATATATATATATATTTATATATGTATTTGTATATGTATTTGTATATTTCCAGCAGGAGACAGAGACTCAGCATCAGTCAGGTGTTCATCAGCCCAGCGGTGGAAACGGCTGATGAAGATGAAGATGATGATGATGATGGTCTGGTCATGGAGGTCACGCAGAACGGCGAGGGACCGCCCCCTGGGTCACATGACCCTCCTGAGTCACATGACCAACCTGGACATGACACATCTAGGTTTAACATCCAGAGCCTTCAGTCTTCAGAAGGGGGCGTGGCTCCAGGAGGGGGCGTGGCTCCAGAAGGGGGCGTGTCCTGCAGATTTACCGTCTCCACGGTGACGGAGGAGAATCCGATAAAAGAACAAGACGAGAACGGTTAACGCGTTCTCTGTCGTTAGAAAAAAACTGTTCCGTTTACAGACATCTCCGTTTACTTCCTGGGGTCCAGTTCGGTCCAATGGGACATCTCCGTTTACTTCCTGGGGTCCAGACGGTCCAATGGGACGTCTCCGTTCACTTCCTGGGGTCCAGACGGTCCAATGGCGGCTCCGTGTGGCTCTCAGGGTCGCCTACGGGGAGCCCAATAGTGACAAAGTCCTGGACCGGAAGTTGGCAGAATGCACTGGACTCAGAATGCACTGGACTCAGAATGCACTGGACTCAGGCAACAGCCCAGCTTTAATGACCTTCAATCCCTTTATTTTTTGATCGTTTTTTTGTTGTTGTAATAGTAGCCTACAACATAAACATTACAGAGACTTTAGTTGTCACTGCGTCGCCCTCGTTGAAAACAATGTATTTAAAACTGCAGCTTGTCTCTCTCCATCCAGGCTGCATGAACAGCTGTTTTCTGCCCCCTCAATGTCGTAACTCTCCTAGTCTACACCACTCTGGGAAAAACAAAACTAATGTAAAGTGTAACTTATTGACGCTGTGATTGTATCGGACTGAAGTCAGGCGCTCTTTGAAGAGGTTTAAATGGTACAAGTTTAGTTTACATTAGTTTAGTCAAAAAGAATCCACAACAAATTAAGTAGGGCGAAGAGATGACGCTCCAAAATAAACGTGGGGTCAGATGAGAAGAGTCTGACAGCCAATAGTCTGACAGCCAATAGTCTGACAGCCAATAGTCCGACAGCCAATAGTCCGACAGCCAATAGTCCGACAGCCAATAGTCTGACAGCCAATAGTCTGACAGCCAATAGTCCGACAGCCAATAGTCTGACCTCAAGGTCGTCAAGAGCGCTTATTTCCACTTTATTTGTTGTGGATTATTTTTGACTAGCTAACCCCCCCCCCCCTTTTTCCCATACTGTAGCCTACATACTGTACATGTTTTTCCCATACTGTAGCCTACATACTGTACATGTTTTTCCAATGATTTCCTGTGTATACATGTGTGTGTGTGTGTGTGTGTCTTTAAATGTTCTAATGAATTGAACATGGTGGACCCTGATGTAAACCAGTGTAATGCGTTATCATGGTGTCGTCCACAAAGTCAGTGTTTGTATGGAGAGAGATGACTTCTGCTCACCCAGCAGGTCGTTTGGAGCAGGTGTGATGACGAGGAGGAAAGTCGCAAGACCCAAACGTTGCTTCTCAATAAATGCTCTGAACCGAGCATGTGGCGGAGTCCCTCCTCTCTACAAAACCAATCAATCAAAACCAATCAATCAAAACCACAGGACGAACACCTGCTACACAAATGGTTATACATGTTTACTTTGTGGAGACATTGTAACTACTGTACTACAATAAACACTATTTATTGTACAGTTGTATTATTACTTTATACACAGTACTTATAATTATTATATTTATTTATAGTTTACTTTGTAAACTCCAGGCAGTAATACAATAAACGCTCTGTATTGTACAGTGTTGGCAATTTATATATATATATATATATATATACACACACACACACACACACACACACAGTCTACCGTCTACTGAATAGGCCTATACTAGTGTATACTGCAGAGATGTTTAGGATGTTCCGTTGTCACCACCAGATGGCAGCAAAGCCTACATTAATATATATATATTGCACATTGAGCTGTAACACGTGGGTAAATAGTGTCTGACGCATCAGTGTTCAAATGCCTTCATTCATTTACCCATTAACCCTATTAACCCATTCAGGAAAGGAACCCCTTTTGGTGTTTTAAGCATTATGTTATACTTTAGCTGTGGAAAAATAGCAGATCTACAAGCTCGTAGTGCGGCCATTTAAGAAAAATTGTGACAATTGAATATATTTTCTTTCAGAGCGAACGTTTTTAACAAATCTTTGCTTCGGGGGGGGTCCCTGGAACAACATATTTTCAGATGGGGGGGCCAATTACAGATATTTTTGGGGGTCCTTGACATGGAAATGTTTGAGAACGACTGACATAGAAACATAGGTAAAACTGTCAGTAAAGCCTAATTCCAACACCCAAAATCTCGGCCACTTGTGGACTTCACACAATGGAGGTCTTAAAAACCTATTTTAATATGTAAAACATATTTACATTAGGACGTTATGGTTCTTTAGGACACGGACGACAAACTAAAGATTATTTTGTTGTCGTTGGATCAGATTCTTCTACATTCCATAAATTGTATTTTGTCCATAACTTTATCAACACAATGCAGAGATTATTGTTATTGTGGGTTTTTATTGGGATGAAACTGTCACACATTACATTACAGGGGCTTGTGGCGGCCAATCAAAAACCACTACTCCAGGTCACATGACAGGGCCTTGTGGAAGACTGAACCAATCAGGAGCTTCCCTCCGTAGGGGGCGGCGACGGACGAGCCAATGATGGTCGTTCCGTCGTCAGCGAACACCTGCGTGACCAGCGGACGATCCGATTGGATGTTCTGGATGCGGATCACCTGGAGAAGAAGAAAAAAACAATCACACCTGTGTGAAGTGAGGGGCACTCTCTTGTCACCGTGCATCATCTCACACTGGCCAATCAGTAGAGCTTTGATATCTTCTGGACCAAGAATGGTGGTCTCTTATTCGGAGCGGTGGTCAGCTCACCACCGGAGCGGTGGTCAGCTCACCACCGGAGCGGTGGTGAGCTCACCACCGGAGCGGTGATAACCAGCAACAAGACGTGTGATGCTGAATGATAACCAGCAACAAGACATGTGATGCTGAATGATAACCAGCAACAAGACATGTGATGCTGAATGATAACCAGCAACAAGACATGTGATGCTGAATGATAACCAGCAACAAGACATGTGATGCTGAATGATAACCAGCAACAAGACATGTGATGCTGAATGATAACCAGCAACAAGACATGTGCTGCTGAATGATAACCAGCAACAAGACATGTGATGCTGAATGATAACCAGCAACAAGACATGTGATGCTGAATGATAACCAGCAACAAGACATGTGATGCTGAATGATAACCAGCAACAAGACATGTGATGCTGAATGATAACCAGCAACAAGACATGTGATGCTGAATGATAACCAGCAACAAGACATGTGCTGCTGAATGATAACCAGCAACAAGACATGTGATGCTGAATGATGACCAGCAACAAGACATGTGATGCTGAATGATAACCAGCAACAAGACACGTGATGCTGAATGATAACCAGCAACAAGACATGTGCTGCTGAATGATAACCAGCAACAAGACATGTGATGCTGAATGATAACCAGCAACAAGGCCTTATTGCAGATACGCCACTGCTAGTTCTGTGTATGTGATGTACAGTAATACCATGTGTTCTTGCCTACTGTAAATCTCTCTGGATTTAGAGCGTCTGATAAATGACTAAAGAAGAGGAATCAGACTACTGTGATGATGATGATGATATAATGAAAGGACAGTGACTGACCTCTGACCCCGGGGGGTCGTTGGGGTCGTTGGTGATGAGCTTGTATCCGTTAGGGTGACACCCGAGCCAAAGGTCACCGGTCAGCTGATCCACCTCGATGTTGTCACAGAGAGAGCCCACTGGTACCGTCTGTTAAATATATATACATATATAAATACACCTTATATACAATATATAAATACACCTCCATGTTGTCACACAGAGACCCCACTGGTACTGTCTGTTAAACAGTATATACAATATATAAATAAACAGTATATACAATATATACATACATTATACAATATATAAATACACCTCCATGTTGTCACACAGTCTGAAATGTATAAATAAATACACACCCATACTGTGAGGGCCAATCACAGTGAGCCGAGCGCTGCCTAGCTTTACCTTCAGTTAACACCCCGAGCGGCAAGGACGGAGTTCTCTGTTCAATCAATTAGTAACGCCCAGCGCTCAGGACAGAGATTGATAAAAGGACGGAGATTCATTGATAATATCAAAAACGATCGCATCGCTCCACAGGCTGGGAACGTCTGTTGTGCAACATTCAATGTTATTTTCCAGTGGGACGTGAATAACTCTTGATCTAAATCATTCCGTCCAATTCTAAGCAAAGATCTCGTGTCAGACGGCCCACCGCGGTCCCGTCGCTAGTCGTGGTAGAATGAATCATACCTCCCGTTGTTGTCGATCGCCTCTACAGTGTTTTGGCTACATTTAGCTACTTCAGCCACATCCGGGATAACATCCGGTCCGTCGCTAAATGTGCTCCGCTGCTATAAATCGCTGGGCTCTGATTAAATAACCCCGGGCGTTCGTGGTGGTAAGCATTATTCATAATAAAATAAAAACAGTGTTTAAAAACATTAATATTAATATAAATACCTTCACAGGAGTTAAATGATGTCCTTCGTTTATCTGAAACACCTCGATCTCATGATCCAGGATGTCAGAGACATACAGCATCCTATGGACACAATACATGATGTCATAGTACCATCCTATGGAGACAATACATGATGTCATTACACCATCCTATAGACACAATAACATGTCATTACACCATCCTATAGACACAATAACATGATGTCAACTCATTACACCATCCAAAAATTAGGGATCGACCGATTATTGGCTTCGATATTCATAATTGTTTATTATTACCAGTGTGTACTAGGGCACGTGCGCACGCACACACACACACACACACACACACACACACACACACGATGCCAGAAAGTGACCATCAGCCACATCGAATAATCGACAGCTCTGCCGATTAATAATCGCTTAATTGACCCCCCCCCCCCCCAAAAAAAAGAAAAAATATCAATATCAGATAAAAACTTTTAAGATTTTATATTATGCACATGCCATGGTCACATAACCATTATATGTTGAGTGCATGCTTTGATGGTTACAGTTTTATAATCAGTTTTGATGAGTGAACCTTTGCTAGTTACTGCCATTTAGGATGGAAAATGAAATTAATTTGGATTTGGGGAGAAGTAGTTTCATAAGGGGCTGGTATGAAGTACTTGATATAAAGAGAACATGTTCAGTTCACTAGTCTACACTCTACTCTAGACCTGCCTTCATTTCATCCGATTGTCTGTCTGGTAGGCACTTAACTGTGTCTGTTAGAGAGAGGGGAAGAGAAGAGTGGCTTTGCTCAACTTGATTTATACTTGAAGGTACATGTTCGATATATCAATCATGCAGCCTTACTTATTAGCCTATATTTTGGCTATTTAAAAAATCTGACGATTAATCGGAAAATCGATTAATCGGCAGCATTCCACACACACACACACACACACACACACACACACACACTCACACACACACACAAAAGTAGTGAACAAACTACACTTTAAAAACACATTGGCCAAACTGTCAAAAGATGTATAAATAAACTTGTGAAAATAGATGATCTACAAGCGCTTGTTATTTAACGTTGATCATGTGGCACTTAAAAGAAAATGGCCTACGCTAGACCTGTAATAGTAGGTCAAATATGCCATTAGCTGTCTTCCCCATTCTTTCTGGTTTCTGCTAGTTTAAGATCCTGTTGTCTTCCCCCATTGTCCACACACACACACACACACACACACACACACACACACACACACACACACACACACACACACACACACCTTCCATCAGGAGACATGTTGATGCCGTTGGCAGACAGGAAGCCTGCGGCGACCTCCGTGACCTCAGCGGGGCTGTAGTAAACCACGGTGCATTGTGGGTAACCCAGCAGAACGGTCATCAGGTGGAGAAACTCGTTAGGCGAAGACACGTCATTAGTGGCGAAGAAACTGTCCGCGCCCACCGCGACGATGTCATTCACACTGAGGAGGACACGTGAGGTCATTCACTCTGATGATGTCATCATTCACTCTGATGATGTCATCCACTCTTATGTCATCACTCTGTCACACAACCGGGTTTTACGGTGAAAGTGGTGACCTGCTGAAACATGCTGCCATCTTCTGGACTTCACCTGTGCAAGAGGTCCGAGTTCACATAAGAGGTCATAGTTCACCTGTGCAGGAGGTCGTGGGTCACGGTCTTCAGGTGTATCAGAGCGTCGTCTTCGAGCTGGAAGATCTCTACTTGACTGTGACGAGGCTGAGGATGGTTCACCACGAATACATAGATACTATCACCTGAAAACACACAATATACACACTGAGGATGATTCACCACGAATACATAGATACTATCACCTGAAAACACACAATATACACACTATGGTTCACCACGAATACATAGATACTATCACCTGAAAACACACAATACACACACTATGGTTCACCACGAATACATAGATACTATCACCTGAAAACACACAATACACACACTATGGCCCTCATTTATCAATCGAGTGTAAAATCTGCCACAGATTCGAGTGCAGGTTTCGTAGTACACCCACGTCGCCACGGCATTTATAAAGTGATCGCAAACAGCTGATCCTTCCTTAATTTCGTTCTCACGTTAATAAATGTGACGGCTGAAATCTATCTGGCACGCCCTATGAAATCAAGCCTCGCCCTCGTTTTTGCGACCTGAAAACGGCAATACGTTTACTGAAACCATGGCAACATGAAAAAATAGGTTTCTCCCGTGCCTTGCTGCGCCTCACTCTCTCATACACACGCACAGACGCACAGCACGCACACGCAACTTGCAAGCTGCCCAACTAACTGGTGTGTTGTTAAATAAATAAAAAACGAACACCTGCATGAATTAAATAAAGTTGTAGGCCTACCCTGTCTGTTTCTCCTCTCGCTTCCCTTATTGCTGCCCGCCTCACGGTCCTCACCCCCGCACGCCACGCACGCACGCACATATCGCAATTTGCAAGCAACTTTCACTGTGTGTTGTTAGTTAGTATATTAAATTATTAAAGTATTTTTAATTTAATATACAACAAGATATATTAGTGAACGAAAACCTGAACCTGAACCATAATTAAATAACAAATAGGCACACACACGAACGGTGACACGCTGCTGTTTTGCAGGTGCTCCTCCTGTCCTGTCTGTCTGTCTCTCTCTATCACTGTGGTCCGTCCGTGACCAACTGCATGCACGTTCGACAGTCTATTTAGATTGCCTCGCAGTCGCTGCAGTGGCTGCAGGACTGTCAACTGTCAATTATATTAATGTGCAGCCAAAATATATGGTAGCCTACTGGTGGTGGTGGGCTGACTGGCTGGGTTAGCCTATACCTATCGCCGATGCGGTTCCCATGCACTTGCGCTGGGCTGGCACGGCACATTTGACATTCCAGTGACACGTCAGGTTTATTAAACGAGGAGGAGATTGCATATACCGTAACTCCAGAAAGACAAGTGCTGTTGGCCTGCTGTAGATTACAGTATATAGGCTACCCATGCATGTTGGGACTCTCCGCAGCTGCATTGCACTATAGGCTACTTTCCAACGTCATGGAAATATTCCAGCACAGACAGCCCAAATCCGCATGTATGCCGCATGGACATACATGCAGCATGAGAGAGGCTATCATGTCGTCAAGGCAGTCATAATCAACGTTTATGTAGTGATTTCTGATTTGATCATTGATGAACGAATCATAAACATATGGATGAAGGCTTGCCGCTTGCATGTGTGCTGGTATGTGTTGGCGACGCACGCCGCGCGGTCCCGTCCTCCCGAGCCCCGAAAATGATCTCGCTTTTATCTGAACTGTCAAAACTGTCAAAACCTGTCTAAGCACTTATTTAAATGGTGAATGATTAAGTCCCTTACGCCTATAGCCTGCTAGTACTTACTACAAATAGGCAGCTGTATGCTTGTCATTGTCACTTGGAAATAAAGGCGTGCAGTCCATTTATGCCTTTTTTTAATAAAATAAGCTAACACAATCATAAGCCGCATCACCGCATGCGCTCCAAAAAGTTGCTTGCATAACAAGGCCAGTAAATCACTGTTTGATTAAGCACAAACTAATACATTGTAAACATGTTATATTGTTTTTAATTGCGCGATTTTAATTACTTGTAAAGTTGGAAATCTCTCCCTTTTTTTTTTACATACACATACCGTTTTATATTAACATTTTAGGAGAGAAAACATATGTTTAGATGCCTGTGACAGCGTGTCAGCAGTTCAGACAATGCTGCTCCGCAGCTCGAAGAAATGCGTACGCCAGTTGAGGAGCAGACGTGGATTTTCAACGTTGTCACGTTCAATTTCAAGCTTTGGCGGAAATGGTAAATGTCAAAAATGTCGGCAATTTCGGCGTGCACCCATATTTTGGCGTACGCACGGTTGATAAATGAGGGCCTATGGTTCACCACGGATACATATTTACTATCACCTGAAAACACACAATATAAACACTGAGGATGGTTCACCAGGAATACATAGATACTATCACCTGAAAACACACAATATAAGGATGGTTCACCACGAATACATAGATACTATCACCTGAAAACACACAATATACACACTAAACACACAATATACACACTAAATACACAATATACACACTAAATACACACTGTCCTCTGAAAACATTCATTCGTTCATTCATTCAAATAAATATCCTACAAACCTATTCCATTCATGAATGTGATTACAGTACAGTACAGTACAGTACAGTACAGTAAAGTACACACTGGTTCACTAGACCGCTGTCATCTGAAAAGACGACAAGGAACATCAGGTGTGTCACCACCGATCCAACAACAAGTCAACAAGTCGCTGCTCGCTGCGTTCAGTTTCAGCCCCGGAGCAGATACTCTTTAACCAGCTGATAATTACGTGGGAACCAAACAAATCAATTATCTAATGTAATACTGGGCGCTACATGCCCTCTGCCAACAACAACAACAACGACAACGGACTGACCTCATGCTACCTTCTATGCATGAGGAGTCCAAGCTGCTTCTTTTAACCTGACTGGTTCCAACCAGTTCCTTTCCCCTCCATCAGGCGCCCCGGCTGGCCAGGGGGAGGCAGTATAGAGACCAGTTCCTTTCCCCTCCATCAGGCGCCCCGGCTGGCCAGGGCGAGGCAGTATAGAGACCAGTTCCTTTCCCCTCCATCAGGCGCCCCGGCTGGCCAGGGGGAGGCGGTATAGAGACCAGTTTGGACAGTCTAGCTGTGAGACGGCAGCACTACCGACTGCGCTCCGCACCCCGCGTTTAATGGAGGTCTTAATCTCTATTCTATTCTGTTCCGTTAATAATAATCAATGGGACAGAACAGCGAGCCGATCTATTTGATACACCGCTACCACTGTTGAGGGCGAGTTATGCAGTTACCAACCATACGAGATGAAAGTAGTAGCAGTATAAATATTATTAACTTCTATAAAGACACTGTTGAAGGTTGAAGGTCTCCATTAGTAGAAATAGTATTAGTAGTACTAGTAGTAATAGTATTACCTTCTATAAACACAGATATTCCGTGAGGGTTGAAGGATTCCAGTAGATTAGTACTAGTAGTAATAGTAGTAATAGTATTACCTTCTATAAACACAGATATTCCGTGAGGGTTGAAGGTTTCCAGTAGATTAGTATTAGTAGTAATAGTAGTAATAGTACTACCTTCTATAAACACAGATATTCCGTGAGGGTTGAAGGTCTCCAGTAGATTAGTATTAGTAGTAATAGTAGTAATAGTATTACCTTCTATAAACACAGATATTCCGTGAGGGTTGAAGGATTCCAGTAGTTCTGCTTCTGCTTTGATCTCCATCTCTAGAGGATCTGCTGCTGAATCCAAGATATCCAGAAAGTACATTTTACCAGGATCCTCCGAGTAGGACGGCATGCCAGGATACTTCAACCCCTGAGTATAAAAACTCTGTTAGATACTCTGAGTAGTGAGTACCACAGCATGCCAGGATACTTCAACCCGAATACAAATACTCTTGTTAGATCCTCACAATATATACGTAGATGGCAGGTAACGTCCCATAGCTCATGGGAATGAAAATGGCAATAAAATGATTAAATTTCACTAGTAAAACAATAACCAATCACAATGACAACAGGAAGTGATGTCACTAGTACAACTGGAAGTGACAGTGATATCTGACGGATGTTGTTGGTTGTGTGTTTTTCCTCTCTTTTATTTTCATTTTTTTATTTTTCCTTTTGTTAAGTGTTTTGTATTGATTGTACAGTTAGGACCCTCTGGAAAACTAGATACTACAGTATATCTCAATGGGGTATTCCTAAATAAAGAATTTCAAACAGGAAGTGATGTCATAACAAAGAGCCAACGTACCGTACTGAAGATGGCCAGTCCATTACTCAGAATGGTGAGGTCTTCTGCCCCGAAATCTGAATGAATAATAATAATATTAACAGAATGGTGAGGTCTTCTGCCCCGAAATCTGAATGAATAATAATAATAATATTAACAGAATGGTGAGGTCTTCTGCCCCGAAATCTGAATGAATAATAATAATAATATTAACAGAATGGTGAGGTCTTCTGCCCCGAAATCTGAATGAATAATAATAATATTAACAGAATGGTGAGGTCTTCTGCCCCGAAATCTGAATGAATAATAATAATAATATTAACAGAATGGTGAGGTCTTCTGCCCCGAAATCTGAATGAATAATAATAATAATATTAACAGAATGGTGAGGTCTTCTGCCCCGAAATCTGAATGAATAATAATAATAATAATATTAACAGAATGGTGAGGTCTTCTGCCCCGAAATCTGAATGAATAATAATAATAATATTAACAGAATGGTGAGGTCTTCTGCCCCGAAATCTGAATGAATAATAATAATAATATTAACAGAATGGTGAGGTCTTCTGCCCCGAAATCTGAATGGAATATGAGAAATCAAACCAATCTTAGCTAATCAGGATGGAATATGAGAAATCAAACCAATCTTAGCCAATCAGGATGGAATATGAGAAATCAAACAGACCCATCTTGATCACATGACTATAGCGATCATGGGCTGTATTTTGCGTGTCTTAAGTACCAGGGGCCTATTTCACGAATCTTGGATTAACTAATCCAGGATATAGGCCAAAGCGAGGCTTTTTAAATCCTGATCTTTACAGCCTGGTTTATTCCGTTCCACTAAAGCCAAGCGAGGCTCAGAATTGGCGGATTTGGCGAGCCGGGCTCAGCAAGCCTCGCTTACAAGCGCGTGCACGCATTCCTTGAAAAGCCATGATGCCGATCATAGATTTCTTGAGCGAGACCAATCATGAGCGAGGCGAGCAAATCTGCAGGGAGAGCTGCGGCTTTCACCGATGAGGAGCAAGAAAATCTTATGATATACTACGAGGAAGCCAACTAGCCAAGGAAATAATGTAAAAAAAAAGGGAAATACAAGCGCCATTAACAAGGCGAGGGAGAGAGCGTGGCAAAATATTGCCGACAGATTGAACGCGTAAATTGTAAAGCATATTATATAGTCGAAGTCCATAAATATATAATTCAGTGAACCTATAGCCCCGAGTTGTGGAGGGTGAGCTATAGTTCCAAACGAGCTTAAACTTTAAGGGCACTTTCTCGAAATAGCGCACTGAGCTCATTTGTGCAATGCAAACGCCAAACTAATAGGCGAGTGCACTCCGGATTCGGTACGGTATGGAATTATATCCTACTAATCTACATGTATTGTGCGCCATGAAATGTTACATTACATTAAGTCTGTCTGTCTATCTGTCTGCATGCACTGTAGTGTCACGATTGCATGGCATGATGGCAATACCGATTTTTCAGAATGTATTATTCCATCATAATTTGAGCCTATAAATGTCTCAAATTTGAAAGCACTATATTTCTAAAACTATGAAACATTTCAAAGATTCCTTTTCAGGTCCACCGTAGGATGAACCTAAATAGGTTTGAATGGGGTTTCTAGGTGTAAGTATGTAGGACTATGGGTGAAACGTTATAATGGTAATATGTTGTAAAACAATGAGTAATGGTAATATTTAGTGGTTTTCACTTTTACAATTAAAAAAAAAAAAAAAAAATCTTCTTAACCATGCACTTGCACGACAGCAAAACTATTCATGGGGAACATTCACCAAAAGCAGCTGATCTACAAGCTCACAAGCTGTCATGATGTTGTGCAGCCTATATATTTTGGTTATTTTATTTTATATAGTGCTTAAATTAGTCCTTTAATGCAGACCGATACAAATAAGGCAACATAAACCCATAATAATTGAATAAATCTGGAAAACATCATTGGTTTGTGATCAGTTTGACTGCTTAATGAACAGTAAAGACATCAGGATTAGGTTAAACCTGGCTGTTAGCCTGGTCCGGAGCAGGCTAAATCCAAAGCATAAATTCCCATGGTAACTTAAGTAGCATCCCTTTCATGAAACCGAATCAAGCCTCAACATATCCAGGTTAACTGATTAAGTTAATCTGGCAAGATCAACCAGCTTTCATGAAACCGGTTAAGCACTGATCCAGGATATATTAAGCCAGGATATGTGTTAAAGCCCGGCTTAATCTCTAATCCAAGTTTCGTGAAATAGGCCCCAGGTCTTATTCCCTAACTTGAGTAAACTAAAGACCTGGAGGCGTGATCAATGCCATTTGGCTATTCTGAGTGGCCAAAGAGCATTGATCACGCCTCCAGGTCTTTAGTTTACTCAAGTTAGGGAATAAGACCTGGTACTTAAGACACGCAAAATACAGCCCCATGTGTACCGATTGGCGTGCAATTTGGATAAAATCTGAAGGAGTAACATAAGAAAATGTGTTTTACATTTGTGGGCCTCCTGGTGGCGCTATAAAGAGCAGACTGATGTGAAAGATACAGGGAAAAGGTTTTTCCTTGGCCTCTAGGGAGTGTGCAGACAATGTTTGACACAGATCTGTGCAGTTAAAGCACATCCTGATGTTCTGTTTAAACCCTGAACTCTGACCATTCCCATAATCCTGATTTTCAGGTATGTTGTCGCCCTCAGGCGCCTGCCGCCCGCCCGTCCGCCCGCCCGCCCGCAGCACAGAGCATTAATGCTATGACGTCATAATATCAGACATATTGTCGCGGGCGCTAGCCCCACAACATGGGGTTAGGGTTAGGGTTAGCCTAACCCTAACCCATATTTAAAATATTAAAAAAAATCTGCTCATTGACAATGAACAGAGTTTGTTTGTTTTGTCGTATATGCATGTCAGATGATGCATGATGATGTAGCCTGCTACGATGATAAGAGTGCCCCTCACTTCACACGGGTGTGATTTTTTTGTAAATTATACTGAAAACATTAAACACTTACCGAGATTCTTCAACAGTTGACAGTTGGGCAGGTGTTTCACAGAGACCTCTCTGCTGGAAAGAACCACTTCTCTGGAAATAAAACACTTTTATACACCTTATATCTTTGCTGGAAAGAACCACTTCTCTGGAAATAAAACCGAGTTATATTATTATCATCTAATATCATTATTCCTGAATCCTGCAGCATTCTGTGACTGCATTTCAAACACCAGTGTAAACTTTAACCCACATTCACAAACGAAACGCGACAGTCAGTCAGGAGTTTAACAAGCAAAGCAAACTGCATGTGCAGTAATAATGAGAGTAAATCATGTGAGTTCACAGTGCTTTAAACTGCGCTGGGGTCAGTAGTTTGTTTACATCAGTAAATATAAACACACCTGAGTTTGATGAATCTGTTTCCAGTGAAAGCACAAACAGCGACAACAACAGCAGCGACCAGAGAGAGCTTCATGTTGGAAGTAAAACTAAACTAACTGACAAACAAACAAACAAACAAACAAACTGAGGAAGCGAACCACAGAACTCTAAACACAAACAAACAAACTGTCTGAGTTAGTGTGGAAGAGGAACTCTAAACTATAGTCTCAGTGTGGAACCGACCATAGAACTCTATGAAGAACTAACTGACTGACTGAGTGTGGAAGAGACGATAGAACTCTATGAAGCAAACACGCCGTAGCCTACAGGAGGAGTACTGCACCACTGGGCGGCGCTGTTCCACAGTCTGTGGTTAACAGACTGACTGAAAACGGACTGATCTGACTGGAACCGATTCAATTCAATGGAGCTTTATTGGCATGAGTGTTGTGTACATTGCCAAAGTAAGTGTCAAAATACAATAAAAAACAGTTGAAAATGGGGAAAGATTACCGGTATACAGTTGGAGGTAGGCCTACAGTATTGTGTAAACAGAGCGATTTCACATTCACGTAAAGTGAACTAAATAATATGTCAAGCCATGAAGCCAATAGAACTACGTAGTAGCTAGCATGCCGAAGTTTGTGCTATTGCCATAGAGAATGCATTGGGCGTTTAAAAATAACTCAGAAACTATAAAACATTTCAAAGTAAAAAGGTCCAGCATGTCTCCACAGTAAGCTGAATAATAAAAAGTGTGAATGAATTTCTGTCTGTCACTGACTGTCTGTAAAAATAGTAGCATATTGATTGATATATTTTAAACAATGAGTCGAAATGACAAATACCTATAATTCATTTCAGAATAGTAGCATATTATTGATTATGTATTTTTTTTTTTACTATTTTCAGGAGTATTTCAATTTGTCTATATACATTTACCACTTCACCATTTGATCTACAAGCTCACAACGCATCGCATTGTGATTTGGGACGCGTTGTGAGCTTGCAGATATATTTCCATTTGTGCATCGTCGTAGGACGGTGTCGAGCGCAGAAAATAGCAGATCTACAAGCCCACAAGGCGTCGCTGATGCAACACGTTGTGGGTGTGTAGATCATAATTCTGTGACTCTGTAATACGGCTGCGCGGTCGTCGAAAACAGCCGATCTTCAAGCTCTGAACATCGGCTGTTTTCGGAGCGCTGACGTCACCGCCAGGTCTGGCCTCTGTGACTAACTGAGCATGCGCAGTTAGCTGTAGCTGTTAGCTTAATTTTATCTTCATATTAATAGTGTTACAAGCTTTAATTAATATGAATACGTGTTACAAGCTTTAAGGTTGTCCTAAAGGATAGAAGATTATTTAACACAAACTGTCGATTCAAATAAAGACATTTTTATTACAAATAAACACTTCGTTTTACATTAAATCTCAGGAGATAGCTAGCTAGTTAGCTAGCTAGTTAGCTAGCTATCTGGGCAGGTCACATTATTAAACAGAGACTTCCGGTGTGTTACACTGAAACCGGCGACCTGTAGAATTATGTGACTTGGGCTCTTGGTACGGTTAAAATATAAACTGTTAAAAGTCTGGAGTAGAAAATGTACTCCGTAACATTAATATTATATTATTTTAATACATTGTAGCTTCGACAGGCAGCCTCTGTAGACATTTTTAAAGCACAGCTCAAGACCCACTCCCCTTTAGAGTATAGCATACATGGGCAACTGGCGGCCCGGGGGCCACATGTGGCCCCCACCTTCACTTGATGTGGCCCTCAGGTTGATATCAGAATACTGATTTATTATTGATTTGCAAACATGACCCGCTTTAATTACTTAAGTCTGAAATAGTAGCTGAATGAGTAGTTTTATTTTCTTATGTCCAATGTATTTTTATTTAGTTCATAAAGTTATAACTATAATTAATGGCCTTTGAAAGGCATTTGAAATTAAATAAAATTTGGACTTAGCTGATCTACAAGCTCAAAACGCGTCAGTTCTGATTATGAACAGCAGTAGGATTCATAATATAATTTGATTATATAAATATTATAAACTAATTCTGTTATAATTTGTTCTGCAATCTATTGATGCATTCTGCGACTGTCCGTTATCACCATCAGATGGCAGAAAAGCCTACATTTAGCCTGTAATTTCACATTGAGCTGTAGTAAATTATGTTATAATGTAAGAAGTCTGTGTGATATATAATAATAATAATAATAATAATAATAATAATAATAATAATAATAATAATAATAATTATTATTATTATAATTATAATAATACTAATACCGGTAATAATAATGTGGTCTGTACTTTGTAGTGAATTAGTATCACTGTTTGTTTTTAGTTTGTGTAGTATCCCTTTAAGACCTCCCCTTTAAGACGTCATTGTTCTACCTGATGACGAGCACACCTGTGTGTCTAAGTCCCGCCCACTGGGTTTTAACACAACAAATGGAGTCTACTTTTTTTCTGACAGCGTCCGGAAGCAAAGAGTTAAAATAAACAACAAACAAAACAAGGTAAATTATTTAAATCTTTAACCTTTACTTAGAGTTTTAGACAGTTTAACAGTTTGTTTACTGTGAGAGGATCAAAGTCCACCTGGTTGAGTAGCTCTGGTGCATTAGAGCTATGGAACAGATACTCTGCTCCATAGCTCTAATGCACCAGACAGCTACTGGTGTGGTGGGGGGGGCGCAAACAGGAACAGGTGGAAAAATAATACCTTCTAAAGTAGTGAAAATAGCACTTGAGATCATCTGCTACTTTCGCTGCTTGTGTGTGTGTGTGTGTGTGTGTGTGTGTGTGTGTTTGGGTGGGTGGGTGGGGGGGGGCAGTTTCTGTCGTGTTTTTTTTTGTTTTCGGAGGGTCTGTCTGGGTCCTGGCCTGGGTTCTGTCGTCCATTAGAAGAATCATTTATATTAGTTTATAAACTTTATATGACTGCATGACTCCAAACTGTAAGAACGCATATTAATCTAAATCTCGGAGCGGTTGCGCAAATGTAGACCCGCCCCGGACAGGGCCGGCCGGTCCGGCAGGACTGTTTAATGCTGTTTAATGCAATGTATTTGTTTTTTTGTTGAATTACTCTTACTCATGACGAAGTTGTAAGAGTCAACAGTAGGCCGCTATAGCAGCACTATAGGAGACAATACACTAGTTCTGTCTTTCAATCATTCTATTATTATTATCAAGAAAGAGATAGCTGTGACGCCATTGCGAAATTAAGTGAGTGAGTGAGTGTGTGTGTGTGTGTGTGTGTGTGTGTGTGTGTGTGTGTGTGTGTGAGAGAGACGTGGGTCCCCCTTTGCGTGGGACAGTCCCTCATTTATTTTGTGGGACAGACAGACTTTAGCTGTCCGTCCCACAAATTGAGACCTATCTAGTTAGAACTATAGGCAGATGGCTTCTTGGTTAGAGTGGAATGGCCACCAACGTAATCAAAAAAGTCAATCAAAGAACAAGATTCCTTTACAGGATCTCCTCACTGGTCAACAAAAACACCTCGAAGACCTTAACAGGAGCCCTTGTACAAGGTTTCTTTGACTATGCATGCACCTCCTGGTACCACAGCACCTCAAAGGCCCTTAAAACAAGGCTCCAGACCTCCCAAAACAAACTGGTCAGGCTCCTACTTGGCCTCAACCCCGCCCCGAACCCACCTCACCCCTGCCCACTTTGACAGGCTGGGATGGCTTAGGGTCGACGACAGAGTACAGTACAGCATCTTGCAATGGGTCTGGTCCACAAGATTCGATACACCACCATGATACCCATGTACCTGTCTAAATACTTCATTAAGTCCACACCCACAACTCAGATTCGGCACAAACAAGGGACTAAATTATTTCCGCTCCTATGCCACCAAAATGTGGAACGCCCTACCAACAGTCATTAAGACATGTGAATCCCTTGACTCCTTCAAAACCGCTTTCAAATGGCACCTACGGACGGCTGCAATTCGAAACTGACCCCCGTAAAATCTGAATCCCCCCCACCAACATGGTGGACCCTCTTGTAAATATTTCAATGTCTGTCTGTCTGTCTACCAATGGGTGGAGAGAGAAAGATGATTGTTTTTCCAACTTTTTTATTAGCTCAACAGTGCCATATTACCTCTAAATTGTCTATAGGCTATTGTGATAGCTGTCTATAGTGTGAGTACAGTAGAGGGACCCCCTGGGGACAGTAGAGGGACCCCCACACGCGGTCGGCTCACCGGAACCGGGCCGGCGGTCCTGTGGGTCTGTAAGTTCTGGGGGACCCCACGCGGAGTTGCACCACTCTGCCTTTTCTGCCTGACAACATAGATATAATTACTGTGATAGGCTTAGCTGCAGTGTATGGAATGTATTCTAATTACCAATAACCGCTTATGGAATGTAATCCATTTAGAATGATATAAATGACTAATATATAATTATTTTATTCCCTGGCAGGATTCAGAAGATCAACGTAATGCAGTCCTGTCCTGTTGCCAATTAACCACAGCTGTCCAACCAGATCGTTTACTAGCTTAACGAGGCAGCTAACGAGGCCGTTAACATAGTTAGCATTAGCGTTAGCCTCGTAACATGTCAGAGTTCCTGCTGCTGGGCGAGGACTGGTCCAAAAGCAACATGGCCGCCGAGCCGCAGAGCCCCGCCCTCTGGGACGAAGACCCGGCCCACGCGGTGACGTCGGCTCACCAGGAGCCTAGCACCCTCCAGTGGCCGGAGGACAGAAACACAGAGAAACGCCCCCTGCTGGAGCACAGTGAGAGGTGAGTTTATTTTGTTGTTATTGCTAGAACTGCGCTCTAAGCCATTCTGGGCGGGAACCCAGGCTAAAAGGCTCTGGGAGGCCATGCCCTTATATGGATGTGCTCTAAAAGGCTGGGAGGATATGCCCTTATATGGATGTGCTCTAAAAGGCTGGGAGGATATGCCCTTATATGGATGTGCTCTAAAAGGCTCTGGGAGGATATGCCCTTATATGGATGTGCTCTAAAAGGCTCTGGGAGGATATGCCCTTATATGGATGTGCTCTAAAAGGCTGGGAGGATATGCCCTTATATGGATGTGCTCTAAAAGGCTCTGGGAGGATATGCCCTTATATGGATGTGCTCTAAAAGGCTGGGAGGCTATGCCCTTATATGGATGTGCTCTAAAAGGCTCTGGGAGGCCATGCCCTTATATGGATTTGCTCTAAAAGTGTGAAAACCGTATTTGTCGTACAGGAGTCCGGGGGAGGGGCTTGAAGCTGAGAGGAGGAGCCAGTTCTCTGAGGGAGGAGGAGGGGCGAGTCGCACAGAGAGCGAGAGAGAGCTAGGCTCCGCCCACACTGAGCTAGGCCCCGCCCTCAAGGAGACGACGGGGGCAGATCTCTGGGAGGAGGGGGAGGAGCCAGAGCTGAGGAGGCGGAGCCAAGGAGACAAGGAGGAAGTGGAGATCGAAGAGGAAGAAGACAGGTCAGTGATAATGAATTAACATAATTAGTGTGTGTGTGTGTGTGTGTGTGTGTGTGTGTGTGTGTGTGTGTGTGCGTCCGTATATAATTAACAGAGAGAATCGTCTACCAGACATAGTTTATGTATAATTATAATTGACATAAATTACCATAATTAACAGAGCATTGAATAATTCACATATATTACCATAATTAACAGGGAGAACCGTCTACCAGAAAAGGCAGCTCAGGTGTTTAACCCCGCGGTGACCATACTGAGCGCGCCCGGCAGTGACCCCGCCGCCTCCCCCAGGGAGAGTGAAGCATTCTGGGAGTTGGAGGCAGAGAGGACTCCCTTCCTGGGACAACAATGCATTATGGGAAACGACGGATACTACCACGACTGGCCCCCCGAGGAAGGAGGGGCCTCGAAATGTAAGTGTGTGTGTGTGTGTGTGTGTGTGTGTGTGTGTGTGTGTGCCTCACAGGCAGGGGGCGGTGTTGCAGCAGAGATATTAATGTGATTGTCCTCCTCACAGGCAGGGGGCGGTGTTGCAGCAGAGACGTGCTGAAGCTCTGCGTCTCGGTGTTCACGGCGGCGCTGCTCTTCCCCTTCCTGGTGTGGGGGGGTTACGTCTTCCTGCCGTTCGACGCTCCCCTGCTCCTCAGTGCCCCCTTGAGGCTGGTGTACACACTGCGCTGCTCCGTGTTCGCCACGATACCCATCCTACTGGGTGAGTTATAATATAAACACGCTGCTCACTAGCGCCCTCCTGAGGCTGGTGTACACATATATATAATATAAATATATTCCAGGTTGGGTGGTACTGTAACATATATATGTGTAAATATATTTCAGGTTGGGTGGTACTGTAACATATATATGTGTAATTGTATTTCAGGTTGGGTGGTACTGTAACATATATATGTGTAAATATATTCCAGGTTGGGTGGTACTGTAACATATATATGTGTAAATATATTCCAGGTTGGGTGGTTCTGGGCGTGTCCAGGTTGCGTTCGGGGGACGTGCGTCCTCGATGTGGGGAGGAGGAGGAGGAGATGGGCGGGGCATCAGGAGGCGGAGCTTATAGAAGGGAGGCGGAGCTACACCGCCGCTACGTGTCCGACTCGCTCTCTCTCTTCCTGGTCTACTTCCTGCAGCTGGCTGTGATGTCACCATACCTCAACCAATCACAGCTCAAGCTGATCCCGCTGCTCACCATCATCTTCACCTTCGGAAGGTAAGCTCCGCCCACATCGTTACAGCTATGATTAGTCATTCGATACACTCGTTAAGCTATGACAAATAATATGAATCACAGTCGTTAAGCTATGATAAACTCGATAACATCACTGAATGTTATTATAACGACTCTCTATCGGCCCCTACAGGTTTAACCACTATTATAATAATAACCTGTTGCTCTCTACTGCCCCCTGTCTGTAGGCTGGTGTATTGGGTCGCAGCAGCGTTCGGGAGCAGCGTGAGAGGTTTCGGATTCGGCCTGTCGTTTCTCCCGGCGCTGAGCATGCTGGGAGTTAATCTGTACTTTATCTTCACCATGGAGGCCGGGTCGTCTATCTACGTCACCGATGGAGACTTCCACCCAACCCCCCCGCCCGGGAGACAGCGCTTCTGGGGTTAAACCTCCACCCATCCCCCTCGCCCGGGAGACGGCGCTTCTGGGGCGCTGTCTTCGCTAAGTCCCTCCCCAACCCCTCCTTGTCCAATAGGCACGTTAGCAGCGAGGTAATGCAAAGAGATGCATGTTAAAAAATGACGAGATTTCTGCATATAAATAATCCATAATTTCAGTAGCAAGAGCTTCAAAATGTCTTCTAAATCTAGTCAACCAGGCCTGCAGTAGGCTATGCACTGGAAAACATGTGCATGACATTATTTCAATAAACTACAAATGGGAGGAAATGTTAGAGGGAGAAACGGTATCCGACATCAACTTTAACGACCGTCCGACAGTAGTTTTCATGTTGCACGGTCAGACTACGGTCATTAGTGTTATTGCATCACCTGGGTGGGTCAGTCGTGTAACTTTCCCGATGTTAAGCTGTGTATGTGTTCAACAACACAGCCATGACGTTAAGCTGTGTGTGTGTGTTCAACAACACAGCCATGACGTTAAGCTGTGTGTGTGTTCAACAACACAGCCATGACGTTAAGCTGTGTGTGTGTTCAACAACACAGCCATGACGTTAAGCTGTGTGTGTTCAACAACACAGCCATGACGTTAAGCTGTGTGTGTGTTCAACAACACAGCCATGACGTTAAGCTGTGTGTGTGTGTGTGTGTGTGTGTGTGTTCAACAACACAGCCATGACGTTAAGCTGTGTGTGTGTTCAACAACACAGCCATGACGTTAAGCTGTGTGTGTGTGTTCAACAACACAGCCATGACGTTAAGCTGTGTGTGTGTGTGTGTGTGTGTGTGTTCAACAACACAGCCATGACGTTAAGCTGTGTGTGTGTTCAACAACACAGCCATGACGTTAAGCTGTGTGTATGTGTTCAGCAACACGGCCATGACGTTAAGCTGTGTGTGTGTTCAGCAACACAGCCATGACGTTAAGCTGTGTGTGTGTGTTCAACAACACAGCCATGACGTTAAGCTGTGTGTGTGTTCAACAACACAGCCATGACGTTAAGCTGTGTGTGTGTTCAACAACACAGCCATGACGTTAAGCTGTGTGTGTGTTCAACAACACAGCCATGCAAAATAACACTGACAGTTGAGATGACGGAAGCTTTAATCTTTAGCAACGGTTGCTAAACTATTTGGATCGGTATTGGACAATCACTTTTGGGGCAGGGTTTAGCGAAGTCCTATAGGTTAAAACTACACCTGACAGCAGCACAGACCCACAATTTGACACCAATATGTCTATAGGCAGACAGACAGACAGACATGCATGATCAGTGTCTATGATAAATATTATGTAAAATAATAATAATAATAATTATAGATGCTACATTTCTCCTGGACGTAGAAACGTGATTTATGACTGTCCAGTTATTATGTTATAACATGTTACTGTTAGGATCCAACAGGAAGCACGTACATCTCCAGAAATTCTACAGGTGCTGGTCAAAGATATACGTACTATGAAAAGGAAGGGATGTCCACACATCGTCACCTGACGAAGACCCACAAGGGTCGAAACGTTGTTCAATAAATAAATAATTGTCCTGGGAGCAGTGAAACAGTGTGCGGACATCCCTTCCTTTACTTCGTAACGTGTTACTATAACATGTATTACGTCATAACGTGTTACAGTATCATTACGTACGTCAGACGAGTCCTCCATTTGACCTTTAAATCACAGTCATAACTGAGGTTCAGATCTTTCCGTAGGAACGCAACATGATTGTGTCTCAAACATCCATAACGTCTTCGAGCAGAGAGTTGATGCTTCATGAGTTTTACTTATTTTTACAACTGAAAGGTGTATAAAGACTGGCAGCGATTTACGCAGACTTGATCAAGATCTGGATCCACCACAGCTCTGCTCATAAGGAGATGTAGGATCCACCACAGCTCTGCTCATGAGGAGATGTTGGATGGATCCACCACAGCTCTGCTCATGAGGAGATGTTGGATGGATCCACCACAGCTCTGCTCATGAGGGTTAGGGTTAGGGTCTGCTCAAGAGGGGCGCGACAATGCAAGCGTAAAATAAAACTCGACACAATCCAGGTCTGGTGAGTCGCGGGCGTGTGCACGGAACGAGCGCGCGTGCCACAATTTCACAGGACCTCGGCCACGTAAATACGCTTGCGTTGTCGGCGCCCTTCAACGTCTCCAGCGTACATAAAGATGAATTGAAAATGAATTAATAGCCGCGTTAACACGATCAGTCCCGGGATTCCTTCAAAATAGGAGCAATGGGGTGCCGGGAAAACATGGCTGCTTTTAGTATGAACTAAACTGAGAAATATTTTTGCTAGCTTACCTTGCTCTTGTTTTCATTGTATCGCTAAATAATCCAAAGCGTTCATATTTTGAACGAGAAGTGGATGAGTCAGAAATGAAAAGCTTAGTATATCCATCAGATCAAAACCATGTTAATCGCTGCCTGTCTGAAGGCAAAAAGTCACATTTCAAAGAGGAATGAATTTATTACAGGATTTCTTTTTACATTATTTGACACAGTTGAGTTTTACTTCAAAGGATCATTTTATTTTCATAGATATTAACTGTAATATTCTTTATGTTTTTACATTTAAATCACATGATGTTAGTTCTGTGGTAAAGTAAAGGTCTAAAGTGGATGGAACACTTTCTGTTTGTTTTTTCTTTTCTTATTTTGTAGAAATGTGGAAACTTATATTTTTGTAATTTAAACTTTAGGTTAATATTAAACACTCCATAGGGCCAACTGTGTGTCTCTGCTTCACTTTGAGATCATATTGGAAAGATATGGGGGTTCCATTCATAACTTTGGTTTTAGGGTTTGATGGAGAGTCAAATGTTTAACTCTGGATCAGTGTTGTTTTCGTCGACTAAAGCTAAGACGAAAAATGTTTGTCGACTACCTTTTTTCACTGACAAAAACTAAATAGAAACTAAATAAAAACTAAGCTATGATGACTAAATATACTGACAATTTTGTCAACAAATAATTTAAAACTCGACTAAAATGTTAGGAAGGGACTAGTGGACAAGAGAAGTCATTTTACACTTAGTTGCATGCTGAAAATAGCAGATTTACAAGCTTGTAGATCGGCTATTATCAGCAAGTGTAAAATCAGTCATTACGACGGCATCAAGGCCCGCCAAAATACATTTTGATATGATGATAAAATCCTTATGATATTTAGTCGACTAAAACTAGACTAACACTAAAACATTCCAGGTGACTAAAATGTGACTGAAACAAAATTAAAACTATTCAAAAGACTGACTAAAACAAAAATCAAAATGTGCTGCCAAAAACAACACTGCTCTGGATAGTGTAAAATGTTTAACACTAATTTAACTCTGGAGAATGTAAAACAATAATTAGTGAAATGAAAGCAATACTTTAGTACTTCTATAATATATTACAACTAGAACTGCACTCTGTCGAGTGCCTACTTGCTTGTTGCACTAGTGCGCAAGTCGACCGCTACAGACTGTCAAAACTCAGATTATCTGTGAAGGAACGTTTGAAATGTTGAATTATTAGGTTTAGCTATTTTCTACCTACTACTTCATTTACTTAATCTTGGAGTATAGTGATATTAATACTAAATGCCTCTGTGTATATGTATATGTAATTTGTAAATTGATTAGCGGTATACTGTGGTTATACTTTTGATGCGTACCCAGCATATGATGTCAGGGTATAACTGGTATAGCTATAGCTCTCAATGATGACGTAATAAAGATGTGGATTATATTATAATTATTATAATACTGTATTACTTCTGTATTATATTATAATTATTATAATACTTTAGTACCTTTTTTACCCAACAGTGTTTCTGTATTGTGAGTACTTTTTTCCACCACTGCATATGTCACTGTGACGTCACCCATCTGGTTCAGCCAGCCAGACTGGTTTATCTGTCGGAGGACAAAAACAAAACTATTTATCCCAGTGCTAGGAAGGACGGACGGACGCTCTGCGCTGGGATTGGCTGGTTGGTTACCACGACAACCCGAACCGCGTGAGCGACGTCTTCCCCTGACGACAAGCTGTCCAATCACAGCTCAGCCCGTCCCTCTGGACTGTGGGATGAGAGGAGGGAGGACAGTGAACAAACGCAGACGGACGAGACGAAAACAGGTGTTTTTATCTCATTAAAACTTATTAAAAGTATTTTATTATTATTAATAATATTTATTATAGTTTAATTAAAACCATGGCCGCCATTCCCGCCAGGAGGAAATATGGAACCTGTTTCTTAAGGATCAGAGAAAACTGTCCCTTCCGTAAACTGAGGAAGAATACATATGGTAAGTTTATGAATATGTATTATTATAATAACATAATACTATTACTACTACTATTACGTCTATTACTACAAATAATAATAATGAACAGTAAGAATAGATATGGTAAGTTTAAACTTCATGAATATTCATTATTATCATTATAACAACATAGGCTATGATAGCCTACTACTGTCTAATACTGTTATTACTACTATTACGTCTATTACTACAAATAATAATAATAAGAAGAAGAAGAATGAACAGTAAGAACAGATATGAGGTGAGTTTATGAATATTATTTATAAATATAAATGAACAACAACACTACTAAGTACTACACTCATCTAAGATCTCATTTAGGCTCTGACACTTAATGTTTGATTGACAGTTATTGATTGACAGTGATTGATTGATTCAAGACTCAAGATTGCTTTATTTGTTTTTACAACTTGCAAGAAAGCCTCAAAAAAGAGCAGATTCATAAAATAATATTTTTTCCTAGTTAAAAGACAGCATAGATCAGTGGTTCCCAAAGTTGGGTCCGGGGACCCCCAGGGGTCCTTGAGGGAGTTCCAGGGGGTCCTCAGCTAAATAGCTAAATGATAGTTTGTAACCAAATGGACCCTTAGGAGTTCATTGATTTTACAATATAAATTGGGGGTCCCAGAGATAGAAATGCCATTAAATGGGGGTCCGCAGACTAATGCATGACAAACCGGGGGTCCTTGAAATTAAACGGGTTGAGAATCACTGCTAGAGCCGTAAGAATCTTCCCTTATGGGGGTCCCTGGAATATGTTTTCAGGGGGTCTGTGGGATAATTAGTATCAATTTGGTGGTCCTTGACATGAAATAGTTTGGGAACCAGTGGCATAGACTCCAAGAATGAGATAAAACAATCTGGATTAAATCAATCCTAAAAACTAGAGGAATTCATATCATAAAATATAGCCAGATTAAAAAAACTGTATAAATATAGAGTTCATGCCATCTATTTTTAATTATGCAACTTAATTTGCGCACATTTAAATATCCATTTCATTAAGTCTTTAAAAATGATTAATTTACATAATATTTGCATAATTAATCCGGTACTTTTTTCCCCTCCAGATGTTTCGTCGGCAGCGTCCAGCGGTGTGGTCTTCTGGAACCAGCCAATCGGCATCCCTCCTGCTCACGACCAGCCAATCGGCATCCCTCCTGCTAACAAGCAGCCAATTGGCTCCGTCTACCCACAGTCCTCCTATCAGAACGTCTACATTACCCACCAATCACAGCCATCCGTTGGTGAGAGTTGTACAGTACTAGAATTTCGCCGGCCTTCGGCCGGCGAATCCTAGTTACATTGCAGCGCAATATGGGAAGAAGGAAATAGCGGGAGTTGACAGAATTATTATAATAACAGAAAGTGTTTTTTATTTCTCATAAATACACAAACATGGTGAAACAACTACAGTCACAGAGAGCAGTGCCAAGGTAGCTGCTGCCTGCTAACGATGCAAACAACAGCCTTGCCTGTCGTGTGTGTGTGTGTGTGTGTGTGTGTGTGTGTGTGTGTGTGGGGGGGGGGATAGCACTAATTTTCGACATTTTACTGTGTCATAAATATTTACATCTGTAGCCTATATTGTGATTACATTTGACCGTACATTTGACTCTTGTGTTATATTCTTGTGAAATATTCAGTAAAGTATTGTGGTGAAATATTCACCCCAAGTTGATAAGATATGCAGAGAATATAATACCAAGAACCCCCAGTTTGAAATGCATTAGGCCACAGACCCCCATTTGATACCATTTGCTCTCTGGGAAAATCAGGGTCCATTTGTATGCTCTTGGAGTATGATGACTGTGCTAACAGTATTATCATAAAATATGTCTCAGTTTGAAGATTAAAAAAAACATATTTCATATGTGTGAGCTTGTAAAGTAGAACGTTCAACCAGAGACAGTGTTGCCAAGTCTGACCATTATAAGCTACTTTGGACTTGTTTATCTATTGGTAGTCCTTGACATGGAAATGTTTGAGTTCCACTGCTCTGAAACAACATTAGACAACAAAGTTTGACAGTCAACACTATAATTGATTATTTTAAGACTAATTTCCGGACCATTTCTGATTTACCTACTTTGAACTGGCCTCTTAACATTTTTATAGACCTGGTTGCTTGTTTCACTCTCACATCCACGGTATGTGGCAACCCTGGTCCCTGGTTTGTTTTGGTTTGCGTGTGGATGTTTTTGTGTGTTGCTTTAGCATCTTTAGCACAGTAGCTATCAGAGGTTGCAGCAGCTGCTGCTGTCATGAAAACGCAAGTTTCTGTCCCAGAAGCTCACGTTAGGTCTGCGCACACTGTACGTTGCTAAACTTGCTATGGCAACCTGTCATCAAATGCTGCTAACGTTGTGGTCAGCACTGTTAGCATGTGTGCTATCAGGCAAAAGCTGAGATAGATATAAAACTACTGGCCAAAATGTCATACAAAACACAACACCTAAAATCGGAATGTAATTGTGACCTACAGACCATCATGATTTGCTTGCTGGACCTATAATTAATTTATTTGCATTAAATTGGCACTCGCCCATATAAATAAAAAGCAAGATGGCTGCCGATTGCGAGCGGAGAGACGGAAAGAGTAGTGACGTGTGAGCCGGGGGCGGGCCTCTGACAACAGCATGAACACAGGGCAGTGTTGCCAGGTTTGCGAATTGTAAGCGAGTTGTAGTGTGTGTAAGTAGCCTGGTTAAAAGGCCTTGTTTCTGCCCCTGTGGGGCAACAGCATAATGTCGACCAGTTTCTGTCCACCGCTTTTGGCACGTGACCAACTTAAGCATTGTTATATTAGATAGATATAGATAGAGCGTCGCAGTCCCGCCCCCTTTCATTACGACGCCAGGCCCAGGAAATGATTCCCAATGAATTTTCCCCTCATAGACATTTCAAAAGGTATTTATTAAATGATTCCCAATGCATTTTTCCCATAGACATTTCAAAAGGTATTTATTTAAAGACGGTTACGCCGCGGACAAAGCCATCTCGAGTCGTGACAACTCATGACAACAAACACAATATTTTGGATCAAACAAATAATTACAAAGAAGAAAAACCACAAAAAAATATAATATTTGTTCGGCCCAAAAATTGTGTCTGTTGTCATGATCTGTCACGACAAACGTCTTTAAATAAATACTTTTTTAAATGTCTATGAGGAAAATGAACGGATAATCATTTCCTGGGCCCTGGTAGGGGGCGGGACTGCGACGCTCTATTGGCAGTCAAATTAAGTATTATGGCACTGGACCTTAAACCAATGAGATCGCTGCTTTCTGACTGACACTTCGAGGAACCAATGAGATCGCTGCTTTCTGTGTTTTTCTACAGCCATGGATACCGGCATGGCTCCGCTTCCAGCCCCGCACCCTGCTGCTATTGGACGGATGAACGGACACGCTGGCTCAGGATTGGCTGCAGTGTCACATGGGCTCCGCCCACAACAACAACCTAGCAGCCATCGACAACAAGATGAAGACAGTATGGGTACGGGTTAGGTGTGTGTGTGTGTGTGTGTGTGTGTGTGTGTGTGTGTGTGTGTGTGTGTGTGTGTGTGTGTGTGTGTGTACTGAGCACATGGCCAATCGAGGCACATGGAGACGGGAGCGCAAAATGATCCTTAATTATTTTACAATCTGTACTCTTATAGATTAGGCTATCCGATCATATTCATATATCATATTATTAGTATGCTACTATGCATATGCCATGTTAGCTATACAGTTTATAGATCATGCTTAAGCATGTGTTTAATTTTGCAGTATTTATTTAAACAAGATGAAATAAGCACTTGGATCCCCGCACACAGTGACAGCCCTCCATGTTTACGCACAGACAGACAGACAGACAGACAGACAGACAGACAGACAGACAGACAGACTACTCTGTACACTGCAGTGTTTTTATGTGTTTCCTTACGCTCAACTGACCATATTTCGATGAGGGCTTCGGCCTCCTCATTCGATCACGTCTATTCACGGTAAAGGAACATCTTTACGCTGCGTAAAATATCCCTTCTCTGTCTCCAACTTTACTCCTCATTCATCCACCACAACGCTTTCTTCATTTCCTTTATTTGATGCGATTGCATTCCCACCTGCACCAAATCCAAATCAAGTGCGATTGGAAGCGAAGCGAAACCCCATTTTTATGGCGGAGTAGAATACGGTTATTTGATGCGCATTAGGATTCGAATGAGGCTTTACACCTGCCAAACGAAGTGCATTAGGATTCGAATGAGGCTTCACACCTGCCAAACGGAGAGCTCTTTCCAACAATGTGCAGCAGGATTCGTTTTAATCGCAGTAAAGCTTTCTGGTGTGAAGGCGACCTTAGATAGCATTTTATGTAATCATAGCACTCTATAGTATATATATATAATATATACACATAGTTTCATTATATAGATATTCCACTGTTAGGGTTCTTTAGCTTATCTAGTGTACAAGCTTAATAATAATAATAATCTTGTCTTCCAGAGCTGGACGGAGGAGTCGATCCTGAGACCGGAGAGAGAGCCCAGGGTTGACCTATGACCCCTGACACACGCACACGCGCACACACGCGTACACACACACACACACACACACACACACACACACACACACACACACACAGGGCTGTACTGTATTGTTTCTCAGGGGTTAATGTTACAGGGACATTTGATGTTGTGTGTTTAGTCTTCATGAGTTTCATTATCCTTTATTTAAAGAAGTCTAGTTTCTATTGAAGATCTTTATTCTCTTATAGAAGTCTAGTTTCTATTGAACATAAATATATAATATATATGAAGAACACAGGCTGCAGTGGAAAGAGTATAGAGCGTCGCAGTCCCTCCCCCTTTCAGAACAACCAGAGTGGCCCAGGAAATGAATCCCAATGCATTTTTCCCATAGGCATTTCAAAACGTATTTATTTAAGCGTCGTACGAAGCCAACTCTATTTTGGACCAAACAAATAATTACAAAGAAGAAAAACAACAAATAAAGTGTTGTAACCTGCCGTTTTTTTCCTACTTTCTAATTCTTTGTTTGGCCCGAGAAATTGTGTGTGTTGTCATGATTTGTCACGACAAGAGTTGGCTTCGTAGTTCGTACGACGCTTAAAAGGTCTTTAAATAAATACGTTTTGAAATGCCTATGGGAAAAATGCATTGGGATTCATTTCCTGGGCCACTCGTTGTTCTGAAAGGGGGAGGGACTGCGACGCTCTATAGAGTGCCAAAGTCCTGACGTCACTCGCTCATCCCCTGGTTCTAAAGTCCTGACGTCACTCGCTCATCCCCTGGTTCTAAAGTCCTGATGTGACATTAGCGTTTTCTCTCAGTCAGTTGATTCTTATCCATATGAGTGAAACGGCCGGGATGATTTATTTATTTTTCAAACACAGTTCTTATATGAGGAGATCTAAGATCCCCCTATGGGGATTATGATACAAATAGAATACAGTTCTTATACGAGGCCATCTAAGATCCAGCTATGGGGATTACAATGCAAATAAAATACAGTTCTTATACGAGGCCATCTAAGATCCAGCTATGGGGATTATGATACAAATAAAATACAGTTCTTATACGAGGCCATCTAAGATCCCGCTATGGGGATTACAATGCAAATAAAATACAGTTCTTATACGAGGCCATCTAAGATCCCGCTATGGGGATTATGATACAAATAAAATACAGTTCTTATACGAGGCCATCTAAGATCCAGCTATGGGGATTATGATACAAATAAAATACAGTTCTTATACGAGGCCATCTAAGATCCCGCTATGGGGATTATGATACAAATAAAATACAGTTCTTATACGAGGCCATCTAAGATCCCGCTATGGGGATTACAATGCAAATAAAAAAGTACATGAACCCGTGGACTTAGCGTCCTCTAGCGAATTTGACGTCAGACTTCGGTACTCTATTATATTATTGTGAATATTTCCACTGTTCCTACTTGTACAAACATTGTTTTTACTCCACTATAATCATTTGCTAACTTTAATACTTAGTAGATTTGGTTATTTTTTACAAAACCACTTCATATAGCTACATTTGAAAACAGCAGATCTATTGTGACAAGTTGTGAGCTTGTAGATCGGCTATTTTCAAAGGATTTGTTTTACATTTTTAACAAAGCATTTTAATTTATAGCCTTATATTGATGTCATATTGTTACTTTATAGCCCAAACCACACCAATGCAACTCCTCGCAACTGGTGTTGCATCGGTGTTGTTTAGGTTTTCCTTAAAACTGTTTAGTTACAAGGAGTTGCATTGGTGTGACATGTCCTTAAAAGGAGTTGCATTGGTGTGACATGTCCTTAAAACTGTTTAGTTACAAGGAGTTGCATTGGTGTGACATGTCCTTAAAACTGTTTAGTTACAAGGAGTTGCATTGGTGTGACATGTCCTTAAAACTGTTTTGTTACAAGGAGTTGCATTGGTGTGACATGTCCTTAAAACTGTTTAGTTACAAGGAGTTGCATTGGTGTGACATGTCCTTAAAAGGAGTTGCATTGGTGTGACATGTCCTTAAAACTGTTTAGTTACAAGGAGTTGCATTGGTGTGACATGTCCTTAAAACTGTTTAGTTACAAGGAGTTGCATTGGTGTGACATGTCCTTAAAACTGTTTTGTTACAAGGAGTTGCATTGGTGTGACATGTCCTTAAAACTGTTTAGTTACAAGGAGTTGCATTGGTGTGACATGTCCTTAAAAGGAGTTGCATTGGTGTGACATGTCCTTAAAACTGTTTAGTTACAAGGAGTTGCATTGGTGTGACATGTCCTTAAAACTGTTTAGTTACAAGGAGTTGCATTGGTGTGACATGTCCTTAAAACTGTTTAGTTACAAGGAGTTGCATTGGTGTGACATGCATGTCCTTAAAAGGAGTTGCATTGGTGTGACATGTCCTTAAAACTGTTTTGTCTTTGTTATTTTTATGCATTTGTTTTTAAACCCTGTGGTTAAACTTGTATCATTGTGTTTTTAAACTCTAGGTCTGTTGAACTTTTATCATTGTGTTTTCTTATTTTTTTAAATGTAGCCATTCTGCATACTGTGAAATAATATAAAATAAAATCAATCAAACAAACAGGTACAGTATTATGGAGTTAAATGCATTGATCACTATCTGAGTGCCTTTGCTCTTATCCCATGATCTTTCTCGCCCTCAAGTGGACAAAGTCAATACTGCAGGCTGATAAAATGCATTAGGTCAGTGAGGGGAACTAAAGCAGCCTTTTGTCTGTCTGTCTGTCTGTCTGACTGTCTGTCTGTCTGTCTGTCTGTCTGTGTGTGTGTCTGTCTGTCTGTCTGACTGACTGTCTGTCTGTCTGTCTGGCTGTCTGGCTGGCTGACTGACTGACTGACTGACTGACTGACTGACTGACTGACTGACTGACTGACTGGCTTGGCTAACTGACTGGCTGGCTGGCTGCTTATAGATCAGCTATTTTCTTAGCTCTGTTCCAGAATCGTAGAAGCAGTAGAAGGCTATGGAACAGAGCTACTATTTTCTCATAGAATCCTCAAATACTTTGGTCAGAATCTCTTTATCAAAAACATTAAAATAAAAAAAATAGCAACAACAAAACAGATGATCTACAAACTCACAAAATATCATAAAAATAAATAAATGTAGATTATAATTCATACCTTATATAGAAATAACGTCTACATAAAACCACACCCGTTATGTCACGTGACGTGACAGAGCATCCTCTGCGCTCATTGGCCAGACTGGGACTCTTTCTCTGTGCAGGTTGAACATCCGGGCTGGAGCGGATACGGAACAAGCTTGCGTGTGAGCATGTGATGCAGTGGGCGGGGCTTAGACCGGACGCGAGCGCCGTGCGGTGAATGATATCCCTCTCGCTGATTGGCTCGGGACGGCTGTCAGTCCGCGGTGCTCTCTCCGCTGATTGGCCCCGTGGTGTGTTTGGCCCCGCGCGGTGACGCAGCACTTCCTCTTTCAGTGTTGCATTGTGCAGTTCGTCTCGTGGAGAAACGCTCGAGCTGCAGATTAAAGATGATGGGCAGACCAGTCCTCGTGTTGAGTGAGTTTAATATCATTATTAATGTTAGAAATACTATAAACTATTCATTATATTAACTTTATAATATTCTGAACACTCCCTGTGTCACTGTATGGCTCTGGACGGCGATGCTAACATGCTATAAAGCTACATTATAGACCCTGCTCTGTCACCAGCATGACACGCTAAGCTAAGCTAACGTGCTATGAAGCTTCACTATATAAATGTTAGCATGTTAGCTTAGGACGTTTAGAGTGGCTGTGTGCGCAGGTTAAGCCGGTTAGCTTTAGCTTTAGCTTTAGCCTGACAGACAAAACGGCCAGCCTAGAATGTTCCTGAACATTCTACATTCTGTCTATTATTATTATTATTATTATTATTAGTAGTAGTAGTCGTCATTATTATAACTACCCTAGGATGTGACTCCATGTCGGGTGTCTCAGAATACTGTGATAATAATTACTTCAGTTTAACTCTTAGACCAGTGGTTCCCAATGAATGGTCCGGGGACCCCTGGGGGTCCTTGCCTGAGTTCCAAGGGGGGGTCCCCAGATAAATGATATTTAGGAAGTAGGAACCAAATGGACCCTTCAAATTAACATTGATTTTACAATATAAACGGGGGTCCGTAGCCTAATGCATGTCAAACTTTATTTAGAAGAAAATTGGTAGTGAAAATGGCAGATCTTCAAGCTCACAACGCGGTGTGAGTCAGACGTGTCGTGAGCTTGTAGATCTGCTGTTTTCACTAGTTTGAGTCCCAGGAGAACCACTGCTCTAGACTAGGGGTCGGTAGAGTGTCCGGATGGGAACCGCAAGGTTCCCGGTTCGAACCCCGTGGGCTCCCCCAGAGTTAGTGTCAAGACTCTGAACACCTAAATGCTCCTGATGTGCAGGTTGGTGCCTTGCATGGTTTCCTCTGCCATCGGTGTGTGGATGTAATGCACAATTACGTGTGTGTGTGTGAGAGAATGGGTGAATGTAATGCATTAATCTGATTCTGTGTAAAGGTGTGCGTGTGGTGTAATGCATTAATCTGTGTAAAGGTGTGTGTGTGAATGGGTGAATTTAATGCATTAATCTGTGTAAAGGTGTGTGTGTGAATGGGTGAATTTAATGCATTAATCTGTGTAAAGGTGTGTGTGTGAATGGGTGAATTGTGCACATGTGACTGACTGTGTGAAGTAGGATAGATTATTTAAAGTAGTTGGTGAGCTTGTAGATCTGTCTGTGGTGTTTGTGAGCTTGTAGATCTGTCTGTGGTGTTGGTGAGCTTGTAGATCTGTCTGTGGTGTTGGTGAGCTTGTAGATCTGTCTGTGTTGTTAACTTGTTGGTGAGCTTGTAGATCTGTCTGTGGTGTTTGTGAGCTTGTTTGTTTGTGGTGTGATTATTTAGAATAGCTTGTTTAACCCATTCTGACCTGAGATCAGATTCATACGAGGTTTCCACTGGACACACACTGGTCTGATTATAACCCATTCTGACCTGAGATCAGATTCTAAAAATGTCAGTCGTTCTTCGATTTTTCAAAAATAGCAGACCTACAAGCTCGTAGCGCGCCACTCGGTGGCGCGCTATGAGCTTGTAGATCTGCTATTTTTCAATAGCTAAAGCATAACATGATGCCGACACCAAAACGGGTTCCCGGTCAGAATGGGTTAAGGTGGTTGTCTGTGGTTTGTTATGGTGTTATGGTGTGGTGTGTTATGTGGTGGTTATTTAGAATAGCTTGTTTAAGGTGGTTGTCTGTGGTTTGTTATGGTGTGGTGTGTTATGTGGTGGTTATTTAGAATAGCTTGTTTAAGGTGGTTGTCTGTGGTTTGTTATGTCTGTCTGTGAGCTTGTAGATCTGTTTGTGATCTTGCAGATTGTTTAAAGTTGTTCGTTTGTTTTCCAGGTCAGAATATGAAGAGAGAGTCTGGACGTAAAGTTCAGACTGGAAACATCTCTGCTGCCAAGGTACAACTATACATATACATATACATACACACACTACTACCATAGTAGGGATGTGCCGAAGAGACATTTTGGCCGATATCGATATGATCTTATTCTGTATTGAAAAATTATAATAATTTTGTCTATTCTGAAATATACCTGCACTGCAGGCTTTATAGGCAAGTCAGATTTAACTTAAATAATAGTTATATTTAATATATAACTTAAATAATGATCACTATTATGGGTCCATAAAACGTTTATTCGGCTCTTTTGAATGCATTAATTGCATACACTATTAACTAACCCTAACCCTTTGAATGCATTAATTGCATACACTATTAACTAACCCTAACCCTTTGAATGCATTAATTGCATACACTATTTGGTGATATATTTTCGGCCTATTCGGGAGGAAACCGACTTGCTGTCCGGAAGAAACCTCATAACTCCAAAATATACATTTTTAAGGAAATGAATAAACATCTTTCTGACTGACCGTGATAAGATCTACAAGCTCACCCCACGTCGTGTCTGCGTGGCGCTGTGAGCTTATAGATCTGCAGTTTTCCATCATGAGTTGTTTCTCTTGCAGACCATCGCTGATGTCATCAGGACGTGCCTGGGACCCAGAGCTATGATGAAGGTGAGCTGCAAAAAAATGTAAATGTTTTGTTTTGTAGTTTATTGGAAAAAATGTCATGCCCATGTTGTCCAGTGCATAGCCTACTGCAGGCCTGGTAGACTAGATTTAGAAGACATGTGTCCAGTGCATAGCCTACTGCAGGCCTGGTAGACTAGATTTAGAAGACATGTGTCCAGTGCATAGCCTACTGCAGGCCTGGTAGACTAGATTTAGAAGACATGTGTCCAGTGCATAGCCTACTGCAGGCCTGGTAGACTAGATTTAGAAGACATGTGTCCAGTGCATAGCCTACTGCAGGCCTGGTAGACTAGATTTAGAAGACATGTGTCCAGTGCATAGCCTACTGCAGGCCTGGTAGACTAGATTTAGAAGACATGTGTCCAGTGCATAGCCTACTGCAGGCCTGGTAGACTAGATTTAGAAGACATGTGTCCAGTGCATAGCCTACTGCAGGCCTGGTAGACTAGATTTAGAAGACATGTGTCCAGTGCATAGCCTACTGCAGGCCTGGTTGACTAGATTTAGAAGACATGTGTCCAGTGCATAGCCTACTGCAGGCCTGGTAGACTAGATTTAGAAGACATGTGTCCAGTGCATAGCCTACTGCAGGCCTGGTAGACTAGATTTAGAAGACATGTGTCCAGTGCATAGCCTACTGCAGGCCTGGTAGACTAGATTTAGAAGACATGTGTCCAGTGCATAGCCTACTGCAGGCCTGGTTGACTAGATTTAGAAGACATGTGTCCAGTGCATAGCCTACTGCAGGCCTGGTTGACTAGATCTAGAAGACATGTGTCCAGTGCATAGCCTACTGCAGGCCTGGTTGACTAGATTTAGAAGACATGTGTCCAGTGCATAGCCTACTGCAGGCCTGGTAGACTAGATTTAGAAGACATGTGTCCAGTGCATAGCCTACTGCAGGCCTGGTAGACTAGATTTAGAAGACATGTGTCCAGTGCATAGCCTACTGCAGGCCTGGTAGACTAGATTTAGAAGACATGTGTCCAGTGCATAGCCTACTGCAGGCCTGGTTGACTAGATCTAGAAGACATGTGTCCAGTGCATAGCCTACTGCAGGCCTGGTTGACTAGATTTAGAAGACATGTGTCCAGTGCATAGCCTACTGCAGGCCTGGTAGACTCGATTTAGAAGACATGTGTCCAGTGCATAGCCTACTGCAGGCCTGGTAGACTAGATTTAGAAGACATGTGTCCAGTGCATAGCCTACTGCAGGCCTGGTAGACTAGATTTAGAAGACATGTGTCCAGTGCATAGCCTACTGCAGCCCTGGTTGACTAGATTTAGAAGACATGTGTCCAGTGCATAGCCTACTGCAGGCCTGGTAGACTAGATTTAGAAGACATGTGTCCAGTGCATAGCCTACTGCAGGCCTGGTAGACTAGATTTAGAAGACATGTGTCCAGTGCATAGCCTACTGCAGGCCTGGTTGACTAGATTTAGAAGACATGTGTCCAGTGCATAGCCTACTGCAGGCCTGGTAGACTAGATCTAGAAGACATGTGTCCAGTGCATAGCCTACTGCAGGCCTGGTTGACTAGATTTAGAAGACATGTGTCCAGTGCATAGCCTACTGCAGGCCTGGTTGACTAGATTTAGAAAACATGGATGGAAGGGTAGACCAATGGGATGGATGGATGGATGGATGGATGGAAGGGTAGATGGACCGATGGACCAATCATGTTTTTACTCCTCCCAGATGTTACTGGACCCGATGGGAGGCATCGTTATGACTAATGATGGAAACGCCATCCTGAGAGAGGTACGCACACACACAGACACACACACACACACTCACACTCACACACTCACACTCACACACACATGCACACACATGCACACACACACAGACACACGCACACACACAGACACACGCACACACACAGACACACGCACACACACAGACACACACACACACTCACAGACACACAGACACACACACGCACACACACACACACGCACACGCACACGCACACGCACACACTCACACACACACGCACCAGTGTTGATTTCGTCGACTAAAACTAACCCTAAATATAAAGGGACTAGTAGTGGACACGAGGTCCAGTATAAAAGACGAGTCGTTTTACACTTGGTTACATGCCGAAAATAGCAGATCTGCAAGCTCGCGTCGCAAGCTTGTAGATCGGCTATTTTCAGCATGTGTAAATTACGACGGCGTCAAGGCCCGCCAAAATACCTTTTTGTTCGACTAAATCAACTGTAAATGTAGTCGACTAAAACTAGACTTGACACTAAAACATTCCAGGTGACTAAAATGTGACTAGAACTAAATTCTAGAGCCTGACGATGTATTGGTCATTTAGTTCTAGAGCCTGACGATGTATTATGTCATTTAGTTCTAGAGCCTGACGATGTATTATGTCATTTAGTTCTAGAGCCTGACGATGTATTGGTCATTTAGTTCTAGAGCCTGACGATGTATTATGTCATTTAGTTCTAGAGCCTGACGATGTATTGGTCATTTAGTTCTAGAGCCTGACGATGTATTGGTCATTTTGTGTGTATTCAAGAAACTGACTAAAACACGGACGCGCTCTCTCGACAGCGGTTTTAACTCGTCAACATCACGTCTTGTCCTGATTTTGTTTGTTTCTATGTGTGTGTGTAGATCCAGGTCCAGCATCCAGCAGCTAAGTCGATGATCGAGATCAGCAGAACTCAAGATGAGGAGGTTGGAGACGGAACCACTTCTGTGATCATACTGGGTCAGTTAACGAGTCAATTATATATGTTAATTACCTACCTATATGATGATCATACTGGGTCAGTTAACGAGTTGGCCTCGGAAACCCAGACATTTTTATTTCCAGGGAGAAAAAAAAAGTTCTGGGACAGAGTCCACTTCAATACGACACAGAGCAGTCTGGGTCAGAGTCCACTTCAATACGACATAGAGTAGTCTGGGACAGAGTCCACTTCAATACGACATAGAGTAGTCTGGGACAGAGTCCACTTCAATACGACACAGAGCAGTCTGGGACAGAGTCCACTTCAATACGACACAGAGCAGTCTGGGACAGAGTCCACTTCAATACGACATAGAGCAGTCTGGGACAGAGTCCACTTCAATACGACACAGAGCAGTCTGGGTCAGAGTCCACTTCAATACGACATAGAGTAGTCTGGGACAGAGTCCACTTCAATACGACACAGAGCAGTCTGGGACAGAGTCCACTTCAATACGACACAGAGCAGTCTGGGACAGAGTCCACTTCAATACGACATAGAGCAGTCTGGGACAGAGTCCACTTCAATACGGCATAGAGCAGTCTGGGACAGAGTCCACTTCAATACGGCATAGAGCAGTCTGGGACAGAGTCCACTTCAATACGACATAGAGCAGTCTGGGACAGAGTCCACTTCAATACGACATAGAGTAGTCTGGGACAGAGTCCACTTCAATACGACATAGAGCAGTCTGGGTCCGAGTCCACTTCAATACGACATAGAGCAGTCTGCGACAGAGTCCACTTCAATACGACATAGAGCAGTCTGGGACAGAGTCCACTTCAATACGGCATAGAGCAGTCTGGGACAGAGTCCACTTCAATACGACATAGAGTAGTCTGGGACAGAGTCCACTTCAATACGACATAGAGCAGTCTGGGTCCGAGTCCACTTCAATACGACATAGAGTAGTCTGGGACAGAGTCCACTTCAATACGACATAGAGCAGTCTGGGTCCGAGTCCACTTCAATACGACATAGAGCAGGTGACGTAATGACGATATGTTTTAGTGTCGGGAGGATTAAAGGTAATGCTCCTGTGTATACATGCATGTAACCTGGCACCACTGCCGTATCAGGCACAAGTAGTCATTACGTCATTTGCTGGGACGGTGCGTACGCATCAAAAGTGCCAGGACGGTGCATACGCATCGTCCTGTGGCGAAACTAGTACTTGCGCGCTCTGCTTGCGCAAGTAATTACCTGCCTAAATGAGAGACACACACACACTAGAGTTCTCAACGGGCCCAACAATGAAGGCCCTAGGGTAGGCTACCCTACCCTACCCTACCGGGCCAGTCTGAGGCTAGGCCTGACCCTAAAAAGAATGACAAGCCACTAAATGTCGGCGCCGTGGTTTAGTGTGAGCTTGAGAACGGAGTAAATAAATTATTTAACACTAAGCCTATCTCAGACTTTAGCTAATGTTAAATCATTTTTCGGCGATAAATCCTCCATCTGTCTGAGAGGTCATTTTAGCAGTTTTCTTTTTTAGATTTTGAAGTTTATTATCTTGAAGGTTTCCCTTTCATGTCCATCACAACAGACTCATCCCACAGTGATGTGTACTATATATTGTAGTATAATGTGTATATATGTATATATTTCAGCTGGAGAGATGCTGTCGGTAGCAGAGCAGTTCCTGGAACAACAAATGCATCCCACAGTGATCATCAGTGCTTATAGACAGGCTCTGGATGACATGTTGGAGATGCTGAAGGAAGTCAGGTACACACACACACACACACATCGTCAGGCTCAGATAGAGCCATGATGCTACAGATCATTAACATATTCATTATCATATTTAATGTACAGTAGACATCAAGGACAGATCATTAACATATTCATTATCATATTTAATGTACAGTACTCCAGTAGACATCAGCGACAGAGCCATGATGCTTCAGATCATTAACATATTCATTATCATATTTAATGTACAGTAGACATCAAGGACAGATCATTAACATATTCATTATCATATTTAATGTACAGTACTCCAGTGGACATCAGCGACAGAGCCATGATGCTTCAGATCATTAACTCGGCCATCAACACCAAGGCTCTGAGCCGCTGGTCGTCTCTGATGTGTAACATCGCTCTGGACGCCGTGAAGACCGTCGAGATGGAGGAGAACGGACGCAAAGAGATCAACATCAAGTGTTACGCCAAGGTGGAGAAGGTACGGTCTCTCTCTCTCTGTGGGTGTCTCTCTACCAGGTTCCAGGGGGAATCATGAGGTGAATCCCAATTCAGGGGGTTCACCCTACAAGGTGCGGTAATAGGTAGGATAGGGTAGGTCACTGCACTGGCACTACCGGGGCACTACCCTGTGTAGGTGGCATAGTGCACACGCAGTCATGTCTGTGGATTGGGACGCGTTCACTGGGCTCAGCTGGGCGGAGCCAGCCGAGCGTTCCCGACTGGCAGCCATTACTGCTTTCTCCGCACTGACCGCAGTGTTTTTAATACGTCTAAAAACTACTTTTTTAGTCCACGGAATTTACTTTCAAGTTATTTTAGGGGAGTATTTAGCTGTTTAAACTTCATATTTGTGTTCAATTAATCATAAAACGGCCTATTTAATATAATAAATATCCCTCAACGATATTGGAGAATCAGAGAACCGTGTTGTCTCGCCTTGGGGGCGGCCACACACGAGATTTACCCGTGTCTCTCTCCCCCTTGTCGGCATAGCTAGAAGCAATTCCCCGTGTTTCTCCTACGTTGTTGTGGAACGAAATGATGCCGTGGCTCTCAACGCTGTATGATATGAATCTGTGGATATTTACAGCCTACATGCAATTCGTTTCCAATTGTTTTATTTTCCCAAATGTCAAGTGGATTATAAATAACAGCTATTATATTATTGTTATTATTACTACGTCGAGTCTATGGTCGAATCTGATTTAACCTGAGTCCTGACTCCGTGCAAAGAGTTGCTGAAAGGAAGGATATAGGCTACCGGTAACCTGCATACCGGTATATATATATAGCCTATTCACTTAATGATAAATGTTTTTACATTTGGATAGAATACAGACTATCGTCGCATCTGCTGTTTGATTTGTATTAGCAGGCACGATCAATCACTGATCTACGCTATGAGCTTGTAGATCTTCTAAGTAAGTTCATGGTTAATTTGTGTATGTCTAGTTCGAAGCTAGTTCGTTTTCATATAGGCTAAGTTTATTGCTATAATGACATTTAACTTTGACAATATAGGTCTACTTTTACATTTAAAACAACCACATATAGGCCTATATAGCCTACTGTAAAGTGAGTATAAACTGTTAATTCAACTGAGAGAAATTAATTCATCAGAATGCTACTCTTAATCAGTTAATCACATTTGCATTTACATGAATGAAAAGGTTAAACCAGGCCAACTCTCAGCTCCAAATGGATAGGCTACATTTATCACAATATTATTTTACTGTGTAATCTAACACAAATCTTACAAATGCTGTCACTCAGTTATTTAATTTAGGCAGAAAATATATCACTGAATAGTGTATGCAATTAATGCATTCAAAAGAGCTGAATAAATGTTTTATGGACCCATAATAGTGATTATTTAATAATACTTTATTTGTATAGCACCTTTCATGACATGAAATGCAGCTCAAAGTGCTTTACAGAGCAATGGAGAAAAGAAAAAAAAAGCAAGGCAACGACATTAAAAAAACAAGCAGTAATGCAATGCAATACAGTGAGGACATGAATAACAAAAAATAAAAGTTCAATTAAAAGCAATGTTGTAGAAGTGGGTCTTGAGCTGTGCTTTAAAAATGTCTAGAGGCTGCCCGTCGAAGGTACAGTGGGAGCTTGTTCCATGCCGACGGCCCGTAGAAGCAAAAAGCTGCTTCCCCGTATTTTTTAGTTGCCATTTTCTTTTTAGGCAAAGCGAGCAGGCCAGCAGTGGAAGACCTTAGGGGGCGGTTTGGGACATATTTAGGCAGGCAGTCATGTAGGTAGGAAGGTGCGAGACCATTGAGAGCTTTATACACAAGTAAAATAATTTTAAAATCAATCCTAAAAACAACCGGAAGCCAGTGCATGTGAAGCCAAAACTGGAGTAATATGTTCTCTCATCTTAGTTCTAGTTAAAACTCTGACTGCTGCATTTTGGACAAGTTGTAATCTGTCAGTTGTTTTCTTAGGCAGTCCAGAAAAAAGTGCATTGCAGTATAAATCAAGCCGAGAAAAAACAAAGACGTGGATTAGCGTTTTTGCATCGTCCAAAGACAAATAGGCTCTGATTCGTGCAATATTTCTAAGGTGAAAAAAGGCAATCTTGGTAACATGATTAATGTGTTTGTGTGTGATTAATTTAAGTTGTTTCACCATACCCATTTATTTTGCCATAAATCAGATAGCTTTAAGGTACGGCCATGACAGCAATGGTAGGAAAATATATATATAATATTAATCATATTCGGTTTTCGGGGGGCCGACTGTTTCCTATATTCGGTATTCACTGCCGTTTCGGCCAAGAATTTCCCTTTCTGTGCATCCCTAGTTGTATGTATAGCATTGTATGACTGTATGTATGAGTATGTAAATAGTTCAATTCAACTTTGTAAATACAAAATGTATTTATTGTTATTTTGTCTTCGGTATAAAAATGAATGAACATTGAACAAGGATACCGTATCTCAGACTCAATCATGTAAAAAATAATGTAAAAATCAAATCATTCCAGTAGAAAATTAACACAAATACATAAATAAAAAGTACATTCATTGAACATTAAACACAAACAAATAGATTGCACTGAACTGAAAATAGATTGCACTGAACATGAACATTACACATTGCAGAGAGAGGATGATCTGGCTGTTCTCTCTAGAGTCTCTACTACATTTAAATGTAAACTACTACTACTACTACTACTACTACTACTCTCCCCCTCTTCTTCGGGCCAGCCTGCACATTGGGCCCTGGTGTTCCTGACCCTGCTCCAGACCCCAGTGCAGCTGTACCACTATGGTCTGGTATGGCCTCGGCTAGGCCTGGTGTTGCTGTAGGCCAGCAGTCCGGCTCCGCTCCAGAGACGGCAGTCTCACGTGGTGGTGCTGCTGTAGGCCTGCTGTAGGCCCGCCGCTGCAGGCCACCTCCTCACCCGTCTTTGGATACTTAAATACTAAAATGAAGGTTTCAGAACCACTGGCTTAACAGGTTATTTGTATGGCAGTAGTGCTACAACTCAGAATTCCCTTATTGTTACAAAAAAGGCTTTTGTGCTTGGGTAATATGTTCTGTTGTGGTCCAATGATGACTTTACAACAGGTTGCCATGTCATAAACATTAGAACTTGGCCCTATTAAATGCCATGATTAAAAATAGTCATTTCAAATGTATAATTACATACTTACTTTGTATTTGGCCTTGAAGTTCTCCCACTTCTTCTTGGCCTGCTTTGGGCAAGGCCCATTTTCTCCAGAATGACACTAACGACAACAGAGATAAAAGTCAATACACCACATTAACACAATAGAGGCCCTACATAATTTAACACAGAGATGCAACCATAAGAAGGTTAAAGTATTAAGTGCATACTATACATGGAATAAAGCTAAATAGAATCTCAATAATCTCAATGTAATGATGTTTTAGGCAGACCATCTGAAGAAATCATTGCATTTCTGAGACTGTTCATGTTTCTGGAATATGCTTCTGAACTTGTATTCTATTGCTAGTTTGATCACTTTCACCTTAAAATAACATGAATTAATAAATTACTGAAAATAGCCAATCTACAAGCTCACAAGTCACAACATCTTGCACTGCAACGTGTTGGGAGCTTGTATATCTGCTATTTTTGGTGTGGACTTTTCTAGTCCTCTATAGCAGTGCTTCCCAAACTTTTTCATGTCAAGGAGCCCCAAAATGATACTCAATATCCTGCCGACCCCCATTAGAAAATATATGCTAGGGACAGACCCCCCATAAAAATGTTTTTACAGCTCTAGCAGTGATTTACAAACTGTTTCATTTCAAGGGACCCCAAGTTTGACCTGAATTAGGCTATGAACCCCCATTTAATGGCATTTCTATCTCTGGTACCCCAATGTATATTGTAAAATCATTTAACTCTGAGTGTACAAATGGAACCAGGTTCAACTAAGAGATTGTACTGTTTGTACAATCTATCTCTGAGTTACAGACACATAAGGGTCCATCATTTAACTATCATTTAGCTGGGGACCCCCTGGAACTCCCTCAAGGCCTGGGGGACCCCACTTTGGCAACCACTGCTCTACAGTAATTTATAATCATCTCTAGTAATCATCATTAATAATCATCATTTCACACACACACACACACACACACACACAACTTACATTTATAGTTGAACTGAGCAGACTCACTCGTCTTGTACTGCTGAGAAATGCAATAAAAATACATTAGGCCACCTCAAATTAGGCTTTTACCGACTCAAAATAAACCACCATTTAAACCAAATACTAGTCGGACTCGTCGTGAAATGTCCAACAACGCATGTTTCGTTTTGCTGTTGGGGAAATGCACCGGGGGACTGTGTAACGCACCGGGGGACTGTGTAACGCACCGGGGGACTGTGTAACGCACCGGGGGACTGTAACACGATAGCGTTACTTCAAAATCTCCGACGACAACGTCGGTGTATATTTTTTATTTGGCTCCGTCATGATACATTTGATAGCTTAAACGACTAAATACTATCCCAAAAGCAAAAACGTACTAGTTTCCGACATTTTTCTTTCCTCTTGTTGCTCTCTGCGGGCTGGTGGTGAAGCGGTAGAAATGCCGAGGGCTGCGCAGACGCAGTACGGCTGCACAGACGCAGTACGGCTGCGCCGTGGCGATGTACCCTGCACGGCTACTAGCCGTGCAGGGTACATCCAAACAGGCCTTTGGAAGCGGGCTCGTGCGGGGGAAAATAGTGCGTGGCCCTAGTGTAGCGTCAGCGCGAGTCTTTTTGCGGTCTGTGGAATGGGAAGCACTGCGGCGCACCGTTGTGACGTCATATACCCCGAAATACACACTGCCCAGTGTCCACCCCCCGGATTCACCTATAGACTCCATTAATGTCTCTCTCTCTCTCTCTCTCTCTGTGGGTGTCTCTCTACCAGGTTCCAGGGGGAATCATAGAAGACTCCATGGTCCTAAAGGGAGTCATGGTCAATAAGGATGTGACTCACGCCAGGATGAGACGACTCATCAAAGACCCTCGAATCATCCTATTGGACTGTTCTCTGGAGTACAAGAAAGGAGAGAGCCAGGTACTTATAGATCTGATAAATATACACACACATTTATACATCATTCTTTCCCTTTGCATTCTGCACCGGAGCATTGCTCTTCATTAAGAACCTAACTGCAGCTGTGTGTGGCTTTCAGCTGTGTCCCACTAATTGTGTGTGTGTGTGTGTGTGTGTGTGTGTGTGTGTGTGTGTGTGTGTGTGTGTGTGTGTGTGTGTGTGTGTGTGTGTGTGTGTGTGTGTGTGTGTGTGTGTGTGTGTGTGTGTGTGTGTGTGTGTGTGTAGACGGACATTGAGATCACCAAGGAGGAAGACTTTGCGAGGATTCTTCAGATGGAGGAAGAATACGTCCAGAACATCTGTGAAGAAATCATTAGACTGAAACCTGACCTGATCTTCACTGAGAAGGGCATCTCTGGTACGAATATGTCTAATGTACCTATATATAAGGGATAATGTCTGGCTAGCTGGTCGTTGTAGGGAGAACAACACATTTTTCACATGGGGGTCAGCAAGCAGCCTATTACAGATAATCTTGGGGGTCCTTAGGGGTCCTTGGGGGTCGTTGACATGAAAATGTTTGAGAACAACTGATGTAGAAACATGAGGGTCAGGATTCAGAATCGTCCTCGGGTCTACATGGGTTAATAAAACTACCCTGGTTGTGGTTCGAACTTCGAAGGCAAACGTTACCATTCTGACAAACCTGTTTTAACTGTCTCTCTCCCTCTGTGTCTGTCTGTCTGTCTCTCCGTCTGTCTGTCTGTCAGACCTGGCTCAACACTACCTCATGAAGGCTAACATCACAGCCATCCGCCGTGTGAGGAAGACTGACAACAACCGCATAGCCAGGTACATGCACGCACACACACACACACACACGCACGCACGCACGCACACACGCACACAAGCATTCTATGATCTTATAGTTTACTGTCTCTCTGCATTCTATGATCCTATAGTTTACCGTCTCTCTGCATTCTATGATCCTATAGTTTACTGTCTCTCTGCATTCTATGATCCTATAGTTTACTGTCTCTCTGCATTCTATGATCCTATAGTTTACTGTCTCTCTGCATTCTATGATCCTATAGTTTACTGTCTCTCTGCATTCTATGATCCTATAGTTTAATGTCTCTCTGCATTCTATGATCCTATAGTTTAATGTCTCTCTGCATTCTATGATCCTATAGTTTACTGTCTCTCTGCATTCTATGATCCTATAGTTTACTGTCTCTCTGCATTCTATGATCCTATAGTTTACCGTCTCTCTGCATTCTATGATCCTATAGTTTACTGTCTCTGCATTCTATGATCCTATAGTTTACTGTCTCTCTGCATTCTATGATCCTATAGTTTACCGTCTCTCTGCATTCTATGATCCTATAGTTTACTGTCTCTCTGCATTCTATGATCCTATAGTTTACTGTCTCTCTGCATTCTATGATCCTATAGTTTACCGTCTCTCTGCATTCTATGATCCTATAGTTTACCGTCTCTCTGCATTCTATGATCCTATAGTTTACTGTCTCTCTGCATTCTATGATCCTATAGTTTACTGTCTCTCTGCATTCTATGATCCTATAGTTTACTGTCTCTCTGCATTCTATGACCCTATAGTTTACTGTCTCTGCGTTCTATGATCCTATAGTTTACTGTCTCTCTGCATTCTATGATCCTATAGTTTACTGTCTCTCTGCATTCTATGATCCTATAGTTTACCGTCTCTCTGCATTCTATGATCCTATAGTTTACTGTCTCTGCATTCTATCATCCTATAGTTTACTGTCTCTCTGCATTCTATGATCCTATAGTTTACTGTCTCTCTGCATTCTATGATCCTATAGTTTACCGTCTCTCTGCATTCTATGATCCTATAGTTTACTGTCTCTCTGCATTCTATGATCCTATAGTTTACTGTCTCTCTGCATTCTATGATCCTATAGTTTACCGCCTCTCTGCATTCTATGATCCTATAGTTTACTGTCTCTGCATTCTATGATCCTATAGTTTACTGTCTCTCTGCATTCTATGATCCTATAGTTTACTGTCTCTCTGCATTCTATGATCCTATAGTTTACCGTCTCTCTGCATTCTATGATCCTATAGTTTACTGAGACGCTACACTGTCTCTGCATTCTATGTTCTTAACGTGTTTAAATAGATCACATGTCTCTCTGCGTGTCTCAGGGCGTGTGGCGCGCGCATCGCCAGTCGTACAGACGAGCTTCGTGAGGAAGACGTGGGTACGGGGGCGGGGCTCTTCGAGGTGAAGAAGATCGGAGACGAGTATTTCACCTTCGTCACCGAATGCAAGGACCCGAAAGCCTGTACCATCCTACTGAGAGGAGCCAGCAAGGAGATACTGGCTGTAAGGATTCATTTATACCTTTAACATCGTCATACTATGACGGAAGCATTTACATTTTACTCATGACCAGAGCTTCCGTTGCTCCAGACTGTATGACGGAAGCATTTATATTTTACTCATGATCAGAGCTTCCGTTGCTCCAGACTGTACGACGGAAGCATTTATATTATACTCGTGATCAGAGCTTCCGTTGCTCCATACTGTACGACGGAAGCATTTATATTTTACTCATGATCAGAGCTTCCGTTGCTCCAGACTGTACGACGGAAGCATTTATATTTTACTCGTGATCAGAGCTTCCGTTGCTCCAGACTGTACGACAGAAGCATTTATATTTTACTCGTGATCAGAGCTTCCGTTGCTCCAGACTGTATGACGGAAACATTTATATTTTACTCATGATCAGAGTTATATTTTACTCATGATCAGAGCTTCCGTTGCTCCAGACTGTACGACGGAAGCATTTATATTTTACTCATGATCAGAGCTTCCGTTGCTCCAGACTGTACGACGGAAGCATTTATATTTTACTCGTGATCAGAGCTTCCGTTGCTCCAGACTGTACGACGGAAGCATTTATATTTTACTCATGATCAGAGCTTCCGTCGCTCCAGACTGTACGACGGAAGCATTTATATTTTACTCATGATCAGAGCTTCCGTTGCTCCAGACTGTACGACGGAAGCATTTATATTTTACTCATGATCAGAGCTTCCGTTGCTCCAGACTGAGGCGAGACTAGATATTTTGGGGCCTGACCTTAGATCTTATAGAGCTCTACAGGTGAGCACCAGTACCAGAAATGGACCCTGACTGTGTGTGTGTGTGTGTGTACAGGAAGTGGAGCGTAACCTGCAGGATGCCATGCTGGTGTGTCGTAACGTCCTGTTGGAGCCCTTCCTGCTTCCTGGGGGTGGAGCTGTGGAGATGGGCGTGTCCAAACGCCTCATGGAGCGTTCGCGGGCGTTGACGGGCGTGGCCCAGTGGCCGTACCGCGCCGTGGCCACCGCCCTGGAGGTCATCCCCAGGACACTCATCCAGAACTGTGGAGCGAGTACTATACGAGTACTTACTGCTCTGAGGGTACTTATACACTAATACTACTTATGAATATACCTAGAGGTCCCCACACAGCTACTGCTGTTGTCCTGCAACGTCCCATTAAAGGAGAATTCCATACTAAAAGGCTTTCTTACCTTTCTTTGTAGTTGTTGCGTCCCCACCAAAGAGGTCCAGGTGTTATTTTGTGCAAAAGCTCCTTATTGGCTATTTCCCCTAACATAAGCCCTAAATGAATTGCATTGAATTGAAAGGGAATTGAATGGGGCTATGGGGTGTTGTGCTAATTAGCTTATTTCCATCGCTCAAAATTAATATTATTTTATGTATATATCCTCTCTTTATAATGTAAATAATAACCCAAGCGACACACTTTACTACTTCTTTCGATGGAAATAAGCGAATTAGCATAACACCCCATAGCCCCATTCAATTCAATGCAATTCATTTAGGACTTATGGTAGGGGAAATAGCCAATAAGGAGCTTTTGCACAAAATAACACCTGGACCTCTTTGATGGGGACGTAACAACTACAAAAAAAGGTAAGAAAAGCATTTTAGTATGGAATTCTCCATTAAGTGTACCGGTATATTATTACAGCAATAAGCCACTAGAGGTGTCGGGCTATATTCTATTAGTATAAACTGTGTATATCACTGTTTTCAGGCCAAACACACCCAGGAAGGCTTCACCTCTTGGGGGGTGAACGGTGAGACAGGAGCTCTGGCTGACATGACCCAGATGGGGATCTGGGAACCTCTGTCTGTCAAAGCACAGATCTACAAGACCGCTGTGGAGGTACCTGTCTGTCTGCCTGCCTGTCTGTCTGTCTCAGTGTTTTCATTACCTGTTTTTACCTCTAGTTTGATGTATTCGTGACCGTTTCTGAGTCATTGAAGTTTTCTTAATATGTCCATTTGAATCGTTGCTTCAAATGGACACATTTGTTGTTCAGTTTGACCCACCAGTTTTGGAGATATGGCTTATAGAGTAATGTCTGGCAGAGAAACAGCGAGTTGAGAAAACAGGCTTGAAAGGTTCACTTCTGTGGTCTTTAACATTACACCTAGCTACATGTTTAAGCATTTATTTAACATTACACCTAGCTACATGTTTAAGCATTTATTTAGCATTACACCTAGCTACATGTTTAAGCATTTATTTAACATTACACCTAGCTACATGTTTAAGCATTTATTTAGCATTACACCTAGCTACATGTTTAAGCATTTATTTAACATTACACCTAGCTACATGTTTAAGCATTTATTTAACATTACACCTAGCTACATGTTTAAGCATTTATTTAACATTACACCTAGCTACATGTTTAAGCATTTATTTAACATTACACCTAGCTACATGTTTAAGCATTTATTTAACATCTGTGTTGCGACAGCCTCCTGTATTTACAGCCAATGAGAGCACTGTATCGATGGATGATCAGATGAAAATATATAGAACCTTTATTCCTTGGGTAAATCCCTGTCCTGTGTCGTAAATGGTAGCAGAGAGTGTGTCGGTCACGGGTGTCGCGCTTGTATGGCACCCTGCACATACGGGAGATGTCAAAATGAATTGTAATAGAAAACAAATGATGTAGCCTACTGTATATGTATCGGGTCTGGATCACATCTGGGTGAACTCTTGCAGTGTGTGATCACTCACCGACAACTTTAACACTCCTACAGTGTGTAGGGGCCATTACAGTGAGAACTACAGACTCCCAATCTAAACTATGGAATGAACTTCCCATTACAGTCAGAACTACAGACTCACTCCCAATCTAAACTATGGAATGAACTTCCCATTGCAGTCAGAACTACAGACTCGCTCCCAATCTAAACTATGGAATGAACTTCCCATTGCAGTCAGAACTACAGACTCACTCCCAATCTAAACTATGGAATGAACTTCCCATTGCAGTCAGAACTACAGACTCACTCCCAATATAAACTATGGAATGAACTTCCCATTACAGTCAGAACTACAGACTCTCTCCCAATCTAAACTATGGAATGAACTTCCCATTACAGTTACCTTAACCGTCAACTGAGTGAACAACTCACAGAAACAAATGAACACATTTCTCTATTTAATTTAATTTGGACCCAAATAATTCATTAATGTGGTTATTATTAATATGCCAGAAACATGCTCACACTGTTTTCAGGACAAACTGCAAAAACAAAACAACCAGATAACGTTCAAGTCATCACATCTATACTTCCTCTCGATGTGACATCATTGATGACATGTTTTAATCCTTCCTCTCGATGTGACATCATTGATGACATGTTTTAATCCTTCCTCTCGATGTGACATCATTGATGACATGTTTTAATCCTTCCTCTCGATGTGACATCATTGATGACATGTTTTAATTCTTTCTCTCGATGTGACATCATTGATGACATGTTTTAATCCTTCCTCTCGATGTGACATCATTGATGACATGTTTTAATCCTTCCTCTCGATGTGACATCATTGATGACATGTTTTAATCCTTCCTCTCGATGTGACATCATTGATGACATGTTTTAGTCCTTCCTCTCGATGTGACATCATTGATGACATGTTTTAATCCTTCTCTCGATGTGACGTCATTGATGACATGTTTTAATCCTACCTCTCGATGTGACGTCATTGATGACATGTTTTAATCTCTTTCAGACGGCCATCTTGCTGCTGCGCATCGATGACATCGTCTCTGGACACAAGAAGAAAGGAGGAGACGAGCAGACTGGAGGAGGAATGGGAGCCGAGTAGAAGAATTCTGACCCTAAATCTGACCCCTGTTCACACCTGTAGAAACGATATAACATCTACACCTGTTCACACCTGTAGAAACGATATAACATCTACACCTGGACACGCCTGTAGTCAGACCATGAAAGCATTGTTTGTTTGTAGGAAGCATTTAAAGAAAATGATGAGGTGTTGCATCGTGCTGTTGAAATGAACGTTGACGTTAAGCATCCTACCTGTTAAAGTTAAACTGTCTTTACCGTAATAATTAATCTCTCATTGTTACTGAACTGTTGCTTCTTCTTATTGTGATATTTCTGGTTTGCTATTAAAGTCTTTGTTCACGTCAACTTTATCTGTTTGTTTTTTTTATTACTAATCTTCGTTTTGGTTCTAGAGATGTCCCGATACTGTATCGGTATCGGGGGGGAAAAGTATCAGATCGACCCTTACTTGTCATATCTGGTCATATCGGTGAATATGCCAGTCTAACCAGCGATCCGACAGGGTTAAGGAAGGGGTTGACACTATGGCAGGTAAATACAATGTTGGAGTTGTGGAGTTTGCTTTGGAGTTACCCAAACTGCAAGGTCACATTTTAGTTAGGAGTCTGCTATAAACGACACCAGATATATAGCTCGATAGCTATGAACACAACACCAGATATATAGCTATAAACAACACCAGATGTATAGCTATAAACAACATGAGATGTATAGACACTGGTATCGGTATTCTGTATCGTATCGTCCATTCTAATGTTAGAATGTTTTGCAACTCTGTCTCTTCCTGTGGTTCGTTGGCTCTGAACAGATGCATATCAGATCTACAAGCTCAATGTGCTGCAGTGTGATCCTATGTGCTGGCATAGATCAGATCGACAAGCTCACAACGTGATCCTAGGATAGGTGGTGTAGCAAAAACTTTGGCACAACATTTGTAATAGAATTATACCATTCAATATTCTATGCTTTATTGTTGCTACACTGCCTGACTGGGCATTGTTGCACATAGGAGTAAGACTCATTATTGCACTGAATTGTTATATTCCTGGAAATTGGGTTCTGGAAATGTTTTATAAATTCATTGGTAAAAAATTTGGGATTCCTGTGAAGCGATCATACTGCCCATAACTTCTTTGATCTGTTTATTACTGCGATTGAATGTTCAATTGTGTATCTTAGTTTTATCCAGTGTTTTATTGTCTACTAATTGTCTACCACATTAGTAGATTAGTGTAATGTTTTTTTAACTTGTAGTCAGCTCAATGAATGAACTGGTTGGTGGTGAAGTGTAATATTTCACTACTACACCCATAGGTGTCCCTGAAAGACTTATCAAAGTTGTTTCATGTTTACATGTTTGTTCTATATCTTTTTTTGATAGCTTATTTGTGACTAGTCTGGTGTTCATAAGAAAATTATACCATGCTTCTTTCTCTGTTGGTGTCAACAAACGAAACAAGCAGTCTAAATTACAAAGGGTTCAATCTATGAAATATAATAACCCTCAGGAAGGAAATAATTAACTATTCAGTTTAAATAATGGCCCTTTTTAAGTTATTTCGAGTACATTGTGTGATTTGTTATATTTTCCTTTTATAGATATATATTTTGAACCCTATTTTCAAATATAACTTTCCTCAACTCGACTACAAAAGGTAAAGTAATTTCAGGCAGCCAGGGAAATAAACCATGTATGGTTCTAGGCCTGTTACTGATTTTATCCACTTGAGGGCGACAGAGACCGTAGAATATACCTACTATAGCCTACATTGAAGGTGGATTGTGCCGTAAATAGCGGATCTACAAACCCACAGCGCGTCTCTGATGCAGCTCGTTGTGGGCTTGTAGCTCTGACGATAGCGCCCCTGGTGGTTAGTCTACCAACTTTGTGTAATGTAAATAATGTGTGTTAGGACCACAATGGAAAGACTGTGTTATCCTTTAGGCCAAAGTCTCACTTTAAATCTGTGCTATATCTTTTTCATCTAATGAACTAACTAACAAAATAGCTAATTAACTATCTAATTCATTCATTAACATAATATAATAATATTTACTTCCGCCCGGTACATTTATGAACCGTCGTATGACGGTGCAGAGCGCCGAAAATAGATCTACAAGCCCACAGGGCGTCGCGGATGCAACGCTGGGCTGTGGTGCAAAATGTATTGCAAAGTGGGTATTGGCGCCATCTGCGGTCCGCGGTCCCTAAAGAGGTCGCGGTTATCAAACTGCGGTCCTGTGGTGTTTAATGGAGAATTGCTAGGGGTGGCTGGTATAAATGGGCAAGGGGCTGAGCCCCCCCTATCCTATGGAGTAAAGATGAGAAATTATTATTAAAATCTTTTAGAATAGATACTTTTATATTCTGGTATAATCTAAAGCAGCAACAGCATCAAATAGTTACAAGAAAAACACAATAGGACAAAATGGGCTTTTTTTTAACACCCTCACCTACCTGCTCTCCTCTCTTTCTCCCTCCTCTCTCCTACCTGCTCTCCTCTCTTTCTCCTCCCCTCTCCTACCTGCTCTCCTCTCTTTCTCCCTCCCCTCTCCTACCCGCTCTCCTCTCTTTCTCCCTCCCCTCTCCTACCTGCTCTCCTCTCTTTCTCCCTCCTCTCTCCTACCTGCTCTCCTCTCTTTCTCCCTCCCCTCTCCTACCTGCTCTCCTCTCTTTCTCCCTCCCCTCTCCTACCTGCTCTCCTCTCTTTCTCCCTCCCCTCTCCTACCTGCTCTCCTCTCTTTCTCCCTCCCCTCTCCTACCTGCTCTCCTCTCTTTCTCCCTCCCCTCTCCTACCTGCTCTCCTCTCTTTCTCCCTCCCCTCTCCTACCTGCTCTCCTCTCTTTCTCCCTCCCCTCTCCTACCTGCTCTCCTCTCTTTCTCCCTCCCCTCTCCTACCTGCTCTCCTCTCTTTCTCCCTCCCCTCACCTACCTGCTCTCCTCTCTTTCTCCCTCCCCTCTCCTACCTGCTCTCCTCTCTTTCTCCCTCCTCTCTCCTACCTGCTCTCCTCTCTTTCTCCTCCCCTCTCCTACCTGCTCTCCTCTCTTTCTCCCTCCCCTCTCCTACCTGCTCTCCTCTCTTTCTCCCTCCCCTCTCCTACCTGCTCTCCTCTCTTTCTCCCTCCCCTCACCTACCTGCTCTCCTCTCTTTCTCCCTCCCCTCACCTACCTGCTCTCCTCTCTTTCTCCCTCCTCTCTCCTACCTGCTCTCCTCTCTTTCTCCTCCCCTCTCCTACCTGCTCTCCTCTCTTTCTCCCTCCCCTCACCTACCTGCTCTCCTCTCTTTCTCCCTCCCCTCACCTACCTGCTCTCCTCTCTTTCTCCTCCCCTCTCCTACCTGCTCTCCTCTCTTTCTCCTCCCCTCACCTACCTGCTCTCCTCTCTTTCTCCCTCCCTTCTCCTACCTGCTCTCCTCTCTTTCTCCCTCCCCTCTCCTACCTGCACTCCTCTCTTTCTCCCTCCCCTCTCCTACCTACATCATCATAACTGTAAGTTATGCAGGAATGCCCACTGCCCCACTGAGTGGCAAAAAACTACTTTCTGGCCTTGACAGCCCATACATCCAAACAGAAAAGTCCTATTTGATTGCATTAAATGACTTTAAACAACATTAAATTAACTTTGTCACTCAATTTTCCACTCTTTTTGCCATTCACTTTATGCATGTGCATAGCCTACCCTCTATAAGAGATAGTGGGCAAACTTTGATCAAAATAACAATTCACTTCTTGTAAATGGACTTGCAGAAATGCAGATGTTTAACAATATGGGTCCATTTGGACACACACACACACACACACACACACACACACACACACACACACACACACACACACACACACACTTCGCCACAATGACTGTAACATTTACAACATACACGCAAAATATTTGCCGCCTTGTGGTGACCACGGACACATGCAGAATACACAACTATGCATTCTAGCTGCTGGTGTTTATAACGATACTAGCCTAACTATGAAGTTTATAACGATAATAATTATAAAACTGAATTCTACTGGTGTTTATTTGGGGGTCCTTGACATGAAAAGGTTTGGGAACCACTGCTTTATGGTGTCGTCCACAGTTAACAGTTTTGTTTTGAGTTGTGCTTGAAATGTAGGCTACTGTAATTCTGCAATATGTCAATGAATTCATCTAACAAACAATCAATCAATCAGACAGGTCCATTTGGTTCCATTTGTACACTCAGAGTTAAATGAACATTTATATTACAATGTAAATGGGGTCTCCGAGATATAAATGCCATTAAATGGGGGTCCGTAGACTAACGCATGTAAAACCGGGGGTCCTTGAAATGAAACGGGTTGAGAATCACTGTGATGTATATAATATACCATACAGAGGAGAAATGTGCACGCAGCAGACGAGATGAACTTCCATGATGTTTATTCAAACGGAGTACAGCATACACAGCAACAGCATAGACTCACGCCGGCCAGGCAGCAGAGTGCCTGGCCCACGTCTCCCACAAGGCTCTCGCCTCGACTGACTGACTAAAATGATAGCATTGAAGCCACCTTTTAAACACTCCACATTTGGTCAAGCGGGTCGACATGGTGCATATATAATTAGTAGCAAAGTCCTTTGAGCAACTCAGGTCAACACAGACCCCTAATTAACATACAACGGAATTAGACTCCTAGCTACTCCTGAGGAAACCGACCCCCCTCTGTAGCAGCTGCTCACCAAGAGGTCTACTGTATGTAAATTTACACAATTGACATAGGCCTTGCAACACCGTATAATTATGAGATCCTAAATATTCTTCATATTCCCCCCTTGATCATCAAAAGATGATCATCTAAAAATATGGAACCATAATTATCTTACACCCCCCTTGACCCTTAGCTTAGACAATACATTCGAGAAACCAAAAAATAACAGCATTACAGTACAGAATTCCCCCAACATGGTTTTCAGACATCCATACGTATATGAATAATGGAAAATGATTAGTACAGGTAACAGACATTAAACAATACATATTGCCGCTTTCGACTCCCTTTTACAAGAGCACTTTTTGATACGTAATAACCTACATGATTTACAAACTAAACTCTGCTGTCCAATGTTAAATACACAATGTCAGCTAAACCACTCTCGGATTTACCCTGACCAACATCACACACTGGTGATCCAAGTAGATACACATTCCACGCCAGAGTCTAACAATAATATCACATATCTCTCTCATATCTATAGGAAAATTCCTCATTGATTCATAATTAGGCTAAATGACTCAACTTATCTAATTATACGACAAACACATACCAACATGAGGCCTATTATAATTCATGCTGAAAACAAACTTGACGCACAATTTGTTAAACAGAGAGAAGAAAGTCCATCTTTTCTCTGTACGAACAAAGGAAACTTCTTCTCTGTATGCTGCTCATTCTAGTTTACCTCGAACTGTTCGCTCAGCTGCACGGATAAAAGTTCAAGAGTCTGTTCACTGCTGTTGTCCCGCTGTCCTCGTCATCATCACATTCTCCCCCCTCCCAACTCCGAAACAACAGAGCTGGGAACACTCGTGAAGAGAAAAGAAAAGGCTGGAACGTCTTCATCACAGACCCCTTGATCAGGTCCACGAAGGCACTCAGCTTACAGGTCAGCCGGCCACTGCTGCTCCGCGCTGCGTCCCACCGATCCCCGCCCGCAATCGCTGACCCCGCGCCGACGTGATGAATGACCAAGGCCTCCGCGTGGCTGTCGCCGCTCCATCGACCTCTCCGCAGCCCGCACCCGTCCGGTGGCTCGTCATCGGTCCCCGTCGCACAACACTCCTCGCGGTGGTCGCCGCCATCATCCCCGCTGCGAATGGACAAGAGATCACGGCCGGGTCGGGTCCGCTGAAGCTTCTTCCGTCGCCGCTCACAAAAAACTCCCCTCCACCGAATTAGACGAAAAAAAAGCCGCTGGTACTGTTTCATCTGACGTGATAAACACACCAACACGACCGGTTTCTGGCACCATCTGATGTATATAATATACCATACAGAGGAGAAATGTGCACGCAGCAGACGAGATGAACTTCCATGATGTTTATTCAAACGGAGTACAGCATACACAGCAACAGCATAGACTCACGCCGGCCAGGCAGCAGAGTGCCTGGCCCACGTCTCCCACAAGGCTCTCGCCTCGACTGACTGACTAAAATGATAGCATTGAAGCCACCTTTTAAACACTCCACATTTGGTCAAGCGGGTCGACATGGTGCATATATAATTAGTAGCAAAGTCCTTTGAGCAACTCAGGTCAACACAGACCCCTAATTAACATACAACGGAATTAGACTCCTAGCTACTCCTGAGGAAACCGACCCCCCTCTGTAGCAGCTGCTCACCAAGAGGTCTACTGTATGTAAATTTACACAATTGACATAGGCCTTGCAACACCGTATAATTATGAGATCCTAAATATTCTTCAACTGCTAGAGCCGTAAATATGGAACCAGTGTTTTGAGCTGCACTGTGTGGCAGGATGCATGGAAAAGTGGGTATTAACGCCATCTGGTGGTGGAATTAGAGTAACATTTTACTGTTTTACTGTAAAACACTGTTGTACGGAAGAAGTATAGTTCTACACACACCGGAAATTCCTATTTTATAATGTGACGTGGTTGTGTTTACTTCCGCTAGCCCAGCCAGCAAGCTAGCTAGCTAGCTTAGCTAGCTAGCTTAGCTAGCTTCCACCATAGAAGTAGCTAGCTGTGTGGTTAGTTAGCTTCTGAAACAAGACTTTATTTGTTTTAAAACATTATTTATTTAATCGACAGTTTGTGTTAATTAATGTTCTGTCCTTTAGAACAACAATAAAACACGTGACTCGTAATAATAGCCATGGAAATAAAATAAACCTAACAGTAGCTAAAGCTATTTTCGGAGCTCACGTTTTATTTTGAAGAGAAAGCGGAAATGCAGCGTTTAACGTCAGAATTTTGATGCTTGAACTTGACGAGTAGAACTTCCTCTTAATTTGAAAGCTTCCGGAAGTGCGTTCGCATAAATTGACTAAACATCGACTTGACGGACTGACTTACTGTAAAACACTGTTGTACGGAAGAAGTAAAATTCTACCTCTGTCAGTGAAAATCCACCACCAGATGGCGTTAATACCCACTTTTCCATGGATTCTGCAACACAGTGCAGCTTAGCCCAAAATTCTGACGAATCTCTCTACAGTCTAAACGTTAACTCTGACAAATCTCTCTACAGTCTAAACGTTAACTCCACCCCTAACGTCGAGAAAGCAACCTTGGTGCCTTTAAATCACTCTTATCTTGTACAAATACAAAATCTAAGCTGCTTTTATTTTTGCCCCACTTGTTTGTGACGTCTGCGGAACAATATTAAACCCCGCAGATGCTTATTTTTTCAATAAAAAAGGTATTTTAATCAACTCTGTCTCGGAATCTGGCGGCCATCTTGCTTTTCTCTCCATTGTAAATGCGCAAGAGAACCCTGGCCGCTAGGGGCGCGGGCAATATTCTGTTGCGCCGTTTACAATGGAGGATTCAGAAACTGAGTGGATTAAAATACCTTTTTTATTGAAAAATAAGCATTGACAGGGTTTAATATGGTTCCGTAGACGTCACAAACAAGTGGGGCAAAATAAAAGCAGCTTAGATTTTGCATTTGTGTAACAGTGTTAAGAAATACTTTCTTTATAGTTCAATTATGTTAAACTTGGGACACAGCCAGGCTAATTTATTTCGTTTTGTATGTAATACATTTTATCTTGAAGATGTTGTGTTGCATTGTGGGTACTCCTCAGTACAGTGGAACTCCATACTGAGGGTAAGATTGTCTCCTGTTTGCTCAGGCACAAACACATTAATTACAAACATCTATGCTTCATATAAGTGGCCAGATATGCACTCATGTTTACATAAAGTTATTCAGTAACACTCGTTTTTATATTTCATGATATGACATAGCCATGATTCATGACTCATGTTTCAGGGCTAGATATGACATTTCTTATTTCATTGTTTACAAAACGGTTAGCATGTTAGCTAGCTGTTAGCTGTGCTGTACTGTGTTACATGAGAATTCACTGACATGGAGTATGTTGTGTCTGAACAGGAGATGACCAGATGTGTTACTGTGTCTGAGCTGTGGTTGTGTGTCCCAATTGTGCATTCTCAGGTATGTTCTGTGCAGCTGTGTGAAAGTAGGAATGCAAAAGTTTAAACAGCAAAGTTTACACTTTATGATGAATACACATTGCTACACTTGCCTGATATCTGCGTTATTATATCTGCTGTTATATCTGTTGTCTCTGACTTGCACAAGACAGACTGTGCTATTGTGCCTTATTCTTATTTATCTTTTGGAGCACGAACCTTGAATCTAGCTGTGGGCCATAGCTCTAGAATCCAATACATATATTTTTACAATATAAATGCAGGTCTCCCTCGGAGATATAAATGCCATTAAATGGGGGTCCATAGTCTAATGGATGTCAAACTGGGGGTCCTTGAAATGTAACTGGTTGAGAATCACTGCTAGATACGTTAATATCTTCTCTTATGGGGGTCCCTGGAATGTCCTTTCAAATGTGAGCTAATTAGTGTCAATTTGGGGGTCCGTGACATGAGGAGGTTTGAGAACCAGTGTCTTCAGTAGCTACTGTCTGTGTATCGTTGTGATAATAATACTAATTACATTATCCATATCATAAGAGTGGCCTGTTAAATATATTAATATTAAATGTATCCCGTGGGATAAAATTATTTACTGTGACAGGATATAATTTATAGCTTTTATAGCCGTACGTTGTGGTGTTTGTTATCAGGACTAAGCTTTAGTAGCAAGTGATTTAATTGATAAGCTAAATGATTCCAGCAGGTGGTAAATGAGGATGTGGCTGATACTGATAGCTCTAGTTGTTCACCAGGTCTTATTGTGGATTAGAATAAATAATTAGAATAATTAATATTATATCTCAAGAAATGCGTTGATGATCTGAAAATGATTATTTCAATTTACATTCCGTTTTTTCATTTGAATTTTGGCAGCTTTAAACCCTATTGGTCTCAAAGCAAAGGTTAAATAATTCTAATAAACATTTATTCCATGTGCAGTTCTTTACTCTACTGTATCTTATCTGTATCTTATCTCACTACTGTGTCTTTCCTCCTCCAGAACACCTAACCCTAGGTCTACTACTACTACTACTACTACTACTACTACTGCTACTACTACTACTACTACTACTTACTGTGTCTTTCCTCCTCCAGAACACCAATGCAATGCTGCGTCTCAGACACTGTCAACGGCTGACAAGACTGGGACCACTCAACAATACACACAGGTACAGTAACATTATACAGACAGACAGACAGAGTCAACGGCTGACGAGACTGGGACCACAAAGTCCCAGTCTTGTCAGACTTATACAAAGGTAATAAAGGGGGCTGTTATATAATTGTATGTGTACTAGAGACTAGAGAAATGGCACTTACACCCGCCTTCTAATGAGAGCGCAAAATCTGTCTTGGAAGAGCCACCCATCGACTAATCTAATATTCTGCAACCTTCCCCGTGTTTCTTCACTAGTCCGATGCAGAAGAACACAGTTTTCCGGCCACCGCTACAGAGCTGACAATGAGGTTATATCTTCCCTTCTTCTCTGGAGTCCTGCCTCGAAGCAGACCAGAGGTAGAAAACTGTCGTTCCCTGATGTCATCGTTATAGGGACACATGATGTCATCGCTATAGGGACACATGATGTCATCGCTATAGGGACACATGCATCAGTAAAGCAGGAACTGGGGATGGCGAATGAAGGACCGGAAAGTCTGGCGTGATATTGTGAAATCCATGATCTCGACCGCGGTCGAAAAAATGATTATGATGATGTACAGTATGTGTTGTCTAGGGTGAACAGAACCCCAGAACCAAACTGTTCATTACAGTACAGTATGTGTTGTCTAGGGTGAACAGAACCCCAGAACCAAACTGTTCATTTGTGTGAGACAAATTGATATTTAATTCCATAATGTCATATTCAACCATAGGACTATCATTGTGTTATTAATCCATTCTGGAGTCTCACATTTTGTTTAAAAATGTTAATTTTGGTCATGGGTGAGATAGCCGTCTTGGTAGTATAGCCTAGGCCCTTTAGGCCCTAAAGTTTAGGGGATATTTCTCATAGGCTTAAAAATATATAATGCAGGAAAAGAGAGAATGAGAGTCCTTTACAACAGAAAGACAACTATTAGGGGACTAACTATTAGGGCATTTGAACACTGATGTCTGTCAGTCACAATGTGGGACAGACAGGGTCTCAATGCGAACACTGATGCCTGTCAGTCACAATGTGGGACAGACAGGGTCTCAATGTGAACACTGATGCCTGTCAGTCACAATGTGGGACAGACAGGGTCTCAATGCGAACACTGATGCCTGTCAGTCACAATGTGGGACAGACAGGGTCTCAATGTGAACACTGATGCCTGTCAGTCACAATGTGGGAAAGACAGGGTCTCAATGTGAACACTGATGCCTGTCAGTCACAATGTGGGACAGACAGGGTCTCAATGTGAACACTGATGCCTGTCAGTCACAATGTGGGACAGCTAGGGTCTCAATTTGTGGGACGCCTGGAAAGTATTGCAAATGAGGGACTGTCCCACGCTAAGCGGGACATCTGGTCACCACAGTGTTGTCCTGTGATCCACACACAGTAACGTGCATTTTAGTCACGCGATGAATGACCTGCCCAAAGGTCAGAGTTGATACAAGGACATCCTCTAGTCTAGATTGACTCAGTGTGTGAAATCCAGCCAGTCTCAGGTTAGCTATTGGTGAAGTTAATCATTATCTCACAACAGGAGCAAAATAGGAACTTCTCCTAAATGTTTTATCAGACCAGCTTCTGAATTACTGACTGTTATCGTCCCTTTTATTACTTTACTGTTTGGTCACTCACTCACTGTTTGGTCACTCTTTAGCTATTGAAAAATAGCAGAACTACTAAAATGTTATGAGGATACTAGTGGACAAGAGATCCAGTATAAGTCATTTTACACTTGCTGAAAATAGCAGATCTACAAGCACATTGTGAGCTTGTGGAAAACGGGCCTTTGAGAACAAAGGAAATTCAACAAACCCAGATTCTGCTGAAACAAGGGACTACATTTATTTTGCTCCTATAATAATAAATAATGAATTGCATTTTTATAGCGCTTTTCCAAGTGCTCAAAGCGCATTCATTGGGAGGTGAAGCGGTGAACAGTCGACGCCAGCGTCCTCACTTCACACATTCACACACCGACGGTGGCGAGCTCACACCGACCGACTCATTGGAGGCAGGGTGGGGTTCAGTGTCTTGCTCAAGGACACTTTGACATGTGGACAGGAGGAGGAGCCGGGATTCGAACCGCCGACCCAGGGATCATTGGACGACCTGCTCTACCTCCTGAGCCACAGCCGCCCGCTGCCACTAAAGTGTGGAACGCCCTACCAACAGCCATTAAGACATAATCCCGGCATGGGCCGTGGCTCAGCGGTCCAGGCACCGTGGCTGGTGATCCCCCCCCCCTTATCTCTCCCCCTACTGTCACCCTATCCCTCTATTCAAAAATAAATAGAAAAAAAAAAAGACTAAAGCCACAAAGAAAAAAGAACATTTGAATCCCTAGACTCCTTCAAAACTGAACCTTCTCCTAGGGTAGGTACCCTCACAAAAACATGCAGTAATCCTGGTCTCTAAACTGCCTCCCCCTGGCCAGCCGGGGCGCCTGATGGAGGGGAAAGGAACTGGTTGGAATAACGTCTTCCTTCCACGCGCTACGTCCAACCAGGGAAACTCCCCCCTGTCAGGTGTAAAAGGAGCAACTTGGACACTCAGGCATGAAGGAAGCATGAGTTCAAGTCCGTTGCTCTCCCCAGGTTGGCGGAGGGTGTGTAGAGCCCAGGATCACAGTAGATGATTGACACAGGGGTGAAAAATGGGTTACAAAATCGTGGGATAAAAAATATATATAAAAAAAAACTGAACCTACAGATGGCTGCAATTCCACACTGGCCCCCGTAAAGTCTGAGCTCAAAGTGTATATTTGTAAATGTGATGAATTGAACATGGTGGACCGTGTTGTAAACCATTGTAGTGGAGCGTCAACAATAACAGTTTTTGTGTTGACTTGATTTAGTTTGAAATGAACCCAATGAACCCGTTCTGCAAACTGTCATCAATATGTTAAATGTCCCATGGTGGTGTGTGTTAACTACTATTCCTGGGGACCCCCTGGAACCCCCAAGGACCCCTGGACTTAAAGGTGTTGTGTGTTAACTACTGGGGACCCCCTGGAATCCCCAAAGACCCCTAGACTTAAAGGTGTTGTGTGTTAACTACTGGGGACCCCCCTGGAACCCCCAAAGACCCCTGGACTTAAAGGTGTTGTGTGTTAACTACTGGGGACCCCCTGGAACCCCCATGGACCCCTGGACTTAAAGGTGTTGTGTCCCCCCCCTAGAAATCCCGTACGTCTGTCTCCCGGCGCCTGGGCTGCAGCAGACCTCCACTCCAGCAGGGGCAGCACTGAGCAGCACAACCACAGGTCAGGAGGTCAACAACAGTACCAGTGGAACCACAGCGCCACCACCTGGAGGCATGCCCTGGCAGGACTGCTGGCCGGGACAGGCGCTGTCCTGGCCTATGGGTTCTATTACAGCAAGGTTAGTACATGTTCTCCCCCCCCCCCCCGTGGGACCTAGGGTAGGTACCCTCACATGTTCTCCCCCCCCCCCCGTGGGACCTAGGGTAGGTACCCTCACATGTTCTCCCCCACCCCCGTGGGGTACCCTCTGTCAATTCATAAACTGAAGTTATTTAAAAAGAAAACAAAAATCCTGTGATAAGGAAAGGAAGTACACTTTTCATGTTGTGTAGGTGCCAAATTGGAGAAATCAGTAAAATCGATCAAAGAATTGATCAATGTTACCATGGGCCTCATACTGTACACCACAAAACGAACAAACACTGTAGGCCTACAAAAACGAACTTTCAAAAGGTCACAATACTCTCCAGAGGGCAAAAGGGCAGATGCTCTAGCACCACCTAGTGTATCTGTATCTGTAAACATAATTATTCATTATGTTTAACAGTAATATAATAGGCCTTCTCGCATGGTTTGAGAAGATGAAAGATGCATGGCTATTCTAAATTTCCTCTGCAGTGGACTAGTAGACACCTTGCTATCTGTTACACCTAGGTTACTTACTGATGGGCCTGGCTGGCCAACATGGCAGATATAATGACCCATGTGTGGATTTTGCATGTTCTCCCCATGTCCCCTAGGGTAGGTAGGTAGGTACCCTCACAAAAAAGATGCAGTAATCCTGGTCTCTATACTGCCTGATGGAGGCAAAAGGAACTGGTTCGGCCTGCTCACTCATTCATTGAATGCTTGGGGCTCTCCCCAGGTTGGCAGAGGGAGAGTAGTTCACAGGATTAAACTTTAGGAAATTGGCACCGGGTGAAAAATGGGTTACAAAATCATGGGATACAAAAATAAAAATTACCTGTGTGTGAAAAGCATTAAGCTTGTGATGCTTTCACTGTCTTCTCTAGCATTTGTCATGTCATTAACAGCTTCAAGAGTTGTGAAACCACTTGTTTCTATTTTCCCGGCTCTTGCAGCATCTAGGTGAGCTCAGGGAACGAGGGCTGGTCTGGGAGGACTGGGAGCTAGGGAAGGACCAAGACATTAGTGTTAAAGAACGTTGACAGCAAGCTGCAGAAGCTACGATTCAGGTCCTATAAATGCACACATGAACGGTTGCATGCAAATAATTGATATTGAATAATAGCACATGTGCAAGCATATAAATAAATAAATAAATAATAACCCAACATTTCAAAATATCCTACATCAGATGAGCATGGACCAATCACCCTCTTCCTTCTCACCAGGCCTCCAGTATCCAAGTTCTTCACCACCTTCTTCCCGCAGATCATCGTTCTCAGTCCTGGGATCTCCTTTTCTATGCCTGTGACCTTCAGACCCCTAGAAAAGGTCAAATCTATTCTACAACTGCTAAAAAGTATTTAGCTGGATAGATTTGGAATCCTTTAACCATTTAAACCCTATAATGCTATATACTATTACCTCCTCCATAGACTGGGTCTGTACTTACCCCACTCCTTTTTTATCTCTACACCAAATGTTTTTTGCCAAAAAATAGCAGATCTGCAAGCTTGTTGCCGCATGATTTTGTTGAATATTCACCTGGAAATCCAGCTTGGTAGGGTTCATGTGTTTAATCACTTCATTCATCATTAATAGAGTATGTGTCCCCTAGGGTAGGTACCCTCACAAAAACATGCAGTAATCCAGGTCTCTATATAGATAGACACATTCAGAAACGGGTCTCATGGTCGCAGCAAACAACATACTTTAAATGCTTAGTATGAGGTATAAAGTACAGCAGCCGTTGTGTTCATACAACAGAATGATTGGGTATTGTGTAAGACTGACGTCATGTATCTTTCAGAACCTTTCACTGCTTCGTCTCAACCATTACTCTATGGCTCTGGTCTCAGCCAGCCTTTTTTTTGACAAGTTGAATGTGGCCACTACTGTTGGCAGCCATAAACTACAGTACACAGGTTCATCCGATGTTCTGGGCATCTTTGTAAAGTTAGTGTTAGTAAAAAGCAGGTAAAAGAGTAAAGTTTGAGCAGACTAACATCAGTCACTCTACCCTTCAATGTAGTAGAAGACCTGCAAGCTTACACCGCAGATATGTCGTCTCCGCCTACAGGAAATGCGTTTGCTGCGACCATTAGACCCGTTTCTGAATTAGTCTATACTCCCTCCCCCTGGTCCGCCTGATGGAGGGGAAAGGAAATGGTTGGAATAACGTGTTCCTTCCACATGCTAGTTCGCAGTTCACTCCTCATGCATTGAATTGAAGGAAACATGAGTTCAGTTCGGGGCTCTCCCCAGGTTGGCAGAGGGAGAGTGGTGCCTAGCATCACAGCCTTAGGCAATTGGCACCGGGTAAATTATTTTATGAGGGCCTGGGCCGTGGCTCAGTGGTCCAGGCACCTTGGCCGGTAGCCAGAGCCTGGCAGTGTGCCTCGAGTGGGCTCGACTCCCGATCCCGACGGCCTTTACTGCATCTCTCTCCCCATTTCCTGTCCGCCTACTACCCTCTATAAAAAACTATTAAATAAAAAAACATTAAAAAAAGAAATAAGAGAGAAAAAATAAAACATAAAGGCAGATATTTCATCCATTCTGTGCCTTCCTGACTTGGTTCCTCTCTTGTATGTATGCTTCTGTCCCCCTGAACCATAGACTGTAAAAAATATGGACAAAGCGTCCCACGGGTCTAACGTGAACGTAAAATGAAGCCTGTCAGTCCTTGCAATGGAAGTCGCCATCTTTCTAGATCCGTTTTGGCCCAGTTCAGGCCAGCTGGCCCATTGGCTGGCCCAGACAACGAGGCGGGACTTCCCCCTTCTTCTTCGTTGGTTTTTATTTTGACTCGAGTGGGTGGGGGATCCCGTTCATAGACTGTAACGGTAGCCACGCCCCTCAGAACATGCGCGACTTTATGGTCATTTTTCTAATAAATGGGACCATAATTTTCCAAAAAGAATATTATGACATTAGAAATGAGACTTTAAACTAGTGACTGGAAGCAAAAAGTATTCATGACCATGTTTATTAAGGTAATACAGTCTAGGTGAAGTTGGGCCCAAATACATGGACTTCTATGGGGCTATGGGTTTTTTTGAGCCCAATGAGAGCGCCACAACAGGCCATTATATGAACTTTCATTTCCTTAGTGGCTTCACAAAATATCCGTCTGACTGCCCCCCTGCCCTGAACGCAGTGCGAGTATGAGGACAATGTTGAGTTCTGGGGTAAAGATAGCACCTTCCGGGTCACCCTTCGTGCCGCCGCTCCACGCCACTCAGTGGAGATCCCCGAATCGGTGCTGTTGCCGCTCTGTGCCGTGCAGCACTCCTCACACACCACTCCTGTTCAGAAATGCCAGGTATGTGTATGTGTGTGTGTGTGTGTGTGTGTGTGTGTGTTTGTGTGATCCTAAGTTTGGATAGTACTAGAACTAGATGATTGATTACCAATGTTTTGACTGATATTTTGTCAAAAAGTGCTAAATTGATTCTAATACATTTGAAATACTTTGATGAAAGCTTTTCAAAAACCAACGTGTCGCATTATTTTAGACATTTCTGATTTCTGCACATTGGGTGAAGAAGTGTGAAGAAAGCAAGGCATGGGGAATGAGTCTTTCAACCACCCTCCCTCCCTCCCTCTACCATCACCATTTATGTCTCTTCTCTCTGGCCTGCCCTCACCCACTCACCCCTCTCTCAGTAAGTTGCAGACATGTTTTCAGTGGGTGAGTGTGGCGCCATTCCAACTCAGCCCAGAGCGAGGCCTGCTGAAGCCTGGTGAGCAGTGTCAAGTCGCAGTGGTCTTCCGACCACAAGAGGCGCTGCTGCATCAGCAAGAGGCCCGCTGCAAGTTTGGAGAGGAAGGGGAGGAGCTTGAGAACCTCTGCACTGTTCTTCTTGAAGGACTTGGTTAGTAACACATGACACTGATAACCGCAAGGCGAGAGTTGTTACCTTGAACCTGAACCTTTAGGAAATTGATGCAATCTGAGACCATAGAGCGCCGAAGTCTGACGTCACTTTCAGTAGAGGGCGTCAGTCCCCAGGTTCATGTATTTGTTTAGTTGCATTGAAATCCCCATTGAGGCGATTTTAGATCGCCTCATATAACAACTGTGTTTGAAAAATAAACATGTCACCCCGGCCGCTTCACTCATATGGATATGAAGAATCAACTGACTGAGAGAAAACGCTAATGTTACTGCTGCTGAATTAGTTAGATTTTCGCTAGAAGCAGACTCTATCATATATGAGTGACTGACTGTTGCAAACGATACAGAGACACCTCCCTGACAATAACGCCGAGACAGCTTGTTTATTTTTGGACCACAACGCTTATAGTAGACGATATTAAGATCACCCCATGTTATTCTCCATAGAGAAATTACTTCCGCGAACCAGGGGAATCGAAGGGATGAGCGAGTTACGTCAGGACTTCGGTGCTCTATTCAAATAAAACAAAAGGTAATGTTGCCCTGAGAGGCAATACAGTAGTTTCTCAACCAAATATGGCATGGTCATGTAGTCCAGGTGACGCTTCAGGCTGTTGCTCCTTCCTCAGACTTAGCCCAATATTTAGATTCCGAGACAGAGTGGATCAAAACACCTTTTTTATTGAAAACTACGGACCTGCGGGGTGTTATTGCTTGCCGCACACAAACCGGACAAGTGGGGCAACCGGGAAAGCAGCTTAGATTTTGCATTTGTACAAGATAAGAGTTACTTTGAGGCAGGGATCGCTTGTGGCCAAAAATAAGCAGTATGGTCGCTAAGACTGACTAAATGAGATCTCCCACAGATCGGTGCACGGCATGCACATTATGTGCAGACATGTTAACCACTTGACTTGAGCCCATAACTTCTCATGCGACAAATATCAAAAATAGCGTGTTGACATGTGATGTAAGCTAAGGTTGTATATCTCCACTTTATGTTGGTTTGGAAATTGTCATATTGATTCACATTGATAACATACAGGCAGACGGGTGGTAAATGCAAGTTATGATTTTAAAGTCATACAAGCATCATACAAATGTATATATTTGTATGATGCCACTCTGTTGTGTTGTGATAGGTTTATTTACCTTTTAAATTAAACTTTAAACAGGATACAGGCTTTAGTTTACACAGTCAAAGACGTCCGGAAACGCCACTGCCACGTTGTGTGCTTGCAGATTGCCTATTGACGTTGGGGCGCACATACCAGCACGTCATGAAATAGAAATCACACTTCAGAACATGGAAAATAGTAAATACATCTCAGTTCAGTGACCATACCAATTGTGTAAAGAAATGAGACTGTCTCTCTTGCTAATAATGGAATGTTCCTGTAAAAGATATTTGCTCTGTCCTTTTCATCTGGATTGAACACATTTGCAATTTACAATTTAGGCATTTAGCAGACGCTTTTAATCCAGAGCGATTTACAGTAAGCAAGAAGAACAACACAAGAACCTTATAGAATATCCGTACAATATTCTATTTATTTGATCATAGGTTGTAGCCTACTAGACTGCATGGGCAAGACCACTTCTTCTTAGTCACTGTTTTGCTGTTAACAGGATCATATGGGCTGTAATAATAACATTATTTAATTATTTCAAGAACCTTTCCAAAATGTTTCACTTTATCTTTGTTTCATTGTTACTAGTGCTTGCAAATCTTGTTACAATATACTTGAAACTATTTCCCACCTCTGATGTGGGCATTATTTCCTTCCATGTATAATAATAACAACAACAACAAAAATGTCTCCTAATATAGCAGGATTCAAGTGTTGTGAAATTACAATGTCATCATTATTTATAAATTATACCGGTATATGACTTTCATAACATTTATTAGGCCTATTCATGTTGACCGAGGGACAAAACAGAGAATATTTAATTGTAGGGTATTTGAGTAGTTGGATAGTTTTTATTGCATATCATTCGATATTGGATGACATGAGCCAGAAATCTATTTATAGATTATTATTATTTTCCTCCTTTCCTTTTTTTTACTGACAGTTATTGGGAACACAATATTGTTTTAGTTATAGGAATGGCTGCACTTATATTGTAATAGTATTTAAAACTTACTTTGAACATGATGTTTTCCCTGTATTGTGTACATTGCCTCCATCACGTGTATTGTTGTCAAATGTCAATGTTATTTAATTGAAAGAGTTTTAGATTAATATATTTCACACAACGGCAATGGTTCTTTATTGCTTCTCATGGGTTGGATTACCTTACTTAAACATACAAGGCCTCACGATCTTTGGCAGGCCTGAACACCAGTTTTGGAAACACTGGAGTAGAACAACAGCGTCTAAAGCTGAAACAAGGGTGATCGTGTGTGGATGAGTTTATCTGAATCTGCCTCCATGTTTCCCCTATTTTTGCCCTGGGTTTTCCGTCTGCACTCCTTTCTTTTTTTTCTTCCCCGTTATTTTCTTAATATACCTTTGTAGCAAAGTACCCATATCTGCAGCTGAAGAGCTCAGACAGGAAGCAGGAAGTGGACAGCGCAGCGCTCCACTTAGGCTATGTACCTGTGGGTGTCAGTGTGCAGAAACACTTTGATGTTACCAATCCTTCCCCTGTGAGTAGAAAATGAAGACATGCACAGTATACGCATCCTCCTTGTACCTCTCTCTCTCTCTAGTCCGCGAAAGTTACCAATCTGCAAAATATGACTAATAGCTTTCTTCACAAATATCACCTCTCAATTTGTTCCAACCGAACCTTGTGACAGCTGCTGAAAGTTGGGGTACCATTAACAACCTATATGCAGGCAAAATGTTCTCATTTTTAATCTGCTTTAGTTTAAGTAGCATGTGACGGGTCAAACTAGGGGTTTTCTCCTTGGGCTAAAACGTTTTGTTTTTTTAAGATATTTTTTGCGGCTTACGCCTTTTATTGGTTTTTGAAGGGACAGACAGTAGGCTGACAGGAAACGGGAGAGAGATGGGGGGATGACATGCAGTAAAGGCCGTGTCGGGCTCGGGAGTCGAACCCGCGGCACACTGCGACTGGATTACCAGTCGGGTGCCCAAACGGTTACGCCACCGCCTGGGCCGGCTAAAACGTCTTTGTGCAAAACAGAATCATGAAAAACCCCTATAGTTTGACACGTCACATGCTACTTAAAGCAAAATGGAAATTAGTAAATTTGCATATAGGTTCAGGTTGTTAATGGTACTTGGAACTAGAACTTTCAGCACCTGTCGCAAAGTTTCCCAAGGGAGTTGGGTTGGAACAAATTGAGAGGTGATAGTAGACACCTTTTATGAACATATTTTGTGAAGAAAGCTATTGGTCTAAGCATTTATTTTGCAGGTTGGTCACACATTTGGCTTACTTTCCCTAACTACTCTCTCTCCACTCTCCTTCCCTCCCTCCCTCTCCTCCAGGTGATGACCTCCTTCTCCCTCTCTCGGCTGCCTGGTGCTTCACCCCTGCTCGGGTCAGAGTTCAGCTGTGACGTCACCAACGGGGAGGTGGCTCCCGGTGCGTCGCTGCGGGTGACGGTCACTTACGCCCCGCTGGCCGCAGACGCAGTCTCTGTCGACTACCTGTCCCTGACCTATCCCGGATCGCTCAGCAAAGCCCTGCTCAAACTCACCGGGAAATGTATAGGTAGGTATACAGGTGCACTATGAATCGTTTTAGGGCGAGAAGAAGCGAACAGGCAGTGGGTGAGGGCACATTTTCATAATTGTTCAAACTTCTTATACTTCTTAGACTTTCAGAAATGCCAAAAATATGAGATTTATAAGCTCACAACATGTTGTGATGTGATGTCTTGTGAGCTTGTGTTAGCAAGACACCATTGTACGTCTAAGTATAAAGTAGGGATTTAGTGGTTAACCGTTTTGCTTTTGGAAAGCTCTCGTTAATGGCAGTGGTGGAAAGTAACTACATACATTTACTTAAAGATGGAGTGCCACAATTTTTGTATTTTTCCAGTTTTCCATGTGTCTATGAGGTGACAGTACTTCATTAGACACCCTGGAGTTGTTTTTATGTGCAATGGTGTATTAACTTTGTATGGCACCGTCGTTTTTCACCAGAAGCAGAGACGTGTGTTTTCATTTTTTCAACCAGTCTAACGTTCATTAGAAGGACAATATCAGTCACCAGAAGCAGAGACGTGTGTGAAGTTACAATTGGTTTATATAGGAAGGTAAAGTTAATATCAAATATCTAAATATTGAATCAAGCAACTTAAAAACCATCTGGGGTGAAACACAGAAGTCAGATGTTAAAATGACAGCAGGGGGGAAAAAAAACTTTAATATTGGACACCTCTTTATAATAATTTCTGTCTGTCTGTTTCTTTCTTACACGTGTGTGCGTGCGTGCGTGCGTGCGTGTGTGCGTGCGTGTGTGCGTGCGTGCGTGCGTGCGTGTGTGTGTGTGTGACAGTCTACACCGTCTTTGCGCTCCTAGAATACTTGGTCGTTGGATCCAACATGGCGTTCCACCTCACTGCAGCCTTGGACTTCAGCAACCAGGAAGTACTGGTGGCCACGCCCCCTGAGGACAAGAGATACTGACCTCACACACACACACACACACACACACACACACACACACACACACACACACACACACACACACATTTGAATTATTTTATTTGGTCCACAAAAAAAAGGAAAAATGCATAGGACATAAACATTATGGGTGCAGTTATTATGTTACAATCACAAGCCTATGACACATGTTTGGAATCATACTGCTAATATAAATTATGTTCCTCGGTTTCCTGTCAATCAAAATCATGCCTAACATTAACCTCAGTAAAAAAATACAAGAACCGCTGAGAGTGAGATTTTAGAAATGTTAGCCCCTCTAACATTCTCTGCACGTCTGTGTGTGTGTGTGTGTGTGTGTGTGTGTGTGTGTGTGTGTGTGTGTGTGTGCGTGTGCGTGTGCGTGTGCGTGCGTGCGTGCGTGCGTGCGTGCGTGTGTGCACACGCGCATTATGTATACAGCAAACATTTCCTCTCATTTTTTTAAGATTCGTTTTTTGGCTTTTGTGCCTTTGTTGATAGTTACAAGCGACGAGCTGACGCGACAATAAGAGCCTATTATGTGGCATTATGTGGCATGTGCCTGGACTAGGCCAGCATTGACTGTTTCCTGGTGTATTGTGACTGTAATCTTGACAGGTTTCCTGAAGACCAAAGATGAGTCAGTGTGAGGAGAGAGAGGAGGAGGGAGCTGACAAACATCACATCCACAGAGCAGAGCCTCCATCTGTGTCTATGAAGAGTCATGAACCTCCTGACTTCAGTAATGAACCTGGACCTCCAGATACAACGTATGTGAATCCTCCTATACAATTCAAGGTTCAATGTTGTACTTTATTCTTCCATCTTGTGTACACTACATGTACATAAGAGTGAAACTTGGCTTCCTTCAGACAATGCAGCAGCATTATATACACCAGCGGTTCCCAAACTTTTTCACGTCAAGGACCCCCAAAAAATATATGCCAGGGACCCCCCATAAGAGAAGATTTGTACGGCTCTAGCGGTGATTCTCAACCCGTTTAATTTCAAGGACCCCCAGTTTGACATGCATTAGTCTACATATCCCCATTTAATGGCATTTCTATCTCTGGGACCCCCAATTTATATTGTAAAATCAATGCTAATTTAACTCTGAGAGTGTACAAATGGAACCAAATGGACCCTAACGGGTCTCTGAGTTACAGTCCCATAAGGGTCCAGTTGGTTCATAACTATCATCTAGCTGGGTCCCCCCTGGAACTCCCTCAAGTACCCCTGGAGGTCCCCGGACCCCACTTTGGGAACCACTGATATACACAACACTATAATACAACTTTGTGATCTCATGCTAAGTTACATGAATGACAAAAACAAGACATAACATCTAATAATGTTGTATGAATCCTGTTCAAAGTTAATCTACAGATTGTAAGTTACTGTGTGTGCAGTTTGTGAATGAAGTGGTACAAATCAGTGTGGTGTTCAGTAGACGGGCTGGCTGCTTGTGTGCATGTATAGTATGTGAACAGTAATATGTACAGTATGTGATTGTGTACAGTATATGCAACAAGCCATGTTTAAACTATCCCCGGTTATTGTATTGTATATTTAGTAAGTATTGTACAGTGACAACTAAAGTCTCTGTAATGTTTATGTTGTACTATTGTCTATTACTATAAAACTAAAATAAAGGGATTTAAGATCAATCTATATGGCTCTGCCTCCTACTGACTGCCTAGTCCTAATCTGGTGTACTTGTGCCCCCTCTTGGCCAGGCCCTGTAACTACAGGATTTTACATGCATAGTAAAACTACAACAAAACAATTTATATAATGTTTTTTGCAATTTTAGTTTTCTTTTTGCTGCAATGTTGTGAGAGGAAACGAAAAGATGTTACCCTTGTATAAATAAAATGAAATGTAACAATAATACAAATAAAAAAAAGAATTGACAATGTCATTAACACAAACAATGTTATGATTCCAGAAGTCTGTACCACAGAGCAGAGTCTCCAACACCCAGCTACATGTCTATGAAGAGACGCGTCTAAAGGACTTTCTCCTGACTTCAGTAATGAACCTGGACCTCCACACACACAGTATGTGAATCCTACTGTACAATATACACACTATAACCACTAACCAGGGCTGCACACAACTTTTTTGGTCTAGTAGCCTACTCAGAGGAGCACCTGGAGGAGTTACTGGTGCTCTTAAAATGCGGCGACCCGTCTCGCCGGATGGATAAAAGAGGGATGCATGAATAACTTATAGCAAAGCGATATTTATTGGATAAGTGGGGACTGGGGAGTCAATGGAGAGTATTGCAACTAAACTCTAGATTCATCCCATTATTTAAAAAAATCTAGAGTTGCAAATTGCAGCTATAGGTCCATGTGTATTCCAGCCCTATATCATGCATATTCTAATACAAACTTCTTAATACTTCCTAAGGATAATATGAGCATCAAAGCAATATTTAGATTTCTCCTAAGATAGATCTCCGTCGGCCCGTAGAAGCAAAAAAGCTGCTTCCCCGTATTTTTTAGTTGCCATTTTCTTAGGCAAAGCGAGCAGGCCAGCAGTGGAAGACCTTAGGGTGCGGTTTGGGACATATTTAGGCAGGCAGTCATGTAGGTAGGAAGGTGCGAGACCATTGAGAGCTTTATAGACAAGTAAAAGAATTTTAAAATCAATCCTAAAAACAACCGGAAGCCAGTGCAGTGAAGCCAAAACTGGAGTAATATGTTCTCTCATCTTAGTTCTAGTTAAAACTCTGGCTGCTGCATTTTGGACAAGTTGTAATCTGTCAGTTGTTTTCTTAGGCAGTCCAGAAAAAAGAGCATTGCAGTAGTCAAGCAAAGAAAAAACAAAGGCGTGGATTAGCGTTTTTGCATCGTCCAAAGACAAATAGGCTCTGATTCGTGCAATATTTCTAAGGTGAAAAAAGGCAATCTTGGTAACATGATTAATGTGTGAATTAAAATTCAATAAAGACTGATGTTAAAATACAGCAGCGTAGACCTGCCCTTTATGTTCCATTCCTATAATAACTGATGTTAAAATACAGCAGCGTAGACCTGCCCTTTATGTTCCATTCCTATAATAACTGATGTTAAAATACAGCAGCGTAGACCTGCCCTTTGTGTTCCATTCCTATAATAACTGATGTTAAAATACAACCTTTTAAACTGATGTGTCTCTTCAAGGACCTCCATAATAACTGTTATTAAAATCCATTCCTAATTCAATAATTCTGCTGCTCTGACAAAACTCAGTCTAATCACTAATCAGCTCAACTGATGATATTTATAACGTGATTAATCCCTTCTCGAATCTTCTACTAACGTCTAGCTGTGCTGTCGTGCTCATTTCAGCACGGCTGGAGAGCCTGTTTCAACCAATTGCTTATTGATCAGCTGTAGTTGAGCCTCCTCTGTGTGTCAGTACCTCTGTGTGTCCACCAGAGGGGGCTCAATTACCACCAGAGGTTCTAGTACCAGTGGCTGGGAACCTCTGGTGTAAAGTAACATTTACTGGAGTTCTTTAGTAACATTTTGAGTTATTTGTACTTTACTCAAGTATTTCCAATTTCCAGTACTTCTACTCCACTACATGTCAGGAATATTATACTGTTATTTTATACTAGAATAACAGCAGTATAATATTAGGTAAAGGTAAGGTACATTTTATTTATAAAGCGCCTTTCAAAACAAATGTCACAAGGTGCTTTACAATAAATAAAATTAAATAAAACATGAGCAACACATAGATCAACAATAAAACGAAAACACAATGACAGAGTAATAATACAAAAGAAAAAAAATATATAAACATGCAGTACCATATAGACAATATTACAGACAAAAGTGCTTTTGAAACAAATGGGTTTTTAGCAGCTTTTTGAACGTCTCGACAGATTCTGCCCTCCTTAGGGAAAGGGGCAATTAATTCCATAGGGTAGGGGCTACAACTTCAAAAGCTCTATCGCCTTTAGTTCTTAGTCTTGTATTGGGAACTTACCTGAAGACCTCAGTGTTCTCACATTTGCTTTGGGGGATAATAATTCAGTCATGTACATAGGAGACAGCCCATGGAGAGCTTTAAAAGTGATTAATACAAATTTAAAAACAATTCTGCAGTCAATTGGAAGCCAGTGTAAAGCAGCAAGCATAGGGGTGATATGAGTCCTTCTAAAAGTGTTCGTTAAAAGTCTATGATCAGAGGGTTTAAATGCAAAATAGAGCTGGGTGACATCAGCATAACAGTGGTAAGACAAAAATGACCGATTAAAACACCAAGTGGAAGCATGTATAAAGACAATAAAATGGGACCAAGAAAAAATATTACATAATTTTATAACTAGGGATGTCCCGATACCACAATTTCTGTGTTAGGCGTTACCGAATACCGATACCAGAGAATAATATTTATAATTGTTTTACTTTATTTTATTGTATTGTTTTTAGCAGACTCCTCACTCAAACGTGCACTTGCAGTTTAGGGCAACTCCAAAGCAAACTCCACATGTCCCAACATTCTATTTACCTGCCATAGTGTCAACCAACCCCTTACCCCTGTGTGGGATCGCTGGTCAGACTGGCATAGTGTCGACCCCTTCCTTACCCCTGTGTGGGATCGCTGGTCAGACTGGCATAGTGTGGACCCCTTACCCCTGTGTGGGATCGCTGGTCAGACTGGCATAGTGTGGACCCCTTACCCCTGTGTGGGATCACTGGTTAGACTGGCATAGTGTCGACCCCTTACCCCTGTGTGGGATCACTGGTTAGACTGGCATAGTGTCGACCCCTTACCCCTGTGTGGGATCACTGGTTAGACTGGCATAGTGTGGACCCCTTACCCCTGTGTGGGATCACTGGTTAGACTGGCATAGTGTCGACCCCTTACCCCTGTGTGGGATCACTGGTTAGACTGGCATAGTGTCGACCCCTTACCCCTGTGTGGGATCACTGGTTAGACTGGCATAGTGTCGACCCCTTACCCCTGTGTGGGATCACTGGTTAGACTGGCATAGTGTCGACCCCTTACCCCTGTGTGGGATCACTGGTTAGACTGGCATAGTGTCGACCCCTTACCCCTGTGTGGGATCACTGGTTAGACTGGCATAGTGTCGACCCCCTTACCCCTGTGTGGGATCACTGGTTAGACTAGCATAGTGTCGACCCCTTACCCCTGTGTGGGATCACTGGTTAGACTGGCATAGTGTCGACCCATTACCCCTGTGTGGGATCACTGGTTAGACTGGCATAGTGTCGACCCCCTTACCCCTGTGTGGGATCACTGGTTAGACTGGCATAGTGTCGACCCCTTACCCCGTGCTTGAAATGTACTGTGATTCTGCAAACTGTTAATAAATATTTCAATCAATCAATCAATCAATAGATCTTCTTCCACCCCTTCAAGGTCCCGGGCCGCGGCGAGCGGGCCCTCCTACCCCCCCAGACCGGGTTAGGGTTTTTGTTGCAAGCCAATCTTTCCAATTTGTATAGTGTTTCTTTTTTAAATGCTGCTTAAAAGGTGCCTTTGCCTTGAGGATGATCAATATGTGTTTGATAAATGAGAGGATGGACTACAGGGATGCGATGCAGTTACGGGATGTTTCTGTAAAATGACTACTGGGATGTGATAAATTGTACATTAAGTGTTTTTTTCCCACATCTCCCATGTGTCTACATATCGTTGCTGTCAGGCAGAAGCGTGTGTATCTCCATATTAAGCTTTTGTAAATGAATTTCCTACTTTGTCAGTGTTGTACAAAAAATAGCAGATCTGAAAGCTCTCAATGTGTCACGATGTGACGTGTTGTGAGCTTGTTGATCGGCTGTTAAAACATTGTAAAAGTAATAACAGAACTATTGTGGAGATGCACTGTTTCCACCTGTCAGTGATATACAGTATTGTGTACACAGTACACAAAACATATTTTTCAATTTGCCACAGGTCTGCATGATCCAAGAATGCAACCAAGAGTTGACACTCAGGTGAAGGGCTTCAAAGTGTTTTCAAATGCACTTCCCTGGACACGAAAGACTTTGAGAAACGCTGACATAGAAACGTAGGTTTTTGCCAGGAATCTCTTAGAATCAGCCTCAGGTCGAAATGGAGTTATTTAAGGGAATTTGAGGTGCGCTATTGTGGTACCAAGAGGTCCAGGCAGGCATAGTCGAAGACACCTTGTTCCCAAGTAGGCCGGCCGCTGGCCCACAGGTCTGGTCTGTGTAAATGTGATTAGCCCATTCTGACCTGAGAGATCAGATTATTAAAAAAATGTCTTCTACATCCTGACAGTTTTCTGAAAAAGCCTATGTTTCTATGTCAGTCGTTCTTTAGATTTTTCTTTAAAAAAAATAGCAGACCTACAAGACCTGCATGTCTACAGACAGTAGACATGCACGTCTGGCCCAATCAACGCTGTGTGTGTGTGTGTGTGTGTGTGTGTGTGTGTGTGTGTGTGTGTGTGTGTGTGTGTGTGTGTGTGTGTGTGTGTGTACTGTGCGTGTGCGCATGCGCGTGCATCCCTTTAAACTACAACCAGGACAGTGTGTGTGTGTGTGTGTGTGTGTGTGTGCGCGCACACGTGCATCTTATAGGCTACTGTCTGCAAACAGCAAACAGCAATGCATCGTTACAGAGTGTACCTGCTTTTGTTTAACAGCTGATGGGAGGGGAGGGGAGGGGAGGAGAGGAGAGGAGAGGGGAGGGGAGGGGAGGGGAGGGGAGGAGAGGGGAGGAGAGGGGAGGAGAGGAGAGGAGAGGAGAGGAGAGGAGAGGAGAGGAGAGGGGAGGGGAGGCGCACCCAAGCCAAGCATTGCAGAACAAGCACTTGCATGTTAGCTGTGGTTGTATGTGAGGATTACTACCTCGTTTGACAGCAGTGGAGTCTGCCTGCCTGCCTGTCTGTCTGCCTGCCTGCCTGTCTGTCTGTCTGTCTGTCTGTCTGTCTGTCTGTCTGTCTGTCTGCCTGACTGACTGTGTGCTGGCATTGTGACAGTATGAGCTAGCTACAGTGCTTATCAACCTTTTTTTTTAATTGTGAAAATGTGGCACAAATCTTTGTATATACTGGTATATTTTTTCAGAGCGAACATTTCTAACTCAAATCTTTGCTTCTGGGAGGTCCCAGTATAACAACACATGGTCAGATGGGGGTCTGGGAGGTCCCAGTATAACAACACATGGTCAGATGGGGGTCTGGGAGGTCCCAGTAACAACACATGGTCAGATGGGGGTCTGGGAGGTCCCAGTAACAACACATGGTCAGATGGGGTTTTATCTAAACTTTGGCCATGAGAATGTCCTTTCTGGTACACATCTCTCACAAACATGCATACATACTGTATGCAGTCTTCTGAGTTCGCTACTTGGGTCTGCATATCATTCCACAATTTGTAAGTTCCACTTTTAAGACTTGGGTGTAACTTTTTATTTAATCAACACTGAAGAGTAATAAACAATATCTGCAATGTGGTCCCTTCTTTCAATTTCCTCAGAATATTCTCCAGGTTCTCATAAGCGCGACTGAAGGCCAGCTGATCCTGGTGACCCTTGATGCAAAGAGCCTGGATGCGAGGAACCCATCCATAACTATTATACAGAGACGTTGCCTCGTCCGTATTTTGTGTTCTCACATCACAGAGAAGTTTGGAGAATGGTACTTAAACACACACACACACACACACACACACACACACACACACACACACACACACACACTCATGCAAACACTAGTTTGAAATAGGTATATGAATCTTCTTTCAGGGGAAAGATATGATGGGACAAGTCTTGACATTTACTGTTGGAATATGATCTTTATTATGTATATATATTTTATTATTGAGTTCTCTTATTGTGAAGCCAGACCGGAAGTGATTGTTGACTAATCTGTATATAACCAGGTGTAAATAAATCTGTCAGTGACTTGTCGTACTGATCCAGCAACAGCTGATGCCTCCTGGTGTGATATTTATTTACTCTAGTGTTATTCCTCCGTCTACTATTTCTTCACTTTATATTTCTGGTACAACACGCAGTATTACAGCTGTGAAACTCAACATTTACCTATATTTGTATTAAGTATAAAAGTAATTAGTGACTTGAAAGTAGTGTCTGAGGTGAAATGCAAATAAAGTAGTCGTATGATCAAATGATTATTTAAAGACAGACTACCAACATAAACATGCACAACACATGTACCAAAACACATGTTTAGTGTTTTTTGTTATGATCCCTATTAGCTCCAGAAAATGCTACAGCCATTATACTGGAGTGCGTGACATGTTTTAGCAGTACTATCTAGTTTGACTCTGCTGGTAATTTAGTTTTTTTTTTCTCCTGTGTTTACAGCCTTGCCTCCGAGACCAAACAGGCAATGGCCAGTAATTTGATTCAGGCATTTCCCTGCTTGAAAGATGACTCAAGAAGTGGCTTTGTGAGTAATTCACATTTTGTAAAGGGATTGATGCTAAAGTTATTTGGACACAAGAGTACTGGACGACTTTATATGCCCAATGTACAGAAAAACCCTGTTCCGGCCACGTCTTCTGGCCACTGTCAAAATTAAAATGTGCCTCATCTCTGTTCATTCAAGAGTTTAATTTCTTTACAGGGACTCTGGTTTACCACAGGACAGGGGAAATTAACAGCCACTGGTTTCATCGAAGACAGAGTCAAATACGTAAGAAAGGTATTAACAGCGTCAGAAACGAACACAGCCGACACCACTAATTGGTTCCAACCAATGAACTTGCCGTTCGTCAGACGTGCATACCAGGTAATCGTTGTAACTGAATATATTGAAGCAATGAATAGAGCCACATAATTTAGTGATTGGTATTTGGTAATATCCTTGTGTACTTTAATAGAAAGTACCATATCCTGTTTTTTTTTTTATTAACCCATTGACGCCTGGTGCAACGTATACGTTGTTCTACCCTTGATGCCGGCCGTGCTCTCTGTGTCTCATCAGCTATTGCTATACATGTAGCAACATAACTATTTAAAAAAAAAATCATCAGAATTTGAAGGTTTTCAGAAACCTTAGGTCAGGCCCTAGAAGGCGTTCCCAGATTCGGCCTCAGGCATCAATGGGTTAAGATTGCACAGGACTTTGAGATCCTGCATGGAGAGGCTGCACCCAAACCTTTTGAGACCTGGCTGCCTGTTTATGCAGAGAAAATCTTGGACCTGGCCAGAAGAGAAGGGAAGCTCCTCTACATGTTGGATGGATTAACACCTGGTACTATATTGTTATATTATACAGCAGACAATGCAAATTTACATTTAGCAGGTGTTTGTTTTTGCTACTAAATGACAATCATTCATGTGCCATTCCACATATTGATGCATATAAAATTGTGTTCCTACAGATGTTTTGGGGGAACGTGCCCTGTCCCAGTTACCAGCACTGCTTCCACCAACCGTCTATAAACATAACAAGAAAACCATTCGGCACACCATCCAGGAGTCCAAGTTGGCGTTTATAGACCATCAGCCTGTAAGTCCCTCTGCATTTCTATGTTAATGTTACTCATTTAACCACTTGAACCCAGCAGCCATATTCTGGGGGGGGGGGGGCGCATTGACCAACAATATCACATCTGCTAGGAGGAAGCCATGCAAGGCACCTACCTGCTCATCGGGAGTAATTAGGGGTTCAGAGTCTTGCTCAGGGACACTTCGACCCAACCGTTTGGCTAGCCCGGGATCAAACTGGGACATTTCTGACATTGTGAGCTGGTAGATCAGATATTTTTGGTCTAGATGGGAAAACGGTGGTGCAGAGCCTGGCTGCTTGTTATAGAATTATTCCGAAAATGAATTTCTCAACATGCCATATCAGCCACTGCAATCAGTGAACGCCATTGTCTTGCTTACTCTTTGTATGTCGACAATCTTACTTTGGTTAATGTATATATGCCTTTTGTTTATTTCTTGCTCAGGTTGGAACAAACATGGTGGAGTACGCCCAGCAAGCAAGGGCATCAACAGAGTACCCCTATGTCCTGTCGCTGGGTAACGACGTTCGAAAGTCATCCCAGGCGTTCGTCATTCTGGCTGGGGAGGCGTTGGAACAAAACACATTGCTGCAGGCGGTCGATGTCTGTTTCAAGATGTTTTATGTTTTTAATATCCATTACCCGAAACAGTGTGCTCCTGTTTGGGAATTCCTTCAAAATGCTGTCTATGGAATAGCAGGACAGGAATCCAAACCCGTGACTTTTTTGCGTTCATCGCTCAACAAATAGACTTGGACGTTTATGAAATGTCTAATTGAGCGATGTAATGTTTTGGATGTCCTCTCTCGCTGCCCAGGTGGCAGGGGAAGCTGTTGATGTGGAGGATCTGGTGAGTTGGGTGTGTATTTGTGCTGAAGGTGACATTATTGCACTGTTCTAAGTGTTCATTTTATACATCATGTTATAGCACTTTAAGTTGTTCAAACAGATTGCACTGTATATTTGGAATGAGCAAATTATGCTGAAGGTGAGGTTTTTGCACTGTTTAGACACTGTTATGCTTGAAGCATATTGAAAAAAGCTACCTATTAATGAAGCACCTTATTAATACTAAAATAAATATTTTTTCCTACATTTCCAGCATTGTTTTAAGTTTTTTAAGGAACAAAATGATGAGAAACGAGGCTAACTTTTTTTTTCAAAATTTCAAAAAACATGGGCTATAACCCACCGTTTTTTTCATTTTTCATTTTTTTCAAATCCTCAAAAATTATGAAAAACGGCGTGCCATAGTATGCCGTACGATATGGGCTATAGCCCACGGTCCAAAATGATGAGAAACGAGGCTAACTTTTTTTTCCAAAATTTCAAAAAACATGGGCTATAACCCACCGTTTTTTTCATTTTTCATTTTTTTCAAATCCTCAAAAATGATGAAAAACGGCGTGCCATAGTATGCCGTACGATATGGGCTATAGCCCACGGTCCAAAATGATGAGAAACGAGGCTAACTTTTTTTTTCAAAATTTCAAAAAACATGGGCTATAACCCACCGTTTTTTTCATTTTTCATTTTTTTCAAATCCTCAAAAATGATGAAAAACGGCGTGCCATAGTATGCCGTACGATATGGGCTATAGCCCACGGTCCAAAATGATGAGAAACGAGGTTAACTTTTTTTTTTTAAATTTCAAAAAACATGGGCTATAACCCACCGTTTTTTTCATTTTTCATTTTTTTCAAATCCTCAAAAATGATGAAAAACGGCGTGCCATAGTATGCCGTACGATATGGGCTATAGCCCACGGTCCAAAATGATGAGAAACGAGGCTAACTTTTTTTCCCAAAATTTCAAAAAACATGGGCTATAACCCACCGTTTTTTTCATTTTTAATTTTTTTCAAATCCTCAAAAATGATGAAAAACGGCGTGCCATAGTATGCCGTACGATATGGGCTATAGCCCACGGTCCAAAATGATGAGAAACGAGGCTAACTTTTTTTTCCAAAATTTCAAAAAACATGGGCTATAACCCACCGTTTTTTTCATTTTTCATTTTTTTCAAATCCTCAAAAATGATGAAAAACGGCGTGCCATAGTATGCCGTACGATATGGGCTATAGCCCACGGTCCAAAATGATGAGAAACGAGGCTAACTTTTTTTTTCAAAATTTCAAAAAACATGGGCTATAACCCACCGTTTTTTTCATTTTTCATTTTTTTCAAATCCTCAAAAATGATGAAAAACGGCGTGCCATAGTATGCCGTACGATATGGGCTATAGCCCACGGTCCAAAATGATGAGAAACGAGGCTAACTTTTTTTTTCAAAATTTCAAAAAACATGGGCTATAACCCACCGTTTTTTTCATTTTTCATTTTTTTCAAATCCTCAAAAATGATGAAAAACGGCGTGCCATAGTATGCCGTACGATATGGGCTATAGCCCACGGTCCAAAATGATGAGAAACGAGGCTAACTTTTTTTTCCAAAATTTCAAAAAACATGGGATATAACCCACCGTTTTTTTCATTTTTCATTTTTTTCAAATCCTCAAAAATGATGAAAAACGGCGTGCCATAGTATGCCGTACGATATGGGCTATAGCCCACGGTCCAAAATGATGAGAAACGAGGCAAACTTTTTTTTCAAAATTTCAAAAAACATGGGCTATAACCCACTGTTTTTTTCATTTTTCATTTTTTTCAAATCCTCAAAAATGATGAAAAACGGCGTGCCATAGTATGCCGTACGATATGGGCTATAGCCCACGGTCCAAAATGATGAGAAACGAGGCTAACTTTTTTTTTCAAAATTTCAAAAAAACATGGGCTATAACCCACCGTTTTTTTCATTTTTCATTTTTTTCAAATCCTCAAAAATGATGAAAAACGGCGTGCCATAGTATGCCGTACGATATGGGCTATAGCCCACGGTCCAAAATGATGAGAAACGAGGCTAACTTTTTTTTTCAAAATTTCAAAAAAACATGGGCTATAACCCACCGTTTTTTTCATTTTTCATTTTTTTCAAATCCTCAAAAATGATGAAAAACGGCGTGCCATAGTATGCCGTACGATATGGGCTATAGCCCACGGTCCAAAATGATGAGAAACGAGGCAAACTTTTTTTTCAAAATTTCAAAAAACATGGGCTATAACCCACTGTTTTTTTCATTTTTCATTTTTTTCAAATCCTCAAAAATGATGAAAAACGGCGTGCCATAGTATGCCGTACGATATGGGCTATAGCCCACGGTCCAAAATGATGAGAAACGAGGCTAACTTTTTTTTTCAAAATTTCAAAAAAACATGGGCTATAACCCACCGTTTTTTTCATTTTTCATTTTTTTCAAATCCTCAAAAATGATGAAAAACGGCGTGCCATAGTATGCCGTACGATATGGGCTATAGCCCACGGTCCAAAATGATGAGAAACGAGGCTAACTTTTTTTTTTCAAAATTTCAAAAAAACATGGGCTATAACCCACCGTTTTTTTCATTTTTAATTTTTTTCAAATCCTCAAAAATTATGAAAAACGGCGTGCCATAGTATGCCGTACGATATGGGCTATAGCCCACGGTCCAAAATGATGAGAAACGAGGCTAACTTTTTTTTCCAAAATTTCAAAAAACATGGGCTATAACCCACCGTTTTTTTCATTTTTCATTTTTTTCAAATCCTCAAAAATGATGAAAAACGGCGTGCCATAGTATGCCGTACGATATGGGCTATAGCCCACGGTCCAAAATGATGAGAAACGAGGCTAACTTTTTTTTTCAAAATTTCAAAAAACATGGGCTATAACCCACCGTTTTTTTCATTTTTCATTTTTTTCAAATCCTCAAAAATGATGAAAAACGGCGTGCCATAGTATGCCGTACGATATGGGCTATAGCCCACGGTCCAAAATGATGAGAAACGAGGCTAACTTTTTTTCCCAAAATTTCAAAAAACATGGGCTATAACCCACCGTTTTTTTCATTTTTAATTTTTTTCAAATCCTCAAAAATGATGAAAAACGGCGTGCCATAGTATGCCGTACGATATGGGCTATAGCCCACGGTCCAAAATGATGAGAAACGAGGCTAACTTTTTTTTTCAAAATTTCAAAAAACATGGGCTATAACCCACCGTTTTTTTCATTTTTCATTTTTTTCAAATCCTCAAAAATGATGAAAAACGGCGTGCCATAGTATGCCGTACGATATGGGCTATAGCCCACGGTCCAAAATGATGAGAAACGAGGCTAACTTTTTTTTCCAAAATTTCAAAAAACATGGGATATAACCCACCGTTTTTTTCATTTTTCATTTTTTTCAAATCCTCAAAAATGATGAAAAACGGCGTGCCATAGTATGCCGTACGATATGGGCTATAGCCCACGGTCCAAAATGATGAGAAACGAGGCAAACTTTTTTTTCAAAATTTCAAAAAACATGGGCTATAACCCACTGTTTTTTTCATTTTTCATTTTTTTCAAATCCTCAAAAATGATGAAAAACGGCGTGCCATAGTATGCCGTACGATATGGGCTATAGCCCACGGTCCAAAATGATGAGAAACGAGGCTAACTTTTTTTTTCAAAATTTCAAAAAAACATGGGCTATAACCCACCGTTTTTTTCATTTTTCATTTTTTTCAAATCCTCAAAAATGATGAAAAACGGCGTGCCATAGTATGCCGTACGATATGGGCTATAGCCCACGGTCCAAAATGATGAGAAACGAGGCTAACTTTTTTTTTCAAAATTTAAAAAAAACATGGGCTATAACCCACCGTTTTTTTCATTTTTCATTTTTTTCAAATCCTCAAAAATTATGAAAAACGGCGTGCCATAGTATGCCGTACGATATGGGCTATAGCCCACGGTCCAAAATGATGAGAAACGAGGCTAACTTTTTTTTCCAAAATTTCAAAAAACATGGGCTATAACCCACCGTTTTTTTCATTTTTCATTTTTTTCAAATCCTCAAAAATGATGAAAAACGGCGTGCCATAGTATGCCGTACGATATGGGCTATAGCCCACGGTCCAAAATGATGAGAAACGAGGCTAACTTTTTTTTTCAAAATTTCAAAAAACATGGGCTATAACCCACCGTTTTTTTCATTTTTCATTTTTTTCAAATCCTCAAAAATGATGAAAGACGGCGTGCCATAGTATGCCGTACGATATGGGCTATAGCCCACGGTCCAAAATGATGAGAAACGAGGCTAACTTTTTTTCCCAAAATTTCAAAAAACATGGGCTATAACCCACCGTTTTTTTCATTTTTAATTTTTTTCAAATCCTCAAAAATGATGAAAAACGGCGTGCCATAGTATGCCGTACGATATGGGCTATAGCCCACGGTCCAAAATGATGAGAAACGAGGCTAACTTTTTTTTCCAAAATTTCAAAAAACATGGGCTATAACCCACCGTTTTTTTCATTTTTCATTTTTTTCAAATCCTCAAAAATGATGAAAAACGGCGTGCCATAGTATGCCGTACGATATGGGCTATAGCCCACGGTCCAAAATGATGAGAAACGAGGCTAACTTTTTTTTTCAAAATTTCAAAAAACATGGGCTATAACCCACCGTTTTTTTCATTTTTCATTTTTTTCAAATCCTCAAAAATGATGAAAAACGGCGTGCCATAGTATGCCGTACGATATGGGCTATAGCCCACGGTCCAAAATGATGAGAAACGAGGCTAACTTTTTTTTTCCAAAATTTCAAAAAACATGGGCTATAACCCACCGTTTTTTTCATTTTTCATTTTTTTCAAATCCTCAAAAATGATGAAAAACGGCGTGCCATAGTATGCCGTACGATATGGGCTATAGCCCACGGTCCAAAATGATGAGAAACGAGGCTAACTTTTTTTTCAAAATTTCAAAAAACATGGGCTATAACCCACCGTTTTTTTCATTTTTCATTTTTTTCAAATCCTCAAAAATGATGAAAAACGGCGTGCCATAGTATGCCGTACGATATGGGCTATAGCCCACGGTCCAAAATGATGAGAAACGAGGCAAACTTTTTTTCCCAAAATTTCAAAAAACATGGGCTATAACCCACCGTTTTTTTCATTTTTAATTTTTTTCAAATCCTCAAAAATGATGAAAAACGGCGTGCCATAGTATGCCGTACGATATGGGCTATAGCCCACGGTCCAAAATGATGAGAAACGAGGCTAACTTTTTTTTCCAAAATTTAAAAAAACATGGGCTATAACCCACCGTTTTTTTCATTTTTCATTTTTTTCAAATCCTCAAAAATGATGAAAAACGGCGTGCCATAGTATGCCGTACGATATGGGCTATAGCCCACGGTCCAAAATGATGAGAAACGAGGCTAACTTTTTTTTTCAAAATTTCAAAAAACATGGGCTATAACCCACCGTTTTTTTCATTTTTCATTTTTTTCAAATCCTCAAAAATGATGAAAAACGGCGTGCCATAGTATGCCGTACGATATGGGCTATAGCCCACGGTCCAAAATGATGAGAAACGAGGCTAACTTTTTTTTTCAAAATTTCAAAAAACATGGGCTATAACCCACCGTTTTTTTCATTTTTCATTTTTTTCAAATCCTCAAAAATGATGAAAAACGGCGTGCCATAGTATGCCGTACGATATGGGCTATAGCCCACGGTCCAAAATGATGAGAAACGAGGCTAACTTTTTTTTCCAAAATTTCAAAAAACATGGGCTATAACCCACCGTTTTTTTCATTTTTCATTTTTTTCAAATCCTCAAAAATGATGAAAAACGGCGTGCCATAGTATGCCGTACGATATGGGCTATAGCCCACGGTCCAAAATGATGAGAAACGAGGCTAACTTTTTTTTTCAAAAAACATGGGCTATAACCCACCGTTTTTTTCATTTTTCATTTTTTTCAAATCCTCAAAAATGATGAAAAACGGCGTGCCATAGTATGCCGTACGATATGGGCTATAGCCCACGGTCCAAAATGATGAGAAACGAGGCTAACTTTTTTTTTCAAAATTTCAAAAAACTTGGGCTATAACCCACCGTTTTTTTCATTTTTCATTTTTTTCAAATCCTCAAAAATGATGAAAAACGGCGTGCCATAGTATGCCGTACGATATGGGCTATAGCCCACAGTCCAAAATGATGAGAAACGAGGCTAACTTTTTTTTCCAAAATTTCAAAAAACATGGGCTATAACCCACCGTTTTTTTCATTTTTCATTTTTTTCAAATCCTCAAAAATGATGAAAAACGGCGTGCCTTAGTATGCCGTACGATATGGGCCCACGGTCCAAAATGATGAGAAACGAGGCTAACTTTTTTTTTCAAAATTTCAAAAAACATGGGCTATAACCCACCGTTTTTTTCATTTTTCATTTTTTTCAAATCCTCAAAAATGATGAAAAACGGCGTGCCATAGTATGCCGTACGATATGGGCTATAGCCCACGGTCCAAAATGATGAGAAACGAGGCTAACTTTTTTTTCCAAAATTTCAAAAAACATGGGCTATAACCCACCGTTTTTTTCATTTTTCATTTTTTTCAAATCCTCAAAAATGATGAAAAACGGCGTGCCATAGTATGCCGTACGATATGGGCTATAGCCCACGGTCCAAAATGATGAGAAACGAGGCTAACTTTTTTTTCCAAAATTTCAAAAAACATGGGCTATAACCCACCGTTTTTTTCATTTTTCATTTTTTTCAAATCCTCAAAAATGATGAAAAACGGCGTGCCATAGTATGCCGTACGATATGGGCTATAGCCCACGGTCCAAAATGATGAGAAACGAGGCTACCTTTTTTTTCCAAAATTTCAAAAAACATGGGCTATAACCCACCGTTTTTTTCATTTTTCATTTTTTTCAAATCCTCAAAAATGATGAAAAACGGCGTGCCATAGTATGCCGTACGATATGGGCTATAGCCCACGGTCCAAAATGATGAGAAACGAGGCTAACTTTTTTTTCCAAAATTTCAAAAAACATGGGCTATAACCCACCGTTTTTTTCATTTTTCATTTTTTTCAAATCCTCAAAAATGATGAAAAACGGCGTGCCATAGTATGCCGTACGATATGGGCTATAGCCCACGGTCCAAAATGATGAGAAACGAGGCTAACTTTTTTTTCAAAATTTCAAAAAACATGGGCTATAACCCACCGTTTTTTTCATTTTTCATTTTTTTCAAATCCTCAAAAATGATGAAAAACGGCGTGCCATAGTATGCCGTACGATATGGGCTATAGCCCACGGTCCAAAATGATGAGAAACGAGGCTAACTTTTTTTTTCAAAATTTCAAAAAAACATGGGCTATAACCCACCGTTTTTTTCATTTTTCATTTTTTTCAAATCCTCAAAAATGATGAAAAACGGCGTGCCATAGTATGCCGTACGATATGGGCTATAGCCCACGGTCCAAAATGATGAGAAACGAGGCTAACTTTTTTTTTCAAAATTTCAAAAAAACATGGGCTATAACCCACCGTTTTTTTCATTTTTCATTTTTTTCAAATCCTCAAAAATTATGAAAAACGGCGTGCCATAGTATGCCGTACGATATGGGCTATAGCCCACGGTCCAAAATGATGAGAAACGAGGCTAACTTTTTTTTCCAAAATTTCAAAAAACATGGGCTATAACCCACCGTTTTTTTCATTTTTCATTTTTTTCAAATCCTCAAAAATGATGAAAAACGGCGTGCCATAGTATGCCGTACGATATGGGCTATAGCCCACGGTCCAAAATGATGAGAAACGAGGCTAACTTTTTTTTTCAAAATTTCAAAAAACATGGGCTATAACCCACCGTTTTTTTCATTTTTCATTTTTTTCAAATCCTCAAAAATGATGAAAAACGGCGTGCCATAGTATGCCGTACGATATGGGCTATAGCCCACGGTCCAAAATGATGAGAAACGAGGTTAACTTTTTTTTTTTAAATTTCAAAAAACATGGGCTATAACCCACCGTTTTTTTCATTTTTCATTTTTTTCAAATCCTCAAAAATGATGAAAAACGGCGTGCCATAGTATGCCGTACGATATGGGCTATAGCCCACGGTCCAAAATGATGAGAAACGAGGCTAACTTTTTTTCCCAAAATTTCAAAAAACATGGGCTATAACCCACCGTTTTTTTCATTTTTAATTTTTTTCAAATCCTCAAAAATGATGAAAAACGGCGTGCCATAGTATGCCGTACGATATGGGCTATAGCCCACGGTCCAAAATGATGAGAAACGAGGCTAACTTTTTTTTCCAAAATTTCAAAAAACATGGGCTATAACCCACCGTTTTTTTCATTTTTCATTTTTTTCAAATCCTCAAAAATGATGAAAAACGGCGTGCCATAGTATGCCGTACGATATGGGCTATAGCCCACGGTCCAAAATGATGAGAAACGAGGCTAACTTTTTTTTTCAAAATTTCAAAAAACATGGGCTATAACCCACCGTTTTTTTCATTTTTCATTTTTTTCAAATCCTCAAAAATGATGAAAAACGGCGTGCCATAGTATGCCGTACGATATGGGCTATAGCCCACGGTCCAAAATGATGAGAAACGAGGCTAACTTTTTTTTTCAAAATTTCAAAAAACATGGGCTATAACCCACCGTTTTTTTCATTTTTCATTTTTTTCAAATCCTCAAAAATGATGAAAAACGGCGTGCCATAGTATGCCGTACGATATGGGCTATAGCCCACGGTCCAAAATGATGAGAAACGAGGCTAACTTTTTTTTCCAAAATTTCAAAAAACATGGGCTATAACCCACCGTTTTTTTCATTTTTCATTTTTTTCAAATCCTCAAAAATGATGAAAAACGGCGTGCCATAGTATGCCGTACGATATGGGCTATAGCCCACGGTCCAAAATGATGAGAAACGAGGCTAACTTTTTTTTCAAAATTTCAAAAAACATGGGCTATAACCCACCGTTTTTTTCATTTTTCATTTTTTTCAAATCCTCAAAAATGATGAAAAACGGCGTGCCATAGTATGCCGTACGATATGGGCTATAGCCCACGGTCCAAAATGATGAGAAACGAGGCTAACTTTTTTTTTCAAAATTTCAAAAAAACATGGGCTATAACCCACCGTTTTTTTCATTTTTCATTTTTTTCAAATCCTCAAAAATGATGAAAAACGGCGTGCCATAGTATGCCGTACGATATGGGCTATAGCCCACGGTCCAAAATGATGAGAAACGAGGCTAACTTTTTTTTTCAAAATTTCAAAAAAACATGGGCTATAACCCACCGTTTCTTTCATTTTTCATTTTTTTCAAATCCTCAAAAATGATGAAAAACGGCGTGCCATAGTATGCCGTACGATATGGGCTATAGCCCACGGTCCAAAATGATGAGAAACGAGGCTACCTTTTTTTTCCAAAATTTCAAAAAACATGGGCTATAACCCACCGTTTTTTTCATTTTTCATTTTTTTCAAATCCTCAAAAATGATGAAAAACGGCGTGCCATAGTATGCCGTACGATATGGGCTATAGCCCACGGTCCAAAATGATGAGAAACGAGGCTAACTTTTTTTTTCAAAAAACATGGGCTATAACCCACCGTTTTTTTCATTTTTCATTTTTTTCAAATCCTCAAAAATGATGAAAAACGGCGTGCCATAGTATGCCGTACGATATGGGCTATAGCCCACGGTCCAAAATGATGAGAAACGAGGCTAACTTTTTTTTTCAAAATTTCAAAAAACATGGGCTATAACCCACCGTTTTTTTCATTTTTCATTTTTTTCAAATCCTCAAAAATGATGAAAAACGGCGTGCCATAGTATGCCGTACGATATGGGCTATAGCCCACAGTCCAAAATGATGAGAAACGAGGCTAACTTTTTTTTCCAAAATTTCAAAAAACATGGGCTATAACCCACCGTTTTTTTCATTTTTCATTTTTTTCAAATCCTCAAAAATGATGAAAAACGGCGTGCCTTAGTATGCCGTACGATATGGGCTATAGCCCACGGTCCAAAATGATGAGAAACGAGGCTAACTTTTTTTTTCAAAATTTCAAAAAACATGGGCTATAACCCACCGTTTTTTTCATTTTTCATTTTTTTCAAATCCTCAAAAATGATGAAAAACGGCGTGCCATAGTATGCCGTACGATATGGGCTATAGCCCACGGTCCAAAATGATGAGAAACGAGGCTAACTTTTTTTTCCAAAATTTCAAAAAACATGGGCTATAACCCACCGTTTTTTTCATTTTTCATTTTTTTCAAATCCTCAAAAATGATGAAAAACGGCGTGCCATAGTATGCCGTACGATATGGGCTATAGCCCACGGTCCAAAATGATGAGAAACGAGGCTACCTTTTTTTTCCAAAATTTCAAAAAACATGGGCTATAACCCACCGTTTTTTTTAATTTTTCATTTTTTTCAAATCCTCAAAAATGATGAAAAACGGCGTGCCATAGTATGCCGTACGATATGGGCTATAGCCCACGGTCCAACCCTAACCCTAACCCTAACCCTAGCCCACGGTCCAAAATGATGAGAAACGAGGCTAACTTTTTTTTTCAAAATTTCAAAAAACATGGGCTATAACCCACCGTTTTTTTCATTTTTCATTTTTTTCAAATCCTCAAAAATGATGAAAAACGGTGTGCCATAGTATGCCGTACGAAATTTGTGGTCCAAAATGATGAGAAACGAGGCTAACTTTTTTTTTCAAAATTTCAAAAAACATGGGCTATAACCCACCGTTTTTTTCATTTTTCATTTTTTTCAAATCCTCAAAAATGATGAAAAACGGCGTGCCATAGTATGCCCACGGTCCAAAATGATGAGAAACGAGGCTAACTTTTTTTTCCAAAATTTCAAAAAACATGGGCTATAACCCACATTTTTTTTCATTTTCTGATACTTCGGTAGACTTGATGCGTATGGGCGGGGAAATTGAACCAAAAGTGTCAAATAATGTTTTATGAGCTGGTTCTCAACAACCAAAAGTGTCAAATAATGTTTTAGGAGCTGTTTCTCAACAACCAAAAGTGTCAAAAGTTGACAAAATAATTTGACAAAATAATTTGACAAAATAATTTAATTTGACAAAATAATTTGACAAAATAATTTGACAAAATAATTTGACAAAATAATTTGACAAAATAATTTGACAAAAAGTATTTTGTAAAAAGTATTTTGTAAAAAGTATTTTGTAAAAAGTTTCTCAACAACCAAAAGTGTCAAATAATGTTTTAGGAGCTGTTTCTCAACAACCAAAAGTGTCAAATAATGTTTTAGGAGCTGTTTCTCAACAACCAAAAGTGTCAAAAGTTGACAAAATAATTTGACAAATTTGACAAAATAATTTGACAAATTTGACAAAATAATTTGACAAATTTGACAAAATAATTTGACAAAATAATTTGACAAAATAATTTGACAAAATAATTTGACAAAATAATTTGACAAAATAATTTGACAAAATAATTTGACAAAATAATTTGACAAAATAATTTGACAAAAAGTATTTTGTAAAAAGTATTTTGTAAAAAGTATTTTGTAAAAAGTATTTTGTAAAAAGTATTTTGTAAAAAGTATTTTGTAAAAAGTATTTTGTAAAAAGTATTTTGTAAAATAATTTGCCTGCAAAATAATTTGCCTGCTAAATAATTTGCCTGCTAAATAATTTGGCTGCAAAATAATTTGCCTGCTAAATAATTTGCCTGCTAAATAATTTGCCTGCAAAATAATTTGCCTGCTAAATAATTTGCCTGCTAAATAATTTGCCTGCAAAATAATTTGCCTGCAAAATAATTTGCCTGCAAAATAATTTGCCAAAACCCTAAGAATTTGCCTAAAAAAATAATTTGCCAAAACCCTAAGAATTTGCCTAAAAAAATTATTTGCCAAAACCCTAATAATTTGCCTGCAAAATAATTTGCCCCCCAAAATAATTTGCCCCCCAAAATAATTTGCTAAAATAATTTGCCAAAATAATTTGCCAAAATAATTTGCCAAAAAGTATTTTGTAAAAAGTATTTTGTAAAAAGTATTTTGTAAAAAGTATTTTGTAAAAAGTATTTTGTAAAAAGTATTTTGTAAAAAGTATTTTGTAAAAAGTATTTTGTAAAAAGAGGAGAGGAGAGGAGAGGAGAGGAGAGGAGAGGAGAGGGGAGGGGAGGCGCACCCAAGCCAAGCATTGCAGAACAAGCACTTGCATGTTAGCTGTGGTTGTATGTGAGGATTACTACCTCGTTTGACAGCAGTGGAGTCTGCCTGCCTGCCTGTCTGTCTGCCTGCCTGTCTGTCTGTCTGTCTGTCTGTCTGTCTGTCTGTCTGTCTGTCTGCCTGACTGACTGTGTGCTGGCATTGTGACAGTATGAGCTAGCTACAGTGCTTATCAACCTTTTTTTTTAATTGTGAAAATGTGGCACAAATCTTTGTATATACTGGTATATTTTTTCAGAGCGAACATTTCTAACTCAAATCTTTGCTTCTGGGAGGTCCCAGTATAACAACACATGGTCAGATGGGGGTCTGGGAGGTCCCAGTATAACAACACATGGTCAGATGGGGGTCTGGGAGGTCCCAGTAACAACACATGGTCAGATGGGGGTCTGGGAGGTCCCAGTAACAACACATGGTCAGATGGGGTTTTATCTAAACTTTGGCCATGAGAATGTCCTTTCTGGTACACATCTCTCACAAACATGCATACATACTGTATGCAGTCTTCTGAGTTCGCTACTTGGGTCTGCATATCATTCCACAATTTGTAAGTTCCACTTTTAAGACTTGGGTGTAACTTTTTATTTAATCAACACTGAAGAGTAATAAACAATATCTGCAATGTGGTCCCTTCTTTCAATTTCCTCAGAATATTCTCCAGGTTCTCATAAGCGCGACTGAAGGCCAGCTGATCCTGGTGACCCTTGATGCAAAGAGCCTGGATGCGAGGAACCCATCCATAACTATTATACAGAGAAGTTGCCTCGTCCGTATTTTGTGTTCTCACATCACAGAGAAGTTTGGAGAATGGTACTTAAACACACACACACACACACACACACACACACACACACACACACACACACACTCATGCAAACACTAGTTTGAAATAGGTATATGAATCTTCTTTCAGGGGAAAGATATGATGGGACAAGTCTTGACATTTACTGTTGGAATATGATCTTTATTATGTATATATATTTTATTATTGAGTTCTCTTATTGTGAAGCCAGACCGGAAGTGATTGTTGACTAATCTGTATATAACCAGGTGTAAATAAATCTGTCAGTGACTTGTCGTACTGATCCAGCAACAGCTGATGCCTCCTGGTGTGATATTTATTTACTCTAGTGTTATTCCTCCGTCTACTATTTCTTCACTTTATATTTCTGGTACAACACGCAGTATTACAGCTGTGAAACTCAACATTTACCTATATTTGTATTAAGTATAAAAGTAATTAGTGACTTGAAAGTAGTGTCTGAGGTGAAATGCAAATAAAGTAGTCGTATGATCAAATGATTATTTAAAGACAGACTACCAACATAAACATGCACAACACATGTACCAAAACACATGTTTAGTGTTTTTTGTTATGATCCCTATTAGCTCCAGAAAATGCTACAGCCATTATACTGGAGTGCGTGACATGTTTTAGCAGTACTATCTAGTTTGACTCTGCTGGTAATTTATTTTTTTCTCCTGTGTTTACAGCCTTGCCTCCGAGACCAAACAGGCAATGGCCAGTAATTTGATTCAGGCATTTCCCTGCTTGAAAGATGACTCAAGAAGTGGCTTTGTGAGTAATTCACATTTTGTAAAGGGATTGATGCTAAAGTTATTTGGACACAAGAGTACTGGACGACTTTATATGCCCAATGTACAGAAAAACCCTGTTCCGGCCACGTCTTCTGGCCACTGTCAAAATTAAAATGTGCCTCATCTCTGTTCATTCAAGAGTTTAATTTCTTTACAGGGACTCTGGTTTACCACAGGACAGGGGAAATTAACAGCCACTGGTTTAATCGAAGACAGAGTCAAATACGTAAGAAAGGTATTAACAGCGTCAGAAACGAACACAGCCGACACCACTAATTGGTTCCAACCAATGAACTTGCCGTTCGTCAGACGTGCATACCAGGTAATCGTTGTAACTGAATATATTGAAGCAATGAATAGAGCCACATAATTTAGTGATTGGTATTTGGTAATATCCTTGTGTACTTTAATAGAAAGTACCATATCCTGTTTTTTTTTTTATTAACCCATTGACGCCTGGTGCAACGTATACGTTGTTCTACCCTTGATGCCGGCCGTGCTCTCTGTGTCTCATCAGCTATTGCTATACATGTAGCAACATAACTATTTAAAAAAAAAATCATCAGAATTTGAAGGTTTTCAGAAACCTTAGGTCAGGCCCTAGAAGGCGTTCCCAGATTCGGCCTCAGGCATCAATGGGTTAAGATTGCACAGGACTTTGAGATCCTGCATGGAGAGGCTGCACCCAAACCTTTTGAGACCTGGCTGCCTGTTTATGCAGAGAAAATCTTGGACCTGGCCAGAAGAGAAGGGAAGCTCCTCTACATGTTGGATGGATTAACACCTGGTACTATATTGTTATATTATACAGCAGACAATGCAAATTTACATTTAGCAGGTGTTTGTTTTTGCTACTAAATGACAATCATTCATGTGCCATTCCACATATTGATGCATATAAAATTGTGTTCCTACAGATGTTTTGGGGGAACGTGCCCTGTCCCAGTTACCAGCACTGCTTCCACCAACCGTCTATAAACATAACAAGAAAACCATTCGGCACACCATCCAGGAGTCCAAGTTGGCGTTTATAGACCATCAGCCTGTAAGTCCCTCTGCATTTCTAAAGGAAATGTTACTCATTTAACCACTTGAACCCAGCAGCCATATTCTGGGGGGGGGGGCGCATTGACCAACAATATCACATCTGCTAGGAGGAAGCCATGCAAGGCACCTACCTGCTCATCGGGAGTAATTAGGGGTTCAGAGTCTTGCTCAGGGACACTTCGACCCAACCGTTTGGCTAGCCCGGGATCAAACTGGGAAATTTCTGACATTGTGAGCTGGTAGATCAGATATTTTTGGTCTAGATGGGAAAACGGTGGTGCAGAGCCTGGCTGCTTGTTATAGAATTATTCCGAAAATGAATTTCTCAACATGCCATATCAGCCACTGCAATCAGTGAACGCCATTGTCTTGCTTACTCTTTGTATGTCGACAATCTTACTTTGGTTGATGTATATATGCCTTTTGTTTATTTCTTGCTCAGGTTGGAACAAACATGGTGGAGTACGCCCAGCAAGCAAGGGCATCAACAGAGTACCCCTATGTCCTGTCGCTGGGTAACGACGTTCGAAAGTCATCCCAGGCGTTCGTCATTCTGGCTGGGGAGGCGTTGGAACAAAACACATTGCTGCAGGCGGTCGATGTCTGTTTCAAGATGTTTTATGTTTTTAATATCCATTACCCGAAACAGTGTGCTCCTGTTTGGGAATTCCTTCAAAATGCTGTCTATGGAATAGCAGGACAGGAATCCAAACCCGTGACTTTTTTTGCGTTCATCGCTCAACAAATAGACTTGGACGTTTATGAAATGTCTAATTGAGCGATGTAATGTTTTGGATGTCCTCTCTCGCTGCCCAGGTGGCAGGGAAAGCTGTTGATGTGGAGGATCTGGTGAGTTGGGTGTGTATTTGTGCTGAAGGTGACATTATTGCACTGTTCTAAGTGTTCATTTTATACATCATGTTATAGCACTTTAAGTTGTTCAAACAGATTGCACTGTATATTTGGAATGAGCAAATTATGCTGAAGGTGAGGTTTTTGCACTGTTTAGACACTGTTATGCTTGAAGCATATTGAAAAAAGCTACCTATTAATGAAGCACCTTATTAATACTAAAATAAATATTTTTTCCTACATTTCCAGCATTGTTTTAAGTTTTTTAAGGAACAAAATGATGAGAAACGAGGCTAACTTTTTTTTTCAAAATTTCAAAAAACATGGGCTATAACCCACCGTTTTTTTCATTTTTCATTTTTTTCAAATCCTCAAAAATTATGAAAAACGGCGTGCCATAGTATGCCGTACGATATGGGCTATAGCCCACGGTCCAAAATGATGAGAAACGAGGCTAACTTTTTTTTCCAAAATTTCAAAAAACATGGGCTATAACCCACCGTTTTTTTCATTTTTCATTTTTTTCAAATCCTCAAAAATGATGAAAAACGGCGTGCCATAGTATGCCGTACGATATGGGCTATAGCCCACGGTCCAAAATGATGAGAAACGAGGCTAACTTTTTTTTTCAAAATTTCAAAAAACATGGGCTATAACCCACCGTTTTTTTCATTTTTCATTTTTTTCAAATCCTCAAAAATGATGAAAAACGGCGTGCCATAGTATGCCGTACGATATGGGCTATAGCCCACGGTCCAAAATGATGAGAAACGAGGCTAACTTTTTTTCCCAAAATTTCAAAAAACATGGGCTATAACCCACCGTTTTTTTCATTTTTAATTTTTTTCAAATCCTCAAAAATGATGAAAAACGGCGTGCCATAGTATGCCGTACGATATGGGCTATAGCCCACGGTCCAAAATGATGAGAAACGAGGCTAACTTTTTTTTCCAAAATTTCAAAAAACATGGGCTATAACCCACCGTTTTTTCATTTTTCATTTTTTTCAAATCCTCAAAAATGATGAAAAACGGCGTGCCATAGTATGCCGTACGATATGGGCTATAGCCCACGGTCCAAAATGATGAGAAACGAGGCTAACTTTTTTTTTCAAAATTTCAAAAAACATGGGCTATAACCCACCGTTTTTTTCATTTTTCATTTTTTTCAAATCCTCAAAAATGATGAAAAACGGCGTGCCATAGTATGCCGTACGATATGGGCTATAGCCCACGGTCCAAAATGATGAGAAACGAGGCTAACTTTTTTTTTCAAAATTTCAAAAAACATGGGCTATAACCCACCGTTTTTTTCATTTTTCATTTTTTTCAAATCCTCAAAAATGATGAAAAACGGCGTGCCATAGTATGCCGTACGATATGGGCTATAGCCCACGGTCCAAAATGATGAGAAACGAGGCTAACTTTTTTTTCCAAAATTTCAAAAAACATGGGCTATAACCCACCGTTTTTTTCATTTTTCATTTTTTTCAAATCCTCAAAAATGATGAAAAACGGCGTGCCATAGTATGCCGTACGATATGGGCTATAGCCCACGGTCCAAAATGATGAGAAACGAGGCTAACTTTTTTTTCAAAATTTAAAAAAACATGGGCTATAACCCACCGTTTTTTTCATTTTTCATTTTTTTCAAATCCTCAAAAATGATGAAAAACGGCGTGCCATAGTATGCCGTACGATATGGGCTATAGCCCACGGTCCAAAATGATGAGAAACGAGGCTAACTTTTTTTTTCAAAATTTCAAAAAAACATGGGCTATAACCCACCGTTTTTTTCATTTTTCATTTTTTTCAAATCCTCAAAAATGATGAAAAACGGCGTGCCATAGTATGCCGTACGATATGGGCTATAGCCCACGGTCCAAAATGATGAGAAACGAGGCTAACTTTTTTTTTCAAAATTTCAAAAAAACATGGGCTATAACCCACCGTTTTTTTCATTTTTCATTTTTTTCAAATCCTCAAAAATGATGAAAAACGGCGTGCCATAGTATGCCGTACGATATGGGCTATAGCCCACGGTCCAAAATGATGAGAAACGAGGCAAACTTTTTTTTCAAAATTTCAAAAAACATGGGCTATAACCCACTGTTTTTTTCATTTTTCATTTTTTTCAAATCCTCAAAAATGATGAAAAACGGCGTGCCATAGTATGCCGTACGATATGGGCTATAGCCCACGGTCCAAAATGATGAGAAACGAGGCTAACTTTTTTTTTCAAAATTTCAAAAAAACATGGGCTATAACCCACCGTTTTTTTCATTTTTCATTTTTTTCAAATCCTCAAAAATGATGAAAAACGGCGTGCCATAGTATGCCGTACGATATGGGCTATAGCCCACGGTCCAAAATGATGAGAAACGAGGCTAACTTTTTTTTTCAAAATTTCAAAAAAACATGGGCTATAACCCACCGTTTTTTTCATTTTTAATTTTTTTCAAATCCTCAAAAATTATGAAAAACGGCGTGCCATAGTATGCCGTACGATATGGGCTATAGCCCACGGTCCAAAATGATGAGAAACGAGGCTAACTTTTTTTTCCAAAATTTCAAAAAACATGGGCTATAACCCACCGTTTTTTTTCATTTTTCATTTTTTTCAAATCCTCAAAAATGATGAAAAACGGCGTGCCATAGTATGCCGTACGATATGGGCTATAGCCCACGGTCCAAAATGATGAGAAACGAGGCTAACTTTTTTTTTCAAAATTTCAAAAAACATGGGCTATAACCCACCGTTTTTTTCATTTTTCATTTTTTTCAAATCCTCAAAAATGATGAAAAACGGCGTGCCATAGTATGCCGTACGATATGGGCTATAGCCCACGGTCCAAAATGATGAGAAACGAGGCTAACTTTTTTTCCCAAAATTTCAAAAAACATGGGCTATAACCCACCGTTTTTTTCATTTTTAATTTTTTTCAAATCCTCAAAAATGATGAAAAACGGCGTGCCATAGTATGCCGTACGATATGGGCTATAGCCCACGGTCCAAAATGATGAGAAACGAGGCTAACTTTTTTTTTCAAAATTTCAAAAAACATGGGCTATAACCCACCGTTTTTTTCATTTTTCATTTTTTTCAAATCCTCAAAAATGATGAAAAACGGCGTGCCATAGTATGCCGTACGATATGGGCTATAGCCCACGGTCCAAAATGATGAGAAACGAGGCTAACTTTTTTTTCCAAAATTTCAAAAAACATGGGATATAACCCACCGTTTTTTTCATTTTTCATTTTTTTCAAATCCTCAAAAATGATGAAAAACGGCGTGCCATAGTATGCCGTACGATATGGGCTATAGCCCACGGTCCAAAATGATGAGAAACGAGGCAAACTTTTTTTTCAAAATTTCAAAAAACATGGGCTATAACCCACTGTTTTTTTCATTTTTCATTTTTTTCAAATCCTCAAAAATGATGAAAAACGGCGTGCCATAGTATGCCGTACGATATGGGCTATAGCCCACGGTCCAAAATGATGAGAAACGAGGCTAACTTTTTTTTTCAAAATTTCAAAAAACATGGGCTATAACCCACCGTTTTTTTCATTTTTCATTTTTTTCAAATCCTCAAAAATTATGAAAAACGGCGTGCCATAGTATGCCGTACGATATGGGCTATAGCCCACGGTCCAAAATGATGAGAAACGAGGCTAACTTTTTTTTCCAAAATTTCAAAAAACATGGGCTATAACCCACCGTTTTTTTCATTTTTCATTTTTTTCAAATCCTCAAAAATGATGAAAAACGGCGTGCCATAGTATGCCGTACGATATGGGCTATAGCCCACGGTCCAAAATGATGAGAAACGAGGCTAACTTTTTTTTTCAAAATTTCAAAAAACATGGGCTATAACCCACCGTTTTTTTCATTTTTCATTTTTTTCAAATCCTCAAAAATGATGAAAAACGGCGTGCCATAGTATGCCGTACGATATGGGCTATAGCCCACGGTCCAAAATGATGAGAAACGAGGCTAACTTTTTTTTCCCAAAATTTCAAAAAACATGGGCTATAACCCACCGTTTTTTTCATTTTTAATTTTTTTCAAATCCTCAAAAATGATGAAAAACGGCGTGCCATAGTATGCCGTACGATATGGGCTATAGCCCACGGTCCAAAATGATGAGAAACGAGGCTAACTTTTTTTTCCAAAATTTCAAAAAACATGGGCTATAACCCACCGTTTTTTTCATTTTTCATTTTTTTCAAATCCTCAAAAATGATGAAAAACGGCGTGCCATAGTATGCCGTACGATATGGGCTATAGCCCACGGTCCAAAATGATGAGAAACGAGGCTAACTTTTTTTTTCAAAATTTCAAAAAACATGGGCTATAACCCACCGTTTTTTTCATTTTTCATTTTTTTCAAATCCTCAAAAATGATGAAAAACGGCGTGCCATAGTATGCCGTACGATATGGGCTATAGCCCACGGTCCAAAATGATGAGAAACGAGGCTAACTTTTTTTTTCCAAAATTTCAAAAAACATGGGCTATAACCCACCGTTTTTTTCATTTTTCATTTTTTTCAAATCCTCAAAAATGATGAAAAACGGCGTGCCATAGTATGCCGTACGATATGGGCTATAGCCCACGGTCCAAAATGATGAGAAACGAGGCTAACTTTTTTTTTCAAAATTTCAAAAAACATGGGCTATAACCCACCGTTTTTTTCATTTTTCATTTTTTTCAAATCCTCAAAAATGATGAAAAACGGCGTGCCATAGTATGCCGTACGATATGGGCTATAGCCCACGGTCCAAAATGATGAGAAACGAGGCTAACTTTTTTTTTCAAAATTTCAAAAAACATGGGCTATAACCCACCGTTTTTTTCATTTTTCATTTTTTTCAAATCCTCAAAAATGATGAAAAACGGCGTGCCATAGTATGCCGTACGATATGGGCTATAGCCCACGGTCCAAAATGATGAGAAACGAGGCTAACTTTTTTTTCCAAAATTTCAAAAAACATGGGCTATAACCCACCGTTTTTTTCATTTTTCATTTTTTTCAAATCCTCAAAAATGATGAAAAACGGCGTGCCATAGTATGCCGTACGATATGGGCTATAGCCCACGGTCCAAAATGATGAGAAACGAGGCTAACTTTTTTTTTCAAAAAACATGGGCTATAACCCACCGTTTTTTTCATTTTTCATTTTTTTCAAATCCTCAAAAATGATGAAAAACGGCGTGCCATAGTATGCCGTACGATATGGGCTATAGCCCACGGTCCAAAATGATGAGAAACGAGGCTAACTTTTTTTTTCAAAATTTCAAAAAACATGGGCTATAACCCACCGTTTTTTTCATTTTTCATTTTTTTCAAATCCTCAAAAATGATGAAAAACGGCGTGCCATAGTATGCCGTACGATATGGGCTATAGCCCACAGTCCAAAATGATGAGAAACGAGGCTAACTTTTTTTTCCAAAATTTCAAAAAACATGGGCTATAACCCACCGTTTTTTTCATTTTTCATTTTTTTCAAATCCTCAAAAATGATGAAAAACGGCGTGCCTTAGTATGCCGTACGATATGGGCCCACGGTCCAAAATGATGAGAAACGAGGCTAACTTTTTTTTTCAAAATTTCAAAAAACATGGGCTATAACCCACCGTTTTTTTCATTTTTCATTTTTTTCAAATCCTCAAAAATGATGAAAAACGGCGTGCCATAGTATGCCGTACGATATGGGCTATAGCCCACGGTCCAAAATGATGAGAAACGAGGCTAACTTTTTTTTCCAAAATTTCAAAAAACATGGGCTATAACCCACCGTTTTTTTCATTTTTCATTTTTTTCAAATCCTCAAAAATGATGAAAAACGGCGTGCCATAGTATGCCGTACGATATGGGCTATAGCCCACGGTCCAAAATGATGAGAAACGAGGCTAACTTTTTTTTCCAAAATTTCAAAAAACATGGGCTATAACCCACCGTTTTTTTCATTTTTCATTTTTTTCAAATCCTCAAAAATGATGAAAAACGGCGTGCCATAGTATGCCGTACGATATGGGCTATAGCCCACGGTCCAAAATGATGAGAAACGAGGCTACCTTTTTTTTCCAAAATTTCAAAAAACATGGGCTATAACCCACCGTTTTTTTCATTTTTCATTTTTTTCAAATCCTCAAAAATGATGAAAAACGGCGTGCCATAGTATGCCGTACGATATGGGCTATAGCCCACGGTCCAAAATGATGAGAAACGAGGCTAACTTTTTTTTCCAAAATTTCAAAAAACATGGGCTATAACCCACCGTTTTTTTCATTTTTCATTTTTTTCAAATCCTCAAAAATGATGAAAAACGGCGTGCCATAGTATGCCGTACGATATGGGCTATAGCCCACGGTCCAAAATGATGAGAAACGAGGCTAACTTTTTTTTCAAAATTTCAAAAAACATGGGCTATAACCCACCGTTTTTTTCATTTTTCATTTTTTTCAAATCCTCAAAAATGATGAAAAACGGCGTGCCATAGTATGCCGTACGATATGGGCTATAGCCCACGGTCCAAAATGATGAGAAACGAGGCTAACTTTTTTTTTCAAAATTTCAAAAAACATGGGCTATAACCCACCGTTTTTTTCATTTTTCATTTTTTTCAAATCCTCAAAAATGATGAAAAACGGCGTGCCATAGTATGCCGTACGATATGGGCTATAGCCCACGGTCCAAAATGATGAGAAACGAGGCTAACTTTTTTTTTCAAAATTTCAAAAAAACATGGGCTATAACCCACCGTTTTTTTCATTTTTCATTTTTTTCAAATCCTCAAAAATTATGAAAAACGGCGTGCCATAGTATGCCGTACGATATGGGCTATAGCCCACGGTCCAAAATGATGAGAAACGAGGCTAACTTTTTTTTCCAAAATTTCAAAAAACATGGGCTATAACCCACCGTTTTTTTCATTTTTCATTTTTTTCAAATCCTCAAAAATGATGAAAAACGGCGTGCCATAGTATGCCGTACGATATGGGCTATAGCCCACGGTCCAAAATGATGAGAAACGAGGCTAACTTTTTTTTTCAAAATTTCAAAAAACATGGGCTATAACCCACCGTTTTTTTCATTTTTCATTTTTTTCAAATCCTCAAAAATGATGAAAAACGGCGTGCCATAGTATGCCGTACGATATGGGCTATAGCCCACGGTCCAAAATGATGAGAAACGAGGTTAACTTTTTTTTTTAAAATTTCAAAAAACATGGGCTATAACCCACCGTTTTTTTCATTTTTCATTTTTTTCAAATCCTCAAAAATGATGAAAAACGGCGTGCCATAGTATGCCGTACGATATGGGCTATAGCCCACGGTCCAAAATGATGAGAAACGAGGCTAACTTTTTTTCCCAAAATTTCAAAAAACATGGGCTATAACCCACCGTTTTTTTCATTTTTAATTTTTTTCAAATCCTCAAAAATGATGAAAAACGGCGTGCCATAGTATGCCGTACGATATGGGCTATAGCCCACGGTCCAAAATGATGAGAAACGAGGCTAACTTTTTTTTCCAAAATTTCAAAAAACATGGGCTATAACCCACCGTTTTTTTCATTTTTCATTTTTTTCAAATCCTCAAAAATGATGAAAAACGGCGTGCCATAGTATGCCGTACGATATGGGCTATAGCCCACGGTCCAAAATGATGAGAAACGAGGCTAACTTTTTTTTTCAAAATTTCAAAAAACATGGGCTATAACCCACCGTTTTTTTCATTTTTCATTTTTTTCAAATCCTCAAAAATGATGAAAAACGGCGTGCCATAGTATGCCGTACGATATGGGCTATAGCCCACGGTCCAAAATGATGAGAAACGAGGCTAACTTTTTTTTTCAAAATTTCAAAAAACATGGGCTATAACCCACCGTTTTTTTCATTTTTCATTTTTTTCAAATCCTCAAAAATGATGAAAAACGGCGTGCCATAGTATGCCGTACGATATGGGCTATAGCCCACGGTCCAAAATGATGAGAAACGAGGCTAACTTTTTTTTCCAAAATTTCAAAAAACATGGGCTATAACCCACCGTTTTTTTCATTTTTCATTTTTTTCAAATCCTCAAAAATGATGAAAAACGGCGTGCCATAGTATGCCGTACGATATGGGCTATAGCCCACGGTCCAAAATGATGAGAAACGAGGCTAACTTTTTTTTTCAAAAAACATGGGCTATAACCCACCGTTTTTTTCATTTTTCATTTTTTTCAAATCCTCAAAAATGATGAAAAACGGCGTGCCATAGTATGCCGTACGATATGGGCTATAGCCCACGGTCCAAAATGATGAGAAACGAGGCTAACTTTTTTTTCAAAATTTCAAAAAACATGGGCTATAACCCACCGTTTTTTTCATTTTTCATTTTTTTCAAATCCTCAAAAATGATGAAAAACGGCGTGCCATAGTATGCCGTACGATATGGGCTATAGCCCACAGTCCAAAATGATGAGAAACGAGGCTAACTTTTTTTTCCAAAATTTCAAAAAACATGGGCTATAACCCACCGTTTTTTTCATTTTTCATTTTTTTCAAATCCTCAAAAATGATGAAAAACGGCGTGCCTTAGTATGCCGTACGATATGGGCCCACGGTCCAAAATGATGAGAAACGAGGCTAACTTTTTTTTTCAAAATTTCAAAAAACATGGGCTATAACCCACCGTTTTTTTCATTTTTCATTTTTTTCAAATCCTCAAAAATGATGAAAAACGGCGTGCCATAGTATGCCGTACGATATGGGCTATAGCCCACGGTCCAAAATGATGAGAAACGAGGCTAACTTTTTTTTCCAAAATTTCAAAAAACATGGGCTATAACCCACCGTTTTTTTCATTTTTCATTTTTTTCAAATCCTCAAAAATGATGAAAAACGGCGTGCCATAGTATGCCGTACGATATGGGCTATAGCCCACGGTCCAAAATGATGAGAAACGAGGCTAACTTTTTTTTCCAAAATTTCAAAAAACATGGGCTATAACCCACCGTTTTTTTCATTTTTCATTTTTTTCAAATCCTCAAAAATGATGAAAAACGGCGTGCCATAGTATGCCGTACGATATGGGCTATAGCCCACGGTCCAAAATGATGAGAAACGAGGCTACCTTTTTTTTCCAAAATTTCAAAAAACATGGGCTATAACCCACCGTTTTTTTCATTTTTCATTTTTTTCAAATCCTCAAAAATGATGAAAAACGGCGTGCCATAGTATGCCGTACGATATGGGCTATAGCCCACGGTCCAAAATGATGAGAAACGAGGCTAACTTTTTTTTCCAAAATTTCAAAAAACATGGGCTATAACCCACCGTTTTTTTCATTTTTCATTTTTTTCAAATCCTCAAAAATGATGAAAAACGGCGTGCCATAGTATGCCGTACGATATGGGCTATAGCCCACGGTCCAAAATGATGAGAAACGAGGCTAACTTTTTTTTCAAAATTTCAAAAAACATGGGCTATAACCCACCGTTTTTTTCATTTTTCATTTTTTTCAAATCCTCAAAAATGATGAAAAACGGCGTGCCATAGTATGCCGTACGATATGGGCTATAGCCCACGGTCCAAAATGATGAGAAACGAGGCTAACTTTTTTTTTCAAAATTTCAAAAAAACATGGGCTATAACCCACCGTTTTTTTCATTTTTCATTTTTTTCAAATCCTCAAAAATGATGAAAAACGGCGTGCCATAGTATGCCGTACGATATGGGCTATAGCCCACGGTCCAAAATGATGAGAAACGAGGCTAACTTTTTTTTTCAAAATTTCAAAAAAACATGGGCTATAACCCACCGTTTTTTTCATTTTTCATTTTTTTCAAATCCTCAAAAATTATGAAAAACGGCGTGCCATAGTATGCCGTACGATATGGGCTATAGCCCACGGTCCAAAATGATGAGAAACGAGGCTAACTTTTTTTTCCAAAATTTCAAAAAACATGGGCTATAACCCACCGTTTTTTTCATTTTTCATTTTTTTCAAATCCTCAAAAATGATGAAAAACGGCGTGCCATAGTATGCCGTACGATATGGGCTATAGCCCACGGTCCAAAATGATGAGAAACGAGGCTAACTTTTTTTTTCAAAATTTCAAAAAACATGGGCTATAACCCACCGTTTTTTTCATTTTTCATTTTTTTCAAATCCTCAAAAATGATGAAAAACGGCGTGCCATAGTATGCCGTACGATATGGGCTATAGCCCACGGTCCAAAATGATGAGAAACGAGGTTAACTTTTTTTTTTAAAATTTCAAAAAACATGGGCTATAACCCACCGTTTTTTTCATTTTTCATTTTTTTCAAATCCTCAAAAATGATGAAAAACGGCGTGCCATAGTATGCCGTACGATATGGGCTATAGCCCACGGTCCAAAATGATGAGAAACGAGGCTAACTTTTTTTCCCAAAATTTCAAAAAACATGGGCTATAACCCACCGTTTTTTTCATTTTTAATTTTTTTCAAATCCTCAAAAATGATGAAAAACGGCGTGCCATAGTATGCCGTACGATATGGGCTATAGCCCACGGTCCAAAATGATGAGAAACGAGGCTAACTTTTTTTTCCAAAATTTCAAAAAACATGGGCTATAACCCACCGTTTTTTTCATTTTTCATTTTTTTCAAATCCTCAAAAATGATGAAAAACGGCGTGCCATAGTATGCCGTACGATATGGGCTATAGCCCACGGTCCAAAATGATGAGAAACGAGGCTAACTTTTTTTTTCAAAATTTCAAAAAACATGGGCTACAACCCACCGTTTTTTTCATTTTTCATTTTTTTCAAATCCTCAAAAATGATGAAAAACGGCGTGCCATAGTATGCCGTACGATATGGGCTATAGCCCACGGTCCAAAATGATGAGAAACGAGGCTAACTTTTTTTTTCAAAATTTCAAAAAACATGGGCTATAACCCACCGTTTTTTTCATTTTTAATTTTTTTCAAATCCTCAAAAATGATGAAAAACGGCGTGCCATAGTATGCCGTACGATATGGGCTATAGCCCACGGTCCAAAATGATGAGAAACGAGGCTAACTTTTTTTTCCAAAATTTCAAAAAACATGGGCTATAACCCACCGTTTTTTTCATTTTTCATTTTTTTCAAATCCTCAAAAATGATGAAAAACGGCGTGCCATAGTATGCCGTACGATATGGGCTATAGCCCACGGTCCAAAATGATGAGAAACGAGGCTAACTTTTTTTTCAAAATTTCAAAAAACATGGGCTATAACCCACCGTTTTTTTCATTTTTCATTTTTTTCAAATCCTCAAAAATGATGAAAAACGGCGTGCCATAGTATGCCGTACGATATGGGCTATAGCCCACGGTCCAAAATGATGAGAAACGAGGCTAACTTTTTTTTTCAAAATTTCAAAAAAACATGGGCTATAACCCACCGTTTTTTTCATTTTTCATTTTTTTCAAATCCTCAAAAATGATGAAAAACGGCGTGCCATAGTATGCCGTACGATATGGGCTATAGCCCACGGTCCAAAATGATGAGAAACGAGGCTAACTTTTTTTTTCAAAATTTCAAAAAAACATGGGCTATAACCCACCGTTTCTTTCATTTTTCATTTTTTTCAAATCCTCAAAAATGATGAAAAACGGCGTGCCATAGTATGCCGTACGATATGGGCTATAGCCCACGGTCCAAAATGATGAGAAACGAGGCTACCTTTTTTTTCCAAAATTTCAAAAAACATGGGCTATAACCCACCGTTTTTTTCATTTTTCATTTTTTTCAAATCCTCAAAAATGATGAAAAACGGCGTGCCATAGTATGCCGTACGATATGGGCTATAGCCCACGGTCCAAAATGATGAGAAACGAGGCTAACTTTTTTTTTCAAAAAACATGGGCTATAACCCACCGTTTTTTTCATTTTTCATTTTTTTCAAATCCTCAAAAATGATGAAAAACGGCGTGCCATAGTATGCCGTACGATATGGGCTATAGCCCACGGTCCAAAATGATGAGAAACGAGGCTAACTTTTTTTTTCAAAATTTCAAAAAACATGGGCTATAACCCACCGTTTTTTTCATTTTTCATTTTTTTCAAATCCTCAAAAATGATGAAAAACGGCGTGCCATAGTATGCCGTACGATATGGGCTATAGCCCACAGTCCAAAATGATGAGAAACGAGGCTAACTTTTTTTTCCAAAATTTCAAAAAACATGGGCTATAACCCACCGTTTTTTTCATTTTTCATTTTTTTCAAATCCTCAAAAATGATGAAAAACGGCGTGCCTTAGTATGCCGTACGATATGGGCTATAGCCCACGGTCCAAAATGATGAGAAACGAGGCTAACTTTTTTTTTCAAAATTTCAAAAAACATGGGCTATAACCCACCGTTTTTTTCATTTTTCATTTTTTTCAAATCCTCAAAAATGATGAAAAACGGCGTGCCATAGTATGCCGTACGATATGGGCTATAGCCCACGGTCCAAAATGATGAGAAACGAGGCTAACTTTTTTTTCCAAAATTTCAAAAAACATGGGCTATAACCCACCGTTTTTTTCATTTTTCATTTTTTTCAAATCCTCAAAAATGATGAAAAACGGCGTGCCATAGTATGCCGTACGATATGGGCTATAGCCCACGGTCCAAAATGATGAGAAACGAGGCTACCTTTTTTTTCCAAAATTTCAAAAAACATGGGCTATAACCCACCGTTTTTTTTAATTTTTCATTTTTTTCAAATCCTCAAAAATGATGAAAAACGGCGTGCCATAGTATGCCGTACGATATGGGCTATAGCCCACGGTCCAACCCTAACCCTAACCCTAACCCTAGCCCACGGTCCAAAATGATGAGAAACGAGGCTAACTTTTTTTTTCAAAATTTCAAAAAACATGGGCTATAACCCACCGTTTTTTTCATTTTTCATTTTTTTCAAATCCTCAAAAATGATGAAAAACGGTGTGCCATAGTATGCCGTACGAAATTTGTGGTCCAAAATGATGAGAAACGAGGCTAACTTTTTTTTTCAAAATTTCAAAAAACATGGGCTATAACCCACCGTTTTTTTCATTTTTCATTTTTTTCAAATCCTCAAAAATGATGAAAAACGGCGTGCCATAGTATGCCCACGGTCCAAAATGATGAGAAACGAGGCTAACTTTTTTTTCCAAAATTTCAAAAAACATGGGCTATAACCCACATTTTTTTTCATTTTCTGATACTTCGGTAGACTTGATGCGTATGGGCGGGGAAATTGAACCAAAAGTGTCAAATAATGTTTTATGAGCTGGTTCTCAACAACCAAAAGTGTCAAATAATGTTTTAGGAGCTGTTTCTCAACAACCAAAAGTGTCAAAAGTTGACAAAATAATTTGACAAAATAATTTGACAAAATAATTTAATTTGACAAAATAATTTGACAAAATAATTTGACAAAATAATTTGACAAAATAATTTGACAAAATAATTTGACAAAAAGTATTTTGTAAAAAGTATTTTGTAAAAAGTATTTTGTAAAAAGTTTCTCAACAACCAAAAGTGTCAAATAATGTTTTAGGAGCTGTTTCTCAACAACCAAAAGTGTCAAATAATGTTTTAGGAGCTGTTTCTCAACAACCAAAAGTGTCAAAAGTTGACAAAATAATTTGACAAATTTGACAAAATAATTTGACAAATTTGACAAAATAATTTGACAAAATAATTTGACAAAATAATTTGACAAAATAATTTGACAAAATAATTTGACAAAATAATTTGACAAAATAATTTGACAAAAAGTATTTTGTAAAAAGTATTTTGTAAAAAGTATTTTGTAAAAAGTATTTTGTAAAAAGTATTTTGTAAAAAGTATTTTGTAAAAAGTATTTTGTAAAAAGTATTTTGTAAAATAATTTGCCTGCAAAATAATTTGCCTGCTAAATAATTTGCCTGCTAAATAATTTGGCTGCAAAATAATTTGCCTGCTAAATAATTTGCCTGCTAAATAATTTGCCTGCAAAATAATTTGCCTGCTAAATAATTTGCCTGCTAAATAATTTGCCTGCAAAATAATTTGCCTGCAAAATAATTTGCCTGCAAAATAATTTGCCAAAACCCTAAGAATTTGCCTAAAAAAATAATTTGCCAAAACCCTAAGAATTTGCCTAAAAAAATTATTTGCCAAAACCCTAATAATTTGCCTGCAAAATAATTTGCCCCCCAAAATAATTTGCCCCCCAAAATAATTTGCTAAAATAATTTGCCAAAATAATTTGCCAAAATAATTTGCCAAAAAGTATTTTGTAAAAAGTATTTTGTAAAAAGTATTTTGTAAAAAGTATTTTGTAAAAAGTATTTTGTAAAAAGTATTTTGTAAAAAGTATTTTGTAAAAAGTATTTTGTAAAAAGTATTTTGTAAAAAGTATTTTGTAAAAAGTATTTTGTAAAAAGAGGAGAGGAGAGGAGAGGAGAGGAGAGGAGAGGAGAGGGGAGGGGAGGCGCACCCAAGCCAAGCATTGCAGAACAAGCACTTGCATGTTAGCTGTGGTTGTATGTGAGGATTACTACCTCGTTTGACAGCAGTGGAGTCTGCCTGCCTGCCTGTCTGTCTGCCTGCCTGTCTGTCTGTCTGTCTGTCTGTCTGTCTGTCTGTCTGTCTGTCTGTCTGCCTGACTGACTGTGTGCTGGCATTGTGACAGTATGAGCTAGCTACAGTGCTTATCAACCTTTTTTTTTAATTGTGAAAATGTGGCACAAATCTTTGTATATACTGGTATATTTTTTCAGAGCGAACATTTCTAACTCAAATCTTTGCTTCTGGGAGGTCCCAGTATAACAACACATGGTCAGATGGGGGTCTGGGAGGTCCCAGTATAACAACACATGGTCAGATGGGGGTCTGGGAGGTCCCAGTAACAACACATGGTCAGATGGGGGTCTGGGAGGTCCCAGTAACAACACATGGTCAGATGGGGTTTTATCTAAACTTTGGCCATGAGAATGTCCTTTCTGGTACACATCTCTCACAAACATGCATACATACTGTATGCAGTCTTCTGAGTTCGCTACTTGGGTCTGCATATCATTCCACAATTTGTAAGTTCCACTTTTAAGACTTGGGTGTAACTTTTTATTTAATCAACACTGAAGAGTAATAAACAATATCTGCAATGTGGTCCCTTCTTTCAATTTCCTCAGAATATTCTCCAGGTTCTCATAAGCGCGACTGAAGGCCAGCTGATCCTGGTGACCCTTGATGCAAAGAGCCTGGATGCGAGGAACCCATCCATAACTATTATACAGAGAAGTTGCCTCGTCCGTATTTTGTGTTCTCACATCACAGAGAAGTTTGGAGAATGGTACTTAAACACACACACACACACACACACACACACACACACACACACACACACACACACTCATGCAAACACTAGTTTGAAATAGGTATATGAATCTTCTTTCAGGGGAAAGATATGATGGGACAAGTCTTGACATTTACTGTTGGAATATGATCTTTATTATGTATATATATTTTATTATTGAGTTCTCTTATTGTGAAGCCAGACCGGAAGTGATTGTTGACTAATCTGTATATAACCAGGTGTAAATAAATCTGTCAGTGACTTGTCGTACTGATCCAGCAACAGCTGATGCCTCCTGGTGTGATATTTATTTACTCTAGTGTTATTCCTCCGTCTACTATTTCTTCACTTTATATTTCTGGTACAACACGCAGTATTACAGCTGTGAAACTCAACATTTACCTATATTTGTATTAAGTATAAAAGTAATTAGTGACTTGAAAGTAGTGTCTGAGGTGAAATGCAAATAAAGTAGTCGTATGATCAAATGATTATTTAAAGACAGACTACCAACATAAACATGCACAACACATGTACCAAAACACATGTTTAGTGTTTTTTGTTATGATCCCTATTAGCTCCAGAAAATGCTACAGCCATTATACTGGAGTGCGTGACATGTTTTAGCAGTACTATCTAGTTTGACTCTGCTGGTAATTTATTTTTTTCTCCTGTGTTTACAGCCTTGCCTCCGAGACCAAACAGGCAATGGCCAGTAATTTGATTCAGGCATTTCCCTGCTTGAAAGATGACTCAAGAAGTGGCTTTGTGAGTAATTCACATTTTGTAAAGGGATTGATGCTAAAGTTATTTGGACACAAGAGTACTGGACGACTTTATATGCCCAATGTACAGAAAAACCCTGTTCCGGCCACGTCTTCTGGCCACTGTCAAAATTAAAATGTGCCTCATCTCTGTTCATTCAAGAGTTTAATTTCTTTACAGGGACTCTGGTTTACCACAGGACAGGGGAAATTAACAGCCACTGGTTTCATCGAAGACAGAGTCAAATACGTAAGAAAGGTATTAACAGCGTCAGAAACGAACACAGCCGACACCACTAATTGGTTCCAACCAATGAACTTGCCGTTCGTCAGACGTGCATACCAGGTAATCGTTGTAACTGAATATATTGAAGCAATGAATAGAGCCACATAATTTAGTGATTGGTATTTGGTAATATCCTTGTGTACTTTAATAGAAAGTACCATATCCTGTTTTTTTTTTTATTAACCCATTGACGCCTGGTGCAACGTATACGTTGTTCTACCCTTGATGCCGGCCGTGCTCTCTGTGTCTCATCAGCTATTGCTATACATGTAGCAACATAACTATTTAAAAAAAAAATCATCAGAATTTGAAGGTTTTCAGAAACCTTAGGTCAGGCCCTAGAAGGCGTTCCCAGATTCGGCCTCAGGCATCAATGGGTTAAGATTGCACAGGACTTTGAGATCCTGCATGGAGAGGCTGCACCCAAACCTTTTGAGACCTGGCTGCCTGTTTATGCAGAGAAAATCTTGGACCTGGCCAGAAGAGAAGGGAAGCTCCTCTACATGTTGGATGGATTAACACCTGGTACTATATTGTTATATTATACAGCAGACAATGCAAATTTACATTTAGCAGGTGTTTGTTTTTGCTACTAAATGACAATCATTCATGTGCCATTCCACATATTGATGCATATAAAATTGTGTTCCTACAGATGTTTTGGGGGAACGTGCCCTGTCCCAGTTACCAGCACTGCTTCCACCAACCGTCTATAAACATAACAAGAAAACCATTCGGCACACCATCCAGGAGTCCAAGTTGGCGTTTATAGACCATCAGCCTGTAAGTCCCTCTGCATTTCTAAAGGAAATGTTACTCATTTAACCACTTGAACCCAGCAGCCATATTCTGGGGGGGGGGGCGCATTGACCAACAATATCACATCTGCTAGGAGGAAGCCATGCAAGGCACCTACCTGCTCATCGGGAGTAATTAGGGGTTCAGAGTCTTGCTCAGGGACACTTCGACCCAACCGTTTGGCTAGCCCGGGATCAAACTGGGAAATTTCTGACATTGTGAGCTGGTAGATCAGATATTTTTGGTCTAGATGGGAAAACGGTGGTGCAGAGCCTGGCTGCTTGTTATAGAATTATTCCGAAAATGAATTTCTCAACATGCCATATCAGCCACTGCAATCAGTGAACGCCATTGTCTTGCTTACTCTTTGTATGTCGACAATCTTACTTTGGTTGATGTATATATGCCTTTTGTTTATTTCTTGCTCAGGTTGGAACAAACATGGTGGAGTACGCCCAGCAAGCAAGGGCATCAACAGAGTACCCCTATGTCCTGTCGCTGGGTAACGACGTTCGAAAGTCATCCCAGGCGTTCGTCATTCTGGCTGGGGAGGCGTTGGAACAAAACACATTGCTGCAGGCGGTCGATGTCTGTTTCAAGATGTTTTATGTTTTTAATATCCATTACCCGAAACAGTGTGCTCCTGTTTGGGAATTCCTTCAAAATGCTGTCTATGGAATAGCAGGACAGGAATCCAAACCCGTGACTTTTTTTGCGTTCATCGCTCAACAAATAGACTTGGACGTTTATGAAATGTCTAATTGAGCGATGTAATGTTTTGGATGTCCTCTCTCGCTGCCCAGGTGGCAGGGAAAGCTGTTGATGTGGAGGATCTGGTGAGTTGGGTGTGTATTTGTGCTGAAGGTGACATTATTGCACTGTTCTAAGTGTTCATTTTATACATCATGTTATAGCACTTTAAGTTGTTCAAACAGATTGCACTGTATATTTGGAATGAGCAAATTATGCTGAAGGTGAGGTTTTTGCACTGTTTAGACACTGTTATGCTTGAAGCATATTGAAAAAAGCTACCTATTAATGAAGCACCTTATTAATACTAAAATAAATATTTTTTCCTACATTTCCAGCATTGTTTTAAGTTTTTTAAGGAACAAAATGATGAGAAACGAGGCTAACTTTTTTTTTCAAAATTTCAAAAAACATGGGCTATAACCCACCGTTTTTTTCATTTTTCATTTTTTTCAAATCCTCAAAAATTATGAAAAACGGCGTGCCATAGTATGCCGTACGATATGGGCTATAGCCCACGGTCCAAAATGATGAGAAACGAGGCTAACTTTTTTTTCCAAAATTTCAAAAAACATGGGCTATAACCCACCGTTTTTTTCATTTTTCATTTTTTTCAAATCCTCAAAAATGATGAAAAACGGCGTGCCATAGTATGCCGTACGATATGGGCTATAGCCCACGGTCCAAAATGATGAGAAACGAGGCTAACTTTTTTTTTCAAAATTTCAAAAAACATGGGCTATAACCCACCGTTTTTTTCATTTTTCATTTTTTTCAAATCCTCAAAAATGATGAAAAACGGCGTGCCATAGTATGCCGTACGATATGGGCTATAGCCCACGGTCCAAAATGATGAGAAACGAGGCTAACTTTTTTTCCCAAAATTTCAAAAAACATGGGCTATAACCCACCGTTTTTTTCATTTTTAATTTTTTTCAAATCCTCAAAAATGATGAAAAACGGCGTGCCATAGTATGCCGTACGATATGGGCTATAGCCCACGGTCCAAAATGATGAGAAACGAGGCTAACTTTTTTTTCCAAAATTTCAAAAAACATGGGCTATAACCCACCGTTTTTTCATTTTTCATTTTTTTCAAATCCTCAAAAATGATGAAAAACGGCGTGCCATAGTATGCCGTACGATATGGGCTATAGCCCACGGTCCAAAATGATGAGAAACGAGGCTAACTTTTTTTTTCAAAATTTCAAAAAACATGGGCTATAACCCACCGTTTTTTTCATTTTTCATTTTTTTCAAATCCTCAAAAATGATGAAAAACGGCGTGCCATAGTATGCCGTACGATATGGGCTATAGCCCACGGTCCAAAATGATGAGAAACGAGGCTAACTTTTTTTTTCAAAATTTCAAAAAACATGGGCTATAACCCACCGTTTTTTTCATTTTTCATTTTTTTCAAATCCTCAAAAATGATGAAAAACGGCGTGCCATAGTATGCCGTACGATATGGGCTATAGCCCACGGTCCAAAATGATGAGAAACGAGGCTAACTTTTTTTTCCAAAATTTCAAAAAACATGGGCTATAACCCACCGTTTTTTTCATTTTTCATTTTTTTCAAATCCTCAAAAATGATGAAAAACGGCGTGCCATAGTATGCCGTACGATATGGGCTATAGCCCACGGTCCAAAATGATGAGAAACGAGGCTAACTTTTTTTTCAAAATTTAAAAAAACATGGGCTATAACCCACCGTTTTTTTCATTTTTCATTTTTTTCAAATCCTCAAAAATGATGAAAAACGGCGTGCCATAGTATGCCGTACGATATGGGCTATAGCCCACGGTCCAAAATGATGAGAAACGAGGCTAACTTTTTTTTCCAAAATTTCAAAAAACATGGGCTATAACCCACCGTTTTTTTCATTTTTCATTTTTTTCAAATCCTCAAAAATGATGAAAAACGGCGTGCCATAGTATGCCGTACGATATGGGCTATAGCCCACGGTCCAAAATGATGAGAAACGAGGCTAACTTTTTTTTTCAAAATTTCAAAAAACATGGGCTATAACCCACCGTTTTTTTCATTTTTCATTTTTTTCAAATCCTCAAAAATGATGAAAAACGGCGTGCCATAGTATGCCGTACGATATGGGCTATAGCCCACGGTCCAAAATGATGAGAAACGAGGCTAACTTTTTTTCCCAAAATTTCAAAAAACATGGGCTATAACCCACCGTTTTTTTCATTTTTAATTTTTTTCAAATCCTCAAAAATGATGAAAAACGGCGTGCCATAGTATGCCGTACGATATGGGCTATAGCCCACGGTCCAAAATGATGAGAAACGAGGCTAACTTTTTTTTCCAAAATTTCAAAAAACATGGGCTATAACCCACCGTTTTTTTCATTTTTCATTTTTTTCAAATCCTCAAAAATGATGAAAAACGGCGTGCCATAGTATGCCGTACGATATGGGCTATAGCCCACGGTCCAAAATGATGAGAAACGAGGCTAACTTTTTTTTTCAAAATTTCAAAAAACATGGGCTATAACCCACCGTTTTTTTCATTTTTCATTTTTTTCAAATCCTCAAAAATGATGAAAAACGGCGTGCCATAGTATGCCGTACGATATGGGCTATAGCCCACGGTCCAAAATGATGAGAAACGAGGCTAACTTTTTTTTTCAAAATTTCAAAAAACATGGGCTATAACCCACCGTTTTTTTCATTTTTCATTTTTTTCAAATCCTCAAAAATGATGAAAAACGGCGTGCCATAGTATGCCGTACGATATGGGCTATAGCCCACGGTCCAAAATGATGAGAAACGAGGCTAACTTTTTTTTCCAAAATTTCAAAAAACATGGGCTATAACCCACCGTTTTTTTCATTTTTCATTTTTTTCAAATCCTCAAAAATGATGAAAAACGGCGTGCCATAGTATGCCGTACGATATGGGCTATAGCCCACGGTCCAAAATGATGAGAAACGAGGCTAACTTTTTTTTCAAAATTTCAAAAAACATGGGCTATAACCCACCGTTTTTTTCATTTTTCATTTTTGTCAAATCCTCAAAAATGATGAAAAACGGCGTGCCATAGTATGCCGTACGATATGGGCTATAGCCCACGGTCCAAAATGATGAGAAACGAGGCTAACTTTTTTTTCCAAAATTTCAAAAAAACATGGGCTATAACCCACCGTTTTTTTCATTTTTCATTTTTTTCAAATCCTCAAAAATGATGAAAAACGGCGTGCCATAGTATGCCGTACGATATGGGCTATAGCCCACGGTCCAAAATGATGAGAAACGAGGCTAACTTTTTTTTTCAAAATTTCAAAAAAACATGGGCTATAACCCACCGTTTTTTTCATTTTTCATTTTTTTCAAATCCTCAAAAATGATGAAAAACGGGAGTGCCATAGTATGCCGTACGATATGGGCTATAGCCCACGGTCCAAAATGATGAGAAACGAGGCTACCTTTTTTTTCCAAAATTTCAAAAAACATGGGCTATAACCCACCGTTTTTTTCATTTTTCATTTTTTTCAAATCCTCAAAAATGATGAAAAACGGCGTGCCATAGTATGCCGTACGATATGGGCTATAGCCCACGGTCCAAAATGATGAGAAACGAGGCTAACTTTTTTTTTCAAAATTTCAAAAAACATGGGCTATAACCCACCGTTTTTTTCATTTTTTTCAAATCCTCAAAAATGATGAAAAACGGCTTGCCATAGTATGCCGTACGATATGGGCTATAGCCCACAGTCCAAAATGATGAGAAACGAGGCTAACTTTTTTTTCCAAAATTTCAAAAAACATGGGCTATAACCCACCGTTTTTTTCATTTTTCATTTTTTTCAAATCCTCAAAAATGATGAAAAACGGCGTGCCATAGTATGCCGTACGATATGGGCTATAGCCCACGGTCCAAAATGATGAGAAACGAGGCTAACTTTTTTTTCCAAAATTTCAAAAAACATGGGCTATAACCCACCGTTTTTTTCATTTTTCATTTTTTTCAAATCCTCAAAAATGATGAAAAACGGCGTGCCATAGTATGCCGTACGATATGGGCTATAGCCCACGGTCCAAAATGATGAGAAACGAGGCTACCTTTTTTTTCCAAAATTTCAAAAAACATGGGCTATAACCCACCGTTTTTTTCATTTTTCATTTTTTTCAAATCCTCAAAAATGATGAAAAACGGCGTGCCATAGTATGCCGTACGATATGGGCTATAGCCCACGGTCCAAAATGATGAGAAACGAGGCTAACTTTTTTTTCCAAAATTTCAAAAAACATGGGCTATAACCCACCGTTTTTTTCATTTTTCATTTTTTTCAAATCCTCAAAAATGATGAAAAACGGCGTGCCATAGTATGCCGTACGATATGGGCTATAGCCCACGGTCCAAAATGATGAGAAACGAGGCTAACTTTTTTTCCCAAAATTTCAAAAAACATGGGCTATAACCCACCGTTTTTTTCATTTTTAATTTTTTTCAAATCCTCAAAAATGATGAAAAACGGCGTGCCATAGTATGCCGTACGATATGGGCTATAGCCCACGGTCCAAAATGATGAGAAACGAGGCTAACTTTTTTTTCCAAAATTTCAAAAAACATGGGCTATAACCCACCGTTTTTTTCATTTTTAATTTTTTTCAAATCCTCAAAAATGATGAAAAACGGCGTGCCATAGTATGCCGTACGATATGGGCTATAGCCCACGGTCCAAAATGATGAGAAACGAGGCTAACTTTTTTTTCAAAATTTCAAAAAACATGGGCTATAACCCACCGTTTTTTTCATTTTTCATTTTTGTCAAATCCTCAAAAATGATGAAAAACGGCGTGCCATAGTATGCCGTACGATATGGGCTATAGCCCACGGTCCAAAATGATGAGAAACGAGGCTAACTTTTTTTTCCAAAATTTCAAAAAAACATGGGCTATAACCCACCGTTTTTTTCATTTTTCATTTTTTTCAAATCCTCAAAAATGATGAAAAACGGCGTGCCATAGTATGCCGTACGATATGGGCTATAGCCCACGGTCCAAAATGATGAGAAACGAGGCTAACTTTTTTTTTCAAAATTTCAAAAAAACATGGGCTATAACCCACCGTTTTTTTCATTTTTCATTTTTTTCAAATCCTCAAAAATGATGAAAAACGGCGTGCCATAGTATGCCGTACGATATGGGCTATAGCCCACGGTCCAAAATGATGAGAAACGAGGCTACCTTTTTTTTCCAAAATTTCAAAAAACATGGGCTATAACCCACCGTTTTTTTCATTTTTCATTTTTTTCAAATCCTCAAAAATGATGAAAAACGGCGTGCCATAGTATGCCGTACGATATGGGCTATAGCCCACGGTCCAAAATGATGAGAAACGAGGCTAACTTTTTTTTTCAAAATTTCAAAAAACATGGGCTATAACCCACCGTTTTTTTCATTTTTTTCAAATCCTCAAAAATGATGAAAAACGGCTTGCCATAGTATGCCGTACGATATGGGCTATAGCCCACAGTCCAAAATGATGAGTTACGAGGCTAACTTTTTTTTCCAAAATTTCAAAAAACATGGGCTATAACCCACCGTTTTTTTCATTTTTCATTTTTTTCAAATCCTCAAAAATGATGAAAAACGGCGTGCCATAGTATGCCGTACGATATGGGCTATAGCCCACGGTCCAAAATGATGAGAAACGAGGCTAACTTTTTTTTCCAAAATTTCAAAAAACATGGGCTATAACCCACCGTTTTTTTCATTTTTCATTTTTTTCAAATCCTCAAAAATGATGAAAAACGGCGTGCCATAGTATGCCGTACGATATGGGCTATAGCCCACGGTCCAAAATGATGAGAAACGAGGCTACCTTTTTTTTCCAAAATTTCAAAAAACATGGGCTATAACCCACCGTTTTTTTCATTTTTCATTTTTTTCAAATCCTCAAAAATGATGAAAAACGGCGTGCCATAGTATGCCGTACGATATGGGCTATAGCCCACGGTCCAAAATGATGAGAAACGAGGCTAACTTTTTTTTCCAAAATTTCAAAAAACATGGGCTATAACCCACCGTTTTTTTCATTTTTCATTTTTTTCAAATCCTCAAAAATGATGAAAAACGGCGTGCCATAGTATGCCGTACGATATGGGCTATAGCCCACGGTCCAAAATGATGAGAAACGAGGCTAACTTTTTTTCCCAAAATTTCAAAAAACATGGGCTATAACCCACCGTTTTTTTCATTTTTAATTTTTTTCAAATCCTCAAAAATGATGAAAAACGGCGTGCCATAGTATGCCGTACGATATGGGCTATAGCCCACGTTCCAAAATGATGAGAAACGACGCTAACTTTTTTTTCCAAAATTTCAAAAAACATGGGCTATAACCCACCGTTTTTTTCATTTTTCATTTTTTTCAAATCCTCAAAAATGATGAAAAACGGCGTGCCATAGTATGCCGTACGATATGGGCTATAGCCCACGGTCCAAAATGATAAGAAACGAGGCTAACTTTTTTTTTCAAAATTTCAAAAAAACATGGGCTATAACCCACCGTTTTTTTCATTTTTCATTTTTTTCAAATCCTCAAAAATGATGAAAAACGGCGTGCCATAGTATGCCGTACGATATGGGCTATAGCCCACGGTCCAAAATGATGAGAAACGAGGCTAACTTTTTTTTTCAAAATTTCAAAAAAACATGGGCTATAACCCACCGTTTTTTTCATTTTTCATTTTTTTCAAATCCTCAAAAATGATGAAAAACGGCGTGCCATAGTATGCCGTACGATATGGGCTATAGCCCACGGTCCAAAATGATGAGAAACGAGGTTAACTTTTTTTTTTTTAATTTCAAAAAACATGGGCTATAACCCACCGTTTTTTTCATTTTTCATTTTTTTCAAATCCTCAAAAATGATGAAAAACGGCGTGCCATAGTATGCCGTACGATATGGGCTATAGCCCACGGTCCAAAATGATGAGAAACGAGGCTAACTTTTTTTTCCAAAATTTCAAAAAACATGGGCTATAACCCACCGTTTTTTTCATTTTTAATTTTTTTCAAATCCTCAAAAATGATGAAAAACGGCGTGCCATAGTATGCCGTACGATATGGGCTATAGCCCACGGTCCAAAATGATGAGAAACGAGGCTAACTTTTTTTTCCAAAATTTCAAAAAACATGGGCTATAACCCACCGTTTTTTTCATTTTTCATTTTTTTCAAAGCCTCAAAAATGATGAAAAACGGCGTGCCATAGTATGCCGTACGATATGGGCTATAGCCCACGGTCCAAAATGATGAGAAACGAGGCTAACTTTTTTTTCCAAAATTTCAAAAAACATGGGCTATAACCCACCGTTTTTTTCATTTTTCATTTTTTTCAAATCCTCAAAAATGATGAAAAACGGCGTGCCATAGTATGCCGTACGATATGGGCTATAGCCCACGGTCCAAAATGATGAGAAACGAGGCTACCTTTTTTTTCCAAAATTTCAAAAAACATGGGCTATAACCCACCGTTTTTTTTAATTTTTAATTTTTTTCAAATCCTCAAAAATGATGAAAAACGGCGTGCCATAGTATGCCGTACGATATGGGCTATAGCCCACGGTCCAACCCTAACCCTAACCCTAACCCTAGCCCACGGTCCAAAATGATGAGAAACGAGGCTAACTTTTTTTTTCAAAATTTCAAAAAACATGGGCTATAACCCACCGTTTTTTTCATTTTTCATTTTTTTCAAATCCTCAAAAATGATGAAAAACGGTGTGCCATAGTATGCCGTACGAAATTTGTGGTCCAAAATGATGAGAAACGAGGCTAACTTTTTTTTTCAAAATTTCAAAAAACATGGGCTATAACCCACATTTTTTTTCATTTTCTGATACTTCGGTAGACTTGATGCGTATGGGCGGGGAAATTGAACCAAAAGTGTAAAATAATGTTTTATGAGCTGGTTCTCAACAACCAAAAGTGTCAAATAATGTTTTAGGAGCTGTTTCTCAACAACCAAAAGTGTCAAAAGTTGACAAAATAATTTGACAAAATAATTTGACAAAATAATTTGACAAAATAATTTGACAAAATAATTTGACAAAATAATTTGACAAAATAATTTGACAAAATAATTTGACAAAATAATTTGACAAAATAATTTAATTTGACAAAATAATTTGACAAAATAATTTGACAAAATAATTTGACAAAATAATTTGACAAAAAGTATTTTGTAAAAAGTATTTTGTAAAAAGTATTTTGTAAAAAGTTTCTCAACAACCAAAAGTGTCAAATAATGTTTTAGGAGCTGTTTCTCAACAACCAAAAGTGTCAAATAATGTTTTAGGAGCTGTTTCTCAACAACCAAAAGTGTCAAAAGTTGACAAAATAATTTGACAAATTTGACAAAATAATTTGACAAAATAATTTGACAAAATAATTTGACAAAATAATTTGACAAAATAATTTGACAAAATAATTTGACAAAATAATTTGACAAAATAATTTGACAAAATAATTTGACAAAATAATTTGACAAAATAATTTGACAAAATAATTTGACAAAATAATTTGACAAAATAATTTGACAAAATAATTTGACAAAATAATTTGACAAAATAATTTGACAAAAAGTATTTTGTAAAAAGTATTTTGTAAAAAGTATTTTGTAAAAAGTATTTTGTAAAAAGTATTTTGTAAAAAGTATTTTGTAAAAAGTATTTTGTAAAAAGTATTTTGTAAAATAATTTGCCTGCAAAATAATTTGCCTGCTAAATAATTTGCCTGCAAAATAATTTGCCTGCTAAATAATTTGCCTGCAAAATAATTTGCCTGCTAAATAATTTGCCTGCTAAATAATTTGCCTGCAAAATAATTTGCCTGCTAAATAATTTGCCTGCTAAATAATTTGCCTGCAAAATAATTTGCCTGCAAAATAATTTGCCTGCAAAATAATTTGCCAAAACCCTAAGAATTTGCCTAAAAAAATAATTTGCCAAAACCCTAAGAATTTGCCTAAAAAAATTATTTGCCAAAACCCTAATAATTTGCCTGCAAAATAATTTGCCCCCCAAAATAATTTGCCCCCCAAAATAATTTGCTAAAATAATTTGCCAAAATAATTTGCCAAAATAATTTGCCAAAAAGTATTTTGTAAAAAGTATTTTGTAAAAAGTATTTTGTAAAAAGTATTTTGTAAAAAGTATTTTGTAAAAAGTATTTTGTAAAATAATTTTCCTGCAAAATAATTTGCCAAAATAATTTGCCTGCAAAATAATTTGCCTGCAAAATAATTTGCCTGCAAAATAATTTGCCTGCAAAATAATTTGCCTGCAAAATAATTTGCCTGCAAAATAATTTGCCTGCTAAATAATTTGCCTGCAAAATAATTTGACAAAGTATTTTGTAAAAAGTATTTTGTAAAAAGTATTTTCTAAAAAGTATTTTGTAAAAAGTATTTTGTAAAAAGTATTTTGTAAAAAGTATTTTGTAAAAAGTATTTTGTAAAAAGTATTTTGTAAAAAGTATTTTGTAAAAAGTATTTTGTCAAATTCGACAAAAAAAATTGACAAAATGATTTGCCCCCCAAAATAATTTGCCGCCCAAAATAATTTGCCTGCAAAATAATTTGCCTGCTAAATAATTTGCCTGCAAAATAATTTGCCAAAATAATTTGCATGCTAAATAATTTGCCTGCAAAATAATTTGCCTGCAAAATAATTTGCCTGCAAAATAATTTGCCAAGATAATTTGCCTGCAAAATAATTTGCCAAGATAATTTGCCTGCAAAATAATTTGCCTGCAAAATAATTTGCCTGCTAAATAATTTGCCTGCAAAATAATTTGCCTGCAAAATAATTTGCCTGCTAAATAATTTGCCTGCAAAATAATTTGCCTGCAAAATAATTTGCATGCAAAATAATTTGCATGCAAAATAATTTGCCTGCAAAATAATTTGCCTGCAAAATAATTTGCCTGCAAAATAATTTGCCAAAATAATTTGCATGCAAAATAATTTGCCTGCAAAATAATTTGCCTGCAAAATAATTTGCCAAGATAATTTGCCTGCAAAATAATTTGCCTGCAAAATAATTTGCCTGCAAAATAATTTGCCTGCAAAATAATTTGCCTGCAAAATAATTTGCCTGCAAAATAATTTGCCTGCTAAATAATTTGCCTGCAAAATAATTTGCCTGCAAAATAATTTGCCAAAACCCTAATAATTTGCCTAAAAAAATAATTAGCCAAAACCCTAATAATTTGCCTGCAAAATAATTTGCCTGCAAAATAATTTGCCAAAATAATTTGCCTGCAAAATAATTTGCCTGCAAAATAATTTGCCTGCAAAATAATTTGCCTGCAAAATAATTTGACAAAGTATTTTGTAAAAAGTATTTTGTAAAAAGTATTTTGTAAAAAGTATTTTGTTTATATTTTGTCAAATTTGACAAAAAAATAATTTGCCAAAACCCTAATAATTTGCCTAAAAAAATAATTTGCCAAAACCCTAATAATTTGCCTGCAAAATAATTTGCCTGCAAGATAATTTGCCTGCAAAATAATTTGCCTGCAAAATAATTTGCCTGCAAAATAATTTGCCAAAACCCTAATAATTTGCCTGCAAAATAATTTGCCTGCAAAATAATTTGCCTAAAAAGTATTTTGTAAAAAGTATTTTGTAAAAAGTATTTTGTAAAAAGTATTTTGTAAAAAGTATTTTGTAAAAAGTATTTTGTAAAAAGTATTTTGTAAAAAGTATTTTGTAAAAAGTATTTTGTAAAAAGTATTTTGTAAAAAGTATTTTGTAAAAAGTATTTTGTAAAAAGTATTTTGTAAAAAGTATTTTGTAAAAAGTATTTTGTAAAAAGTATTTTGTAAAAAGTATTTTGTAAAAAGTATTTTGTCAAATTTGACAAAAAAATAATTTGCCAAAACCCTAATAATTTGCCTAAAAAAATAATTTGCCAAAACCCTAATAATTTCCCTGCAAAATAATTTGCCTGCAAAATAATTTGCCTAAAAAGTATTTTGTAAAAAGTATTTTGTAAAAAGTATTTTGTAAAAAGTATTTTGTAAAAAGTATTTTGTAAAAAGTATTTTGTAAAAAGTATTTTGTAAAAAGTATTTTGTCAAATTTGACAAAAAAATAATTTGCCAAAACCCTAATAATTTGCCTAAAAAAATAATTTGCCAAAACCCTAATAATTTGCCTGCAAAATAATTTGCCTGCAAAATAATTTGCCTGCAAAATAATTTGCCTTAAAAGTATTTTGTAAAAAGTATTTTGTAAAAAGTATTTTGTAAAAAGTATTTTGTAAAAAGTATTTTGTAAAAAGTATTTTGTAAAAAGTATTTTGTAAAAAGTATTTTGTAAAAAGTATTTTGTAAAAAGTATTTTGTAAAAAGTATTTTGTAAAAAGTATTTTGTAAAAAGTATTTTGTAAAAAGTATTTTGTAAAAAGTATTTTGTCAAATTTGACAAAAACAATTGACAAAATGATTTACAAAATTGACAAAATAATTTGCCTGCAAAATAATTTGCCTGCTAAATAATTTGCCTGCAAAATAATTTGCCAAAACCCTAATAATTTGCCTGCAAAATAATTTGCCTGCAAAATAATTTGCCCCCCAAAATAATTTGCCCCCCAAAATAATTTGCTAAAATAATTTGCCAAAATAATTTGCCAAAATAATTTGCCAAAATAATTTGCCAAAAAGTATTTTGTAAAAAGTATTTTGTAAAAAGTATTTTATATAGTAATATTATATAGTAATTTGCCTGCAAAATAATTTGCCTGCAAAATAATTTGCCTGCTAAATAATTTGCCTGCTAAATAATTTGCCTGCAAAATAATTTGCCTGCAAAATAATTTGCCTGCAAAATAATTTGACAAAGTATTTTGTAAAAAGTATTTTGTAAAAAGTATTTTGTAAAAAGTATTTTGTAAAAAGTATTTTGTAAAAAGTATTTTGTAAAAAGTATTTTGTAAAAAGTATTTTGTAAAAAGTATTTTGTAAAAAGTATTTTGTAAAAAGTATTTTGTAAAAAGTATTTTGTAAAAAGTATTTTGTAAAAAGTATTTTGTAAAAAGTATTTTGTAAAAAGTATTTTGTAAAAAGTATTTTGTAAAAAGTATTTTGTAAAAAGTATTTTGTCAAATTTGACAAAAAAATTATTTGCCAAAACCCTAATAATTTGCCTAAAAAAATAATTTGCCAAAACCCTAATAATTTGCCTGCAAAATAATTTGCCTGCAAAATAATTTGCCTGCAAAATAATTTGCATGCAAAATAATTTGCCTGCAAAATAATTTGCCAAAACCCTAATAATTTGCCTAAAAAAATAATTTGCCTGCAAAATAATTTGCCTAAAAAGTATTTTGTAAAAAGTATTTTGTAAAAAGTATTTTGTAAAAAGTATTTTGTAAAAAGTATTTTGTAAAAAGTATTTTGTAAAAAGTATTTTGTAAAAAGTATTTTGTAAAAAGTATTTTGTAAAAAGTATTTTGTAAAAAGTATTTTGTAAAAAGTATTTTGTAAAAAGTATTTTGTAAAAAGTATTTTGTAAAAAGTATTTTGTAAAAAGTATTTTGTAAAAAGTATTTTGTAAAAAGTATTTTGTAAAAAGTATTTTGTAAAAAGTATTTTGTAAAAAGTATTTTGTAAAAAGTATTTTGTAAAAAGTATTTTGTCAAATTTGACAAAAACAATTGACAAAATGATTTACAAAATTGACAAAATAATTTGCCTGCAAAATAATTTGCCTGCTAAATAATTTGCCTGCAAAATAATTTGCCAAAACCCTAATAATTTGCCTGCAAAATAATTTGCCTGCAAAATAATTTGCCCCCCAAAATAATTTGCCCCCCAAAATAATTTGCTAAAATAATTTGCCAAAATAATTTGCCAAAATAATTTGCCAAAATAATTTGCCAAAAAGTATTTTGTAAAAAGTATTTTGTAAAAAGTATTTTGTAAAAAGTATTTTGTCAAATTTGACAAAAAAAATTGACAAAATGATTTGCCGCCCAAAATAATTTGCCCCCCAAAATAATTTGCCTGCAAAATAATTTGCCTGCAAAATAATTTGCCTGCAAAATAATTTGCCTGCAAAATAATTTGCCTGCAAAATAATTTGCCAAAACCCTTATAATTTGCCTGCAAAATAATTTGCCACCCAATAATTTGCCAAAACCCTAATAATTTGCCTGCAAAATAATTTGCCTGCAAAATAATTTGCCTGCAAAATAATTTGCTAAAACCCTTATAATTTGCCTGCAAAATAATTTGCCTGCAAAATAATTTGCCTGCAAAATAATTTGCCTGCAAAATAATTTGCCCCCCAAAATAATTTGCCCCCCAAAATAATTTGCCAAAATAATTTGCCAAAATAATTTGCCAAAATAATGTGCCAAAAAGTATTTTGTAAAAAGTATTTTGTAAAAAGTATTTTGTAGAAAGTATTTTGTAAAAAGTATTTTGTAAAAAGTATTTTGTAAAAAGTATTTTGTAAAAAGTATTTTGTAAAAAGTATTTTGTAAAATAATTTTCCTGCAAAATAATTTGCCAAAATAATTTGCCAAGATAATTTGCCTGCAAAATAATTTGCCTGCAAAATAATTTGCCTGCAAAATAATTTGCCTGCAAAATAATTTGCCTGCTAAATAATTTGCCTGCAAAATAATTTGACAAAGTATTTTGTAAAAAGTATTTTGTAAAAAGTATTTTGTAAAAAGTATTTTGTAAAAAGTATTTTGTAAAAAGTATTTTGTAAAAAGTATTTTGTAAAAAGTATTTTGTCAAATTTGACAAAAAAAATTGACAAAATGATTTGCCCCCCAAAATAATTTGCCGCCCAAAATAATTTGCCTGCAAAATAATTTGCCTGCTAAATAATTTGCCTGCTAAATAATTTGCCTGCAAAATAATTTGCCTGCAAAATAATTTGCCTGCAAAATAATTTGCCTGCAAAATAATTTGCCTGCTAAATAATTTGCCAAAACCCTAATAATTTGCCTAAAAAAATAATTTGCCAAAACCCTAATAATTTGCCTAAAAAAATAATTTGCCAAAACCCTAATAATTTGCCTGCAAAATAATTTGCCTGCAAAATAATTTGCCTGCAAAATAATTTGCCTGCAAAATAATTTGCCTGCAAAATAATTTGACAAAGTATTTTGTAAAAAGTATTTTGTAAAAAGTATTTTGTAAAATGTATTTTGTAAAAAGTATTTTGTAAAAAGTATTTTGTAAAAAGTATTTTGTAAAAAGTATTTTGTCAAATTTGACAAAAAAAATTGACAAAATGATTTGCCCCCCAAAATAATTTGCCCCCCAAAATAATTTGCCTGCAAAATAATTTGCCTGCTAAATAATTTGCCTGCAAAATAATTTGCCACCCAATAATTTGCCAAAACCCTAATAATTTGCCTGCAAAATAATTTGCCTGCAAAATAATTTGCCTGCTAAATAATTTGCCAAAACCCTTATAATTTGCCTGCAAAATAATTTGCCTGCAAAATAATTTGCCTGCAAAATAATTTGCCTGCAAAATAATTTGCCTGCAAAATAATTTGACAAAGTATTTTGTAAAAAGTATTTTGTAAAAAGTATTTTGTAAAAAGTATTTTGTAAAAAGTATTTTGTAAAAAGTATTTTGTAAAAAGTATTTTGTCAAATTTGACAAAAAAAATTGACAAAATGATTTGACCCCCAAAATAATTTGCCGCCCAAAATAATTTGCCTGCAAAATAATTTGCCTGCTAAATAATTTGCCTGCTAAATAATTTGCCTGCAAAATAATTTGCCTGCAAAATAATTTGCCTGCAAAATAATTTGCCTGCTAAATAATTTGCCAAAACCCTAATAATTTGCCTAAAAAAATAATTTGCCAAAACCCTAATAATTTGCCTAAAAAAATAATTTGCCAAAACCCTAATAATTTGCCTGCTAAATAATTTGCCTGCAAAATAATTTGCCTGCAAAATAATTTGCCTGCAAAATAATTTGCCTGCTAAATAATTTGACAAAGTATTTTGTAAAAAGTATTTTGTAAAAAGTATTTTGTAAAAAGTATTTTGTAAAAAGTATTTTGTAAAAAGTATTTTGTAAAAAGTATTTTGTAAAAAGTATTTTGTAAAAAGTATTTTGTAAAAAGTATTTTGTCAAATTTGACAAAAAAAATTGACAAAATGATTTGCCCCCCAAAATAATTTGCCCCCCAAAATAATTTGCCTGCAAAATAATTTGCCTGCAAAATAATTTGCCTGCAAAATAATTTGCCAAAACCCTTATAATTTGCCTGCAAAATAATTTGCCACCCAATAATTTGCCAAAACCCTAATAATTTGCCTGCAAAATAATTTGCCTGCAAAATAATTTGCCTGCTAAATAATTTGCCAAAACCCTTATAATTTGCCTGCAAAATAATTTGCCTGCAAAATAATTTGCCTGCAAAATAATTTGCCTGCAAAATAATTTGCCTGCAAAATAATTTGCCTGCAAAATAATTTGGCAAAATAATTTGCCTGCAAAATAATTTGCCTGCAAAATAATTTGCCTGCAAAATAATTTGACAAAGTATTTTGTAAAAAGTATTTTGTAAAAAGTATTTTGTAAAAAGTATTTTGTAAAAAGTATTTTGTAAAAAGTATTTTGTAAAAAGTATTTTGTCAAATTTGACAAAAGAAATTGACAAAATGATTTGCCGCCCAAAATAATTTGCCCCCCAAAATAATTTGCCTGCAAAATAATTTGCCTGCAAAATAATTTGCCTGCAAAATAATTTGCCAAAACCCTTATAATTTGCCTGCAAAATAATTTGCCACCCAATAATTTGCCAAAACCCTAATAATTTGCCTGCTAAATAATTTGCCTGCAAAATAATTTGCCTGCAAAATAATTTGCCAAAACCCTTATAATTTGCCTGCAAAATAATTTGCCTGCAAAATAATTTGCCCCCCAAAATAATTTGCCCCCCAAAATAATTTGCCAAAATAATTTGCCAAAATAATTTGCCAAAATAATTTGCCAAAATAATTTGCCAAAAAGTATTTTGTAAAAAGTATTTTGTAAAAAGTATTTTGTAAAAAGTATTTTGTCAAATTTGACAAAAAAAATTGACAAAATGATTTGCCCCCCAAAATAATTTGCCCCCCAAAATAATTTGCCTGCAAAATAATTTGCCTGCTAAATAATTTGCCTGCAAAATAATTTGCCAAAACCCTTATAATTTGCCTGCAAAATAATTTGCCACCCAATAATTTGCCAAAACCCTAATAATTTGCCTGCAAAATAATTTGCCTGCAAAATAATTTGCCTGCTAAATAATTTGCCAAAACCCTTATAATTTGCCTGCAAAATAATTTGCCTGCAAAATAATTTGCCTGCAAAATAATTTGCCTGCAAAATAATTTGCCTGCAAAATAATTTGCCTGCAAAATAATTTGACAAAGTATTTTGTAAAAAGTATTTTGTAAAAAGTATTTTGTAAAAAGTATTTTGTAAAAAGTATTTTGTAAAAAGTATTTTGTAAAAAGTATTTTGTCAAATTTGACAAAAAAAATTGACAAAATGATTTGCCCCCCAAAATAATTTGCCGCCCAAAATAATTTGCCTGCAAAATAATTTGCCTGCTAAATAATTTGCCTGCTAAATAATTTGCCTGCAAAATAATTTGCCTGCAAAATAATTTGCCTGCTAAATAATTTGCCAAAACCCTAATAATTTGCCTAAAAAAATAATTTGCCAAAACCCTAATAATTTGCCTAAAAAAATAATTTGCCAAAACCCTAATAATTTGCCTGCTAAATAATTTGCCTGCAAAATAATTTGCCTGCAAAATAATTTGCCTGCAAAATAATTTGCCTGCAAAATAATTTGCCTGCTAAATAATTTGACAAAGTATTTTGTAAAAAGTATTTTGTAAAAAGTATTTTGTAAAAAGTATTTTGTAAAAAGTATTTTGTAAAAAGTATTTTGTAAAAAGTATTTTGTAAAAAGTATTTTGTCAAATTTGACAAAAAAAATTGACAAAATGATTTGCCCCCCAAAATAATTTGCCCCCCAAAATAATTTGCCTGCAAAATAATTTGCCTGCAAAATAATTTGCCTGCAAAATAATTTGCCAAAACCCTTATAATTTGCCTGCAAAATAATTTGCCACCCAATAATTTGCCAAAACCCTAATAATTTGCCTGCAAAATAATTTGCCTGCAAAATAATTTGCCTGCTAAATAATTTGCCTGCTAAATAATTTGCCTGCAAAATAATTTGCCTGCAAAATAATTTGCCTGCAAAATAATTTGCCTGCTAAATAATTTGCCAAAACCCTAATAATTTGCCTAAAAAAATAATTTGCCAAAACCCTAATAATTTGCCTAAAAAAATAATTTGCCAAAACCCTAATAATTTGCCTGCTAAATAATTTGCCTGCAAAATAATTTGCCTGCAAAATAATTTGCCTGCAAAATAATTTGCCTGCTAAATAATTTGACAAAGTATTTTGTAAAAAGTATTTTGTAAAAAGTATTTTGTAAAAAGTATTTTGTAAAAAGTATTTTGTAAAAAGTATTTTGTAAAAAGTATTTTGTAAAAAGTATTTTGTAAAAAGTATTTTGTCAAATTTGACAAAAAAAATTGACAAAATGATTTGCCCCCCAAAATAATTTGCCCCCCAAAATAATTTGCCTGCAAAATAATTTGCCTGCAAAATAATTTGCCTGCAAAATAATTTGCCAAAACCCTTATAATTTGCCTGCAAAATAATTTGCCACCCAATAATTTGCCAAAACCCTAATAATTTGCCTGCAAAATAATTTGCCTGCAAAATAATTTGCCTGCTAAATAATTTGCCAAAACCCTTATAATTTGCCTGCAAAATAATTTGCCACCCAATAATTTGCCAAAACCCTAATAATTTGCCTGCAAAATAATTTGCCTGCAAAATAATTTGCCTGCAAAATAATTTGCCTGCAAAATAATTTGCCTGCAAAATAATTTGGCAAAATAATTTGCCTGCAAAATAATTTGCCTGCAAAATAATTTGCCTGCAAAATAATTTGACAAAGTATTTTGTAAAAAGTATTTTGTAAAAAGTATTTTGTAAAAAGTATTTTGTAAAAAGTATTTTGTAAAAAGTATTTTGTAAAAAGTATTTTGTCAAATTTGACAAAAGAAATTGACAAAATGATTTGCCGCCCAAAATAATTTGCCCCCCAAAATAATTTGCCTGCAAAATAATTTGCCTGCAAAATAATTTGCCTGCAAAATAATTTGCCAAAACCCTTATAATTTGCCTGCAAAATAATTTGCCACCCAATAATTTGCCAAAACCCTAATAATTTGCCTGCTAAATAATTTGCCTGCAAAATAATTTGCCTGCAAAATAATTTGCCAAAACCCTTATAATTTGCCTGCAAAATAATTTGCCTGCAAAATAATTTGCCCCCCAAAATAATTTGCCCCCCAAAATAATTTGCCAAAATAATTTGCCAAAATAATTTGCCAAAATAATTTGCCAAAATAATTTGCCAAAAAGTATTTTGTAAAAAGTATTTTGTAAAAAGTATTTTGTAAAAAGTATTTTGTCAAATTTGACAAAAAAAATTGACAAAATGATTTGCCCCCCAAAATAATTTGCCCCCCAAAATAATTTGCCTGCAAAATAATTTGCCTGCTAAATAATTTGCCTGCAAAATAATTTGCCAAAACCCTTATAATTTGCCTGCAAAATAATTTGCCACCCAATAATTTGCCAAAACCCTAATAATTTGCCTGCAAAATAATTTGCCTGCAAAATAATTTGCCTGCTAAATAATTTGCCAAAACCCTTATAATTTGCCTGCAAAATAATTTGCCTGCAAAATAATTTGCCTGCAAAATAATTTGCCTGCAAAATAATTTGCCTGCAAAATAATTTGCCTGCAAAATAATTTGACAAAGTATTTTGTAAAAAGTATTTTGTAAAAAGTATTTTGTAAAAAGTATTTTGTAAAAAGTATTTTGTAAAAAGTATTTTGTCAAATTTGACAAAAAAAATTGACAAAATGATTTGCCCCCCAAAATAATTTGCCGCCCAAAATAATTTGCCTGCAAAATAATTTGCCTGCTAAATAATTTGCCTGCTAAATAATTTGCCTGCAAAATAATTTGCCTGCAAAATAATTTGCCTGCTAAATAATTTGCCAAAACCCTAATAATTTGCCTAAAAAAATAATTTGCCAAAACCCTAATAATTTGCCTAAAAAAATAATTTGCCAAAACCCTAATAATTTGCCTGCTAAATAATTTGCCTGCAAAATAATTTGCCTGCAAAATAATTTGCCTGCAAAATAATTTGCCTGCAAAATAATTTGCCTGCTAAATAATTTGACAAAGTATTTTGTAAAAAGTATTTTGTAAAAAGTATTTTGTAAAAAGTATTTTGTAAAAAGTATTTTGTAAAAAGTATTTTGTAAAAAGTATTTTGTAAAAAGTATTTTGTAAAAAGTATTTTGTCAAATTTGACAAAAAAAATTGACAAAATGATTTGCCCCCCAAAATAATTTGCCCCCCAAAATAATTTGCCTGCAAAATAATTTGCCTGCAAAATAATTTGCCTGCAAAATAATTTGCCAAAACCCTTATAATTTGCCTGCAAAATAATTTGCCACCCAATAATTTGCCAAAACCCTAATAATTTGCCTGCAAAATAATTTGCCTGCAAAATAATTTGCCTGCTAAATAATTTGCCAAAACCCTTATAATTTGCCTGCAAAATAATTTGCCTGCAAAATAATTTGCCTGCAAAATAATTTGCCTGCAAAATAATTTGCCTGCTAAATAATTTGCCTGCAAAATAATTTGCCTGCAAAATAATTTGCCTGCAAAATAATTTGGCAAAATAATTTGCCTGCAAAATAATTTGACAAAGTATTTTGTAAAAAGTATTTTGTAAAAAGTATTTTGTAAAAAGTATTTTGTAAAAAGTATTTTGTAAAAAGTATTTTGTACAAAGTATTTTGTAAAAAGTATTTTGTAAAAAGTATTTTGTAAAAAGTATTTTGTAAAAAGTATTTTGTAAAAAGTATTTTGATAAAAAGTATTTTGTAAAAAGTATTTTGTAAAAAGTATTTTGTAAAAAGTATTTTGTAAAAAGTATTTTGTAAAAAGTATTTTGTAAAAAGTATTTTGTAAAAAGTATTTTGTAAAAAGTATTTTGTAAAAAGTATTTTGTCAAATTTGACAAAAAAATAATTTGCCAAAACCCTAATAATTTGCCTAAAAAAATAATTTGCCAAAACCCTAATAATTTGCCTGCAAAATAATTTGCCTGCAAAATAATTTGCCTAAAAAGTATTTTGTAAAAAGTATTTTGTAAAAAGTATTTTGTAAAAAGTATTTTGTAAAAAGTATTTTGTAAAAAGTATTTTGTAAAAAGTATTTTGTAAAAAGTATTTTGTAAAAAGTATTTTGTAAAAAGTATTTTGTAAAAAGTATTTTGTAAAAAGTATTTTGTAAAAAGTATTTTGTAAAAAGTATTTTGTCAAATTTGACAAAAACAATTGACAAAATGATTTACAAAATTGACAAAATAATTTGCCTGCAAAATAATTTGCCTGCTAAATAATTTGCCTGCAAAATAATTTGCCAAAACCCTAATAATTTGCCTGCAAAATAATTTGCCTGCAAAATAATTTGCCCCCCAAAATAATTTGCCCCCCAAAATAATTTGCTAAAATAATTTGCCAAAATAATTTGCCAAAATAATTTGCCAAAATAATTTGCCAAAAAGTATTTTGTAAAAAGTATTTTGTAAAAAGTATTTTATATAGTAATATTATATAGTAATTTGCCTGCAAAATAATTTGCCTGCAAAATAATTTGCCTGCTAAATAATTTGCCTGCTAAATAATTTGCCTGCAAAATAATTTGCCTGCAAAATAATTTGCCTGCAAAATAATTTGACAAAGTATTTTGTAAAAAGTATTTTGTAAAAAGTATTTTGTAAAAAGTATTTTGTAAAAAGTATTTTGATAAAAAGTATTTTGTAAAAAGTATTTTGTAAAAAGTATTTTGTAAAAAGTATTTTGTAAAAAGTATTTTGTAAAAAGTATTTTGTAAAAAGTATTTTGTAAAAAGTATTTTGTAAAAAGTATTTTGTAAAAAGTATTTTGTAAAAAGTATTTTGTAAAAAGTATTTTGTAAAAAGTATTTTGTAAAAAGTATTTTGTAAAAAGTATTTTGTAAAAAGTATTTTGTAAAAAGTATTTTGTAAAAAGTATTTTGTAAAAAGTATTTTGTAAAAAGTATTTTGTAAAAAGTATTTTGTCAAATTTGACAAAAAAAATTGACAAAATGATTTGCCCCGCAAAATAATTTGCCCCCCAAAATAATTTGCCTGCAAAATAATTTGCCTGCAAAATAATTTGCCTGCAAAATAATTTGCCTGCTAAATAATTTGCCTGCTAAATAATTTGCCTGCTAAATAATTTGCCTGCTAAATAATTTGCCTGCAAAATAATTTGCCTGCAAAATAATTTGACAAAGTATTTTGTAAAAAGTATTTTGTAAAAAGTATTTTGTAAAAAGTATTTTGTAAAAAGTATTTTGATAAAAAGTATTTTGTAAAAAGTATTTTGTAAAAAGTATTTTGTAAAAAGTATTTTGTAAAAAGTATTTTGTAAAAAGTATTTTGTAAAAAGTATTTTGTAAAAAGTATTTTGTAAAAAGTATTTTGTAAAAAGTATTTTGTCAAATTTGACAAAAAAATAATTTGCCAAAACCCTAATAATTTGCCTAAAAAAATAATTTGCCAAAACCCTAATAATTTGCCTGCAAAATAATTTGCCTGCAAAATAATTTGCCTGCAAAATAATTTGCCTGCTAAATAATTTGCCAAAACCCTAATAATTTGCCTAAAAAAATAATTTGCCTGCAAAATAATTTGCCTAAAAAGTATTTTGTAAAAAGTATTTTGTAAAAAGTATTTTGTAAAAAGTATTTTGTAAAAAGTATTTTGTAAAAAGTATTTTGTAAAAAGTATTTTGTAAAAAGTATTTTGTAAAAAGTATTTTGTAAAAAGTATTTTGTAAAAAGTATTTTGTAAAAAGTATTTTGTAAAAAGTATTTTGTAAAAAGTATTTTGTAAAAAGTATTTTGTCAAATTTGACAAAAAAATTATTTGCCAAAACCCTAATAATTTGCCTAAAAAAATAATTTGCCAAAACCCTAATAATTTGCCTGCAAAATAATTTGCCTGCAAAATAATTTGCCTGCAAAATAATTTGCATGCAAAATAATTTGCCTGCAAAATAATTTGCCAAAACCCTAATAATTTGCCTAAAAAAATAATTTGCCTGCAAAATAATTTGCCTAAAAAGTATTTTGTAAAAAGTATTTTGTAAAAAGTATTTTGTAAAAAGTATTTTGTAAAAAGTATTTTGTAAAAAGTATTTTGTAAAAAGTATTTTGTAAAAAGTATTTTGTAAAAAGTATTTTGTAAAAAGTATTTTGTAAAAAGTATTTTGTAAAAAGTATTTTGTAAAAAGTATTTTGTAAAAAGTATTTTGTAAAAAGTATTTTGTAAAAAGTATTTTGTAAAAAGTATTTTGTAAAAAGTATTTTGTAAAAAGTATTTTGTAAAAAGTATTTTGTAAAAAGTATTTTGTCAAATTTGACAAAAACAATTGACAAAATGATTTACAAAATTGACAAAATAATTTGCCTGCAAAATAATTTGCCTGCTAAATAATTTGCCTGCAAAATAATTTGCCAAAACCCTAATAATTTGCCTGCAAAATAATTTGCCTGCAAAATAATTTGCCCCCCAAAATAATTTGCCCCCCAAAATAATTTGCTAAAATAATTTGCCAAAATAATTTGCCAAAATAATTTGCCAAAATAATTTGCCAAAAAGTATTTTGTAAAAAGTATTTTGTAAAAAGTATTTTGTAAAAAGTATTTTGTCAAATTTGACAAAAAAAATTGACAAAATGATTTGCCGCCCAAAATAATTTGCCCCCCAAAATAATTTGCCTGCAAAATAATTTGCCTGCAAAATAATTTGCCTGCAAAATAATTTGCCTGCAAAATAATTTGCCTGCAAAATAATTTGCCAAAACCCTTATAATTTGCCTGCAAAATAATTTGCCACCCAATAATTTGCCAAAACCCTAATAATTTGCCTGCAAAATAATTTGCCTGCAAAATAATTTGCCTGCAAAATAATTTGCTAAAACCCTTATAATTTGCCTGCAAAATAATTTGCCTGCAAAATAATTTGCCTGCAAAATAATTTGCCTGCAAAATAATTTGCCCCCCAAAATAATTTGCCCCCCAAAATAATTTGCCAAAATAATTTGCCAAAATAATTTGCCAAAATAATGTGCCAAAAAGTATTTTGTAAAAAGTATTTTGTAAAAAGTATTTTGTAGAAAGTATTTTGTAAAAAGTATTTTGTAAAAAGTATTTTGTAAAAAGTATTTTGTAAAAAGTATTTTGTAAAAAGTATTTTGTAAAATAATTTTCCTGCAAAATAATTTGCCAAAATAATTTGCCAAGATAATTTGCCTGCAAAATAATTTGCCTGCAAAATAATTTGCCTGCAAAATAATTTGCCTGCAAAATAATTTGCCTGCTAAATAATTTGCCTGCAAAATAATTTGACAAAGTATTTTGTAAAAAGTATTTTGTAAAAAGTATTTTGTAAAAAGTATTTTGTAAAAAGTATTTTGTAAAAAGTATTTTGTAAAAAGTATTTTGTCAAATTTGACAAAAAAAATTGACAAAATGATTTGCCCCCCAAAATAATTTGCCGCCCAAAATAATTTGCCTGCAAAATAATTTGCCTGCTAAATAATTTGCCTGCTAAATAATTTGCCTGCAAAATAATTTGCCTGCAAAATAATTTGCCTGCAAAATAATTTGCCTGCAAAATAATTTGCCTGCTAAATAATTTGCCAAAACCCTAATAATTTGCCTAAAAAAATAATTTGCCAAAACCCTAATAATTTGCCTAAAAAAATAATTTGCCAAAACCCTAATAATTTGCCTGCAAAATAATTTGCCTGCAAAATAATTTGCCTGCAAAATAATTTGCCTGCAAAATAATTTGCCTGCAAAATAATTTGCCTGCAAAATAATTTGACAAAGTATTTTGTAAAAAGTATTTTGTAAAAAGTATTTTGTAAAATGTATTTTGTAAAAAGTATTTTGTAAAAAGTATTTTGTAAAAAGTATTTTGTAAAAAGTATTTTGTCAAATTTGACAAAAAAAATTGACAAAATGATTTGCCCCCCAAAATAATTTGCCCCCCAAAATAATTTGCCTGCAAAATAATTTGCCTGCTAAATAATTTGCCTGCAAAATAATTTGCCACCCAATAATTTGCCAAAACCCTAATAATTTGCCTGCAAAATAATTTGCCTGCAAAATAATTTGCCTGCTAAATAATTTGCCAAAACCCTTATAATTTGCCTGCAAAATAATTTGCCTGCAAAATAATTTGCCTGCAAAATAATTTGCCTGCAAAATAATTTGCCTGCAAAATAATTTGACAAAGTATTTTGTAAAAAGTATTTTGTAAAAAGTATTTTGTAAAAAGTATTTTGTAAAAAGTATTTTGTAAAAAGTATTTTGTAAAAAGTATTTTGTCAAATTTGACAAAAAAAATTGACAAAATGATTTGACCCCCAAAATAATTTGCCGCCCAAAATAATTTGCCTGCAAAATAATTTGCCTGCTAAATAATTTGCCTGCTAAATAATTTGCCTGCAAAATAATTTGCCTGCAAAATAATTTGCCTGCAAAATAATTTGCCTGCTAAATAATTTGCCAAAACCCTAATAATTTGCCTAAAAAAATAATTTGCCAAAACCCTAATAATTTGCCTAAAAAAATAATTTGCCAAAACCCTAATAATTTGCCTGCTAAATAATTTGCCTGCAAAATAATTTGCCTGCAAAATAATTTGCCTGCAAAATAATTTGCCTGCTAAATAATTTGACAAAGTATTTTGTAAAAAGTATTTTGTAAAAAGTATTTTGTAAAAAGTATTTTGTAAAAAGTATTTTGTAAAAAGTATTTTGTAAAAAGTATTTTGTAAAAAGTATTTTGTAAAAAGTATTTTGTAAAAAGTATTTTGTAAAAAGTATTTTGTAAAAAGTATTTTGTCAAATTTGACAAAAAAAATTGACAAAATGATTTGCCCCCCAAAATAATTTGCCCCCCAAAATAATTTGCCTGCAAAATAATTTGCCTGCAAAATAATTTGCCTGCAAAATAATTTGCCAAAACCCTTATAATTTGCCTGCAAAATAATTTGCCACCCAATAATTTGCCAAAACCCTAATAATTTGCCTGCAAAATAATTTGCCTGCAAAATAATTTGCCTGCTAAATAATTTGCCAAAACCCTTATAATTTGCCTGCAAAATAATTTGCCTGCAAAATAATTTGCCTGCAAAATAATTTGCCTGCAAAATAATTTGCCTGCAAAATAATTTGCCTGCAAAATAATTTGGCAAAATAATTTGCCTGCAAAATAATTTGCCTGCAAAATAATTTGCCTGCAAAATAATTTGACAAAGTATTTTGTAAAAAGTATTTTGTAAAAAGTATTTTGTAAAAAGTATTTTGTAAAAAGTATTTTGTAAAAAGTATTTTGTAAAAAGTATTTTGTCAAATTTGACAAAAGAAATTGACAAAATGATTTGCCGCCCAAAATAATTTGCCCCCCAAAATAATTTGCCTGCAAAATAATTTGCCTGCAAAATAATTTGCCTGCAAAATAATTTGCCAAAACCCTTATAATTTGCCTGCAAAATAATTTGCCACCCAATAATTTGCCAAAACCCTAATAATTTGCCTGCTAAATAATTTGCCTGCAAAATAATTTGCCTGCAAAATAATTTGCCAAAACCCTTATAATTTGCCTGCAAAATAATTTGCCTGCAAAATAATTTGCCCCCCAAAATAATTTGCCCCCCAAAATAATTTGCCAAAATAATTTGCCAAAATAATTTGCCAAAATAATTTGCCAAAATAATTTGCCAAAAAGTATTTTGTAAAAAGTATTTTGTAAAAAGTATTTTGTAAAAAGTATTTTGTCAAATTTGACAAAAAAAATTGACAAAATGATTTGCCCCCCAAAATAATTTGCCCCCCAAAATAATTTGCCTGCAAAATAATTTGCCTGCTAAATAATTTGCCTGCAAAATAATTTGCCAAAACCCTTATAATTTGCCTGCAAAATAATTTGCCACCCAATAATTTGCCAAAACCCTAATAATTTGCCTGCAAAATAATTTGCCTGCAAAATAATTTGCCTGCTAAATAATTTGCCAAAACCCTTATAATTTGCCTGCAAAATAATTTGCCTGCAAAATAATTTGCCTGCAAAATAATTTGCCTGCAAAATAATTTGCCTGCAAAATAATTTGCCTGCAAAATAATTTGACAAAGTATTTTGTAAAAAGTATTTTGTAAAAAGTATTTTGTAAAAAGTATTTTGTAAAAAGTATTTTGTAAAAAGTATTTTGTAAAAAGTATTTTGTCAAATTTGACAAAAAAAATTGACAAAATGATTTGCCCCCCAAAATAATTTGCCGCCCAAAATAATTTGCCTGCAAAATAATTTGCCTGCTAAATAATTTGCCTGCTAAATAATTTGCCTGCAAAATAATTTGCCTGCAAAATAATTTGCCTGCTAAATAATTTGCCAAAACCCTAATAATTTGCCTAAAAAAATAATTTGCCAAAACCCTAATAATTTGCCTAAAAAAATAATTTGCCAAAACCCTAATAATTTGCCTGCTAAATAATTTGCCTGCAAAATAATTTGCCTGCAAAATAATTTGCCTGCAAAATAATTTGCCTGCAAAATAATTTGCCTGCTAAATAATTTGACAAAGTATTTTGTAAAAAGTATTTTGTAAAAAGTATTTTGTAAAAAGTATTTTGTAAAAAGTATTTTGTAAAAAGTATTTTGTAAAAAGTATTTTGTAAAAAGTATTTTGTAAAAAGTATTTTGTAAAAAGTATTTTGTCAAATTTGACAAAAAAAATTGACAAAATGATTTGCCCCCCAAAATAATTTGCCCCCCAAAATAATTTGCCTGCAAAATAATTTGCCTGCAAAATAATTTGCCTGCAAAATAATTTGCCAAAACCCTTATAATTTGCCTGCAAAATAATTTGCCACCCAATAATTTGCCAAAACCCTAATAATTTGCCTGCAAAATAATTTGCCTGCAAAATAATTTGCCTGCTAAATAATTTGCCTGCTAAATAATTTGCCTGCAAAATAATTTGCCTGCAAAATAATTTGCCTGCAAAATAATTTGCCTGCTAAATAATTTGCCAAAACCCTAATAATTTGCCTAAAAAAATAATTTGCCAAAACCCTAATAATTTGCCTAAAAAAATAATTTGCCAAAACCCTAATAATTTGCCTGCTAAATAATTTGCCTGCAAAATAATTTGCCTGCAAAATAATTTGCCTGCAAAATAATTTGCCTGCTAAATAATTTGACAAAGTATTTTGTAAAAAGTATTTTGTAAAAAGTATTTTGTAAAAAGTATTTTGTAAAAAGTATTTTGTAAAAAGTATTTTGTAAAAAGTATTTTGTAAAAAGTATTTTGTAAAAAGTATTTTGTAAAAAGTATTTTGTCAAATTTGACAAAAAAAATTGACAAAATGATTTGCCCCCCAAAATAATTTGCCCCCCAAAATAATTTGCCTGCAAAATAATTTGCCTGCAAAATAATTTGCCTGCAAAATAATTTGCCAAAACCCTTATAATTTGCCTGCAAAATAATTTGCCACCCAATAATTTGCCAAAACCCTAATAATTTGCCTGCAAAATAATTTGCCTGCAAAATAATTTGCCTGCTAAATAATTTGCCAAAACCCTTATAATTTGCCTGCAAAATAATTTGCCACCCAATAATTTGCCAAAACCCTAATAATTTGCCTGCAAAATAATTTGCCTGCAAAATAATTTGCCTGCAAAATAATTTGCCTGCAAAATAATTTGCCTGCAAAATAATTTGGCAAAATAATTTGCCTGCAAAATAATTTGCCTGCAAAATAATTTGACAAAGTATTTTGTAAAAAGTATTTTGTAAAAAGTATTTTGTAAAAAGTATTTTGTAAAAAGTATTTTGTAAAAAGTATTTTGTAAAAAGTATTTTGTAAAAAGTATTTTGTCAAATTTGACAAAAGAAATTGACAAAATGATTTGCCGCCCAAAATAATTTGCCCCCCAAAATAATTTGCCTGCAAAATAATTTGCCTGCAAAATAATTTGCCTGCAAAATAATTTGCCAAAACCCTTATAATTTGCCTGCAAAATAATTTGCCACCCAATAATTTGCCAAAACCCTAATAATTTGCCTGCTAAATAATTTGCCTGCAAAATAATTTGCCTGCAAAATAATTTGCCAAAACCCTTATAATTTGCCTGCAAAATAATTTGCCTGCAAAATAATTTGCCCCCCAAAATAATTTGCCCCCCAAAATAATTTGCCAAAATAATTTGCCAAAATAATTTGCCAAAATAATTTGCCAAAATAATTTGCCAAAAAGTATTTTGTAAAAAGTATTTTGTAAAAAGTATTTTGTAAAAAGTATTTTGTCAAATTTGACAAAAAAAATTGACAAAATGATTTGCCCCCCAAAATAATTTGCCCCCCAAAATAATTTGCCTGCAAAATAATTTGCCTGCTAAATAATTTGCCTGCAAAATAATTTGCCAAAACCCTTATAATTTGCCTGCAAAATAATTTGCCACCCAATAATTTGCCAAAACCCTAATAATTTGCCTGCAAAATAATTTGCCTGCAAAATAATTTGCCTGCTAAATAATTTGCCAAAACCCTTATAATTTGCCTGCAAAATAATTTGCCTGCAAAATAATTTGCCTGCAAAATAATTTGCCTGCAAAATAATTTGCCTGCAAAATAATTTGCCTGCAAAATAATTTGACAAAGTATTTTGTAAAAAGTATTTTGTAAAAAGTATTTTGTAAAAAGTATTTTGTAAAAAGTATTTTGTAAAAAGTATTTTGTAAAAAGTATTTTGTCAAATTTGACAAAAAAAATTGACAAAATGATTTGCCCCCCAAAATAATTTGCCGCCCAAAATAATTTGCCTGCAAAATAATTTGCCTGCTAAATAATTTGCCTGCTAAATAATTTGCCTGCAAAATAATTTGCCTGCAAAATAATTTGCCTGCTAAATAATTTGCCAAAACCCTAATAATTTGCCTAAAAAAATAATTTGCCAAAACCCTAATAATTTGCCTAAAAAAATAATTTGCCAAAACCCTAATAATTTGCCTGCTAAATAATTTGCCTGCAAAATAATTTGCCTGCAAAATAATTTGCCTGCAAAATAATTTGCCTGCAAAATAATTTGCCTGCTAAATAATTTGACAAAGTATTTTGTAAAAAGTATTTTGTAAAAAGTATTTTGTAAAAAGTATTTTGTAAAAAGTATTTTGTAAAAAGTATTTTGTAAAAAGTATTTTGTAAAAAGTATTTTGTAAAAAGTATTTTGTCAAATTTGACAAAAAAAATTGACAAAATGATTTGCCCCCCAAAATAATTTGCCCCCCAAAATAATTTGCCTGCAAAATAATTTGCCTGCAAAATAATTTGCCTGCAAAATAATTTGCCAAAACCCTTATAATTTGCCTGCAAAATAATTTGCCACCCAATAATTTGCCAAAACCCTAATAATTTGCCTGCAAAATAATTTGCCTGCAAAATAATTTGCCTGCTAAATAATTTGCCAAAACCCTTATAATTTGCCTGCAAAATAATTTGCCTGCAAAATAATTTGCCTGCAAAATAATTTGCCTGCAAAATAATTTGCCTGCTAAATAATTTGCCTGCAAAATAATTTGCCTGCAAAATAATTTGCCTGCAAAATAATTTGGCAAAATAATTTGCCTGCAAAATAATTTGACAAAGTATTTTGTAAAAAGTATTTTGTAAAAAGTATTTTGTAAAAAGTATTTTGTAAAAAGTATTTTGTAAAAAGTATTTTGTACAAAGTATTTTGTAAAAAGTATTTTGTAAAAAGTATTTTGTAAAAAGTATTTTGTAAAAAGTATTTTGTAAAAAGTATTTTGATAAAAAGTATTTTGTAAAAAGTATTTTGTAAAAAGTATTTTGTAAAAAGTATTTTGTAAAAAGTATTTTGTAAAAAGTATTTTGTAAAAAGTATTTTGTAAAAAGTATTTTGTAAAAAGTATTTTGTAAAAAGTATTTTGTCAAATTTGACAAAAAAATAATTTGCCAAAACCCTAATAATTTGCCTAAAAAAATAATTTGCCAAAACCCTAATAATTTGCCTGCAAAATAATTTGCCTGCAAAATAATTTGCCTAAAAAGTATTTTGTAAAAAGTATTTTGTAAAAAGTATTTTGTAAAAAGTATTTTGTAAAAAGTATTTTGTAAAAAGTATTTTGTAAAAAGTATTTTGTAAAAAGTATTTTGTAAAAAGTATTTTGTAAAAAGTATTTTGTAAAAAGTATTTTGTAAAAAGTATTTTGTAAAAAGTATTTTGTAAAAAGTATTTTGTAAAAAGTATTTTGTAAAAAGTATTTTGTAAAAAGTATTTTGTCAAATTTGACAAAAACAATTGACAAAATGATTTACAAAATTGACAAAATAATTTGCCTGCAAAATAATTTGCCTGCTAAATAATTTGCCTGCAAAATAATTTGCCAAAACCCTAATAATTTGCCTGCAAAATAATTTGCCTGCAAAATAATTTGCCCCCCAAAATAATTTGCCCCCCAAAATAATTTGCTAAAATAATTTGCCAAAATAATTTGCCAAAATAATTTGCCAAAATAATTTGCCAAAAAGTATTTTGTAAAAAGTATTTTGTAAAAAGTATTTTATATAGTAATATTATATAGTAATTTGCCTGCAAAATAATTTGCCTGCAAAATAATTTGCCTGCTAAATAATTTGCCTGCTAAATAATTTGCCTGCAAAATAATTTGCCTGCAAAATAATTTGCCTGCAAAATAATTTGACAAAGTATTTTGTAAAAAGTATTTTGTAAAAAGTATTTTGTAAAAAGTATTTTGTAAAAAGTATTTTGATAAAAAGTATTTTGTAAAAAGTATTTTGTAAAAAGTATTTTGTAAAAAGTATTTTGTAAAAAGTATTTTGTAAAAAGTATTTTGTAAAAAGTATTTTGTAAAAAGTATTTTGTAAAAAGTATTTTGTAAAAAGTATTTTGTAAAAAGTATTTTGTAAAAAGTATTTTGTAAAAAGTATTTTGTAAAAAGTATTTTGTAAAAAGTATTTTGTAAAAAGTATTTTGTAAAAAGTATTTTGTAAAAAGTATTTTGTAAAAAGTATTTTGTAAAAAGTATTTTGTAAAAAGTATTTTGTAAAAAGTATTTTGTCAAATTTGACAAAAAAAATTGACAAAATGATTTGCCCCGCAAAATAATTTGCCCCCCAAAATAATTTGCCTGCAAAATAATTTGCCTGCAAAATAATTTGCCTGCAAAATAATTTGCCTGCTAAATAATTTGCCTGCTAAATAATTTGCCTGCTAAATAATTTGCCTGCTAAATAATTTGCCTGCAAAATAATTTGCCTGCAAAATAATTTGACAAAGTATTTTGTAAAAAGTATTTTGTAAAAAGTATTTTGTAAAAAGTATTTTGTAAAAAGTATTTTGATAAAAAGTATTTTGTAAAAAGTATTTTGTAAAAAGTATTTTGTAAAAAGTATTTTGTAAAAAGTATTTTGTAAAAAGTATTTTGTAAAAAGTATTTTGTAAAAAGTATTTTGTAAAAAGTATTTTGTAAAAAGTATTTTGTCAAATTTGACAAAAAAATAATTTGCCAAAACCCTAATAATTTGCCTAAAAAAATAATTTGCCAAAACCCTAATAATTTGCCTGCAAAATAATTTGCCTGCAAAATAATTTGCCTGCAAAATAATTTGCCTGCTAAATAATTTGCCAAAACCCTAATAATTTGCCTAAAAAAATAATTTGCCTGCAAAATAATTTGCCTAAAAAGTATTTTGTAAAAAGTATTTTGTAAAAAGTATTTTGTAAAAAGTATTTTGTAAAAAGTATTTTGTAAAAAGTATTTTGTAAAAAGTATTTTGTAAAAAGTATTTTGTAAAAAGTATTTTGTAAAAAGTATTTTGTAAAAAGTATTTTGTAAAAAGTATTTTGTCAAATTTGACAAAAACAATTGACAAAATGATTTACAAAATTGACAAAATAATTTGCCTGCAAAATAATTTGCCTGCTAAATAATTTGCCTGCAAAAATAATTTGCCAAAACCCTAATAATTTGCCTAAAAAAATAATTTGCCTGCAAAATAATTTGCCTAAAAAGTATTTTGTAAAAAGTATTTGTAAAAAGTATTTTGTAAAAAGTATTTTGTAAAAAGTATTTTGTAAAAAGTATTTTGTAAAAAGTATTTTGTAAAAAGTATTTTGTAAAAAGTATTTTGTAAAAAGTATTTTGTAAAAAGTATTTTGTAAAAAGTATTTTGTAAAAATTATTTTGTAAAAAGTATTTTGTAAAAAGTATTTTGTAAAAAGTATTTTGTAAAAAGTATTTTGTAAAAAGTATTTTGTAAAAAGTATTTTGTAAAAAGTATTTTGTAAAAAGTATTTTGTAAAAAGTATTTTGTAAAAAGTATTTTGTAAAAAGTATTTTGTAAAAAGTATTTTGTAAAAAGTATTTTGTAAAAAGTATTTTGTAAAAAGTATTTTGTAAAAAGTATTTTGTAAAAAGTATTTTGTAAAAAGTATTTTGTCAAATTTGACAAAAAAATTATTTGCCAAAACCCTAATAATTTGCCTAAAAAAATAATTTGCCAAAACCCTAATAATTTGCCTGCAAAATAATTTGCCTGCAAAATAATTTGCCTGCAAAATAATTTGCATGCAAAATAATTTGCCTGCAAAATAATTTGCCAAAACCCTAATAATTTGCCTAAAAAAATAATTTGCCTGCAAAATAATTTGCCTAAAAAGTATTTTGTAAAAAGTATTTTGTAAAAAGTATTTTGTAAAAAGTATTTTGTAAAAAGTATTTTGTAAAAAGTATTTTGTAAAAAGTATTTTGTAAAAAGTATTTTGTAAAAAGTATTTTGTAAAAAGTATTTTGTAAAAAGTATTTTGTAAAAAGTATTTTGTCAAATTTGACAAAAACAATTGACAAAATGATTTACAAAATTGACAAAATAATTTGCCTGCAAAATAATTTGCCTGCTAAATAATTTGCCTGCAAAATAATTTGCCAAAACCCTAATAATTTGCCTGCAAAATAATTTGCCTGCAAAATAATTTGCCCCCCAAAATAATTTGCCCCCCAAAATAATTTGCTAAAATAATTTGCCAAAATAATTTGCCAAAATAATTTGCCAAAATAATTTGCCAAAATAATTTGCCAAAAAGTATTTTGTAAAAAGTATTTTGTAAAAAGTATTTTGTAAAAAGTATTTTGTAAAAAGTATTTTGTCAAATTTGACAAAAAAAATTGACAAAATGATTTGCCGCCCAAAATAATTTGCCCCCCAAAATAATTTGCCTGCAAAATAATTTGCCTGCAAAATAATTTGCCTGCAAAATAATTTGCCTGCAAAATAATTTGCCTGCAAAATAATTTGCCAAAACCCTTATAATTTGCCTGCAAAATAATTTGCCACCCAATAATTTGCCAAAACCCTAATAATTTGCCTGCAAAATAATTTGCCTGCAAAATAATTTGCCTGCAAAATAATTTGCTAAAACCCTTATAATTTGCCTGCAAAATAATTTGCCTGCAAAATAATTTGCCTGCAAAATAATTTGCCTGCAAAATAATTTGCCCCCCAAAATAATTTGCCCCCCAAAATAATTTGCCAAAATAATTTGCCAAAATAATTTGCCAAAATAATGTGCCAAAAAGTATTTTGTAAAAAGTATTTTGTAAAAAGTATTTTGTAGAAAGTATTTTGTAAAAAGTATTTTGTAAAAAGTATTTTGTAAAAAGTATTTTGTAAAAAGTATTTTGTAAAATAATTTTCCTGCAAAATAATTTGCCAAAATAATTTGCCAAGATAATTTGCCTGCAAAATAATTTGCCTGCAAAATAATTTGCCTGCAAAATAATTTGCCTGCAAAATAATTTGCCTGCTAAATAATTTGCCTGCAAAATAATTTGACAAAGTATTTTGTAAAAAGTATTTTGTAAAAAGTATTTTGTAAAAAGTATTTTGTAAAAAGTATTTTGTAAAAAGTATTTTGTAAAAAGTATTTTGTAAAAAGTATTTTGTCAAATTTGACAAAAAAAATTGACAAAATGATTTGCCCCCCAAAATAATTTGCCGCCCAAAATAATTTGCCTGCAAAATAATTTGCCTGCAAAATAATTTGCCTGCTAAATAATTTGCCTGCAAAATAATTTGCCTGCAAAATAATTTGCCTGCAAAATAATTTGCCTGCAAAATAATTTGCCTGCTAAATAATTTGCCAAAACCCTAATAATTTGCCTAAAAAAATAATTTGCCAAAACCCTAATAATTTGCCTAAAAAAATAATTTGCCAAAACCCTAATAATTTGCCTGCAAAATAATTTGCCTGCAAAATAATTTGCCTGCAAAATAATTTGCCTGCAAAATAATTTGCCTGCAAAATAATTTGCCTGCAAAATAATTTGACAAAGTATTTTGTAAAAAGTATTTTGTAAAAAGTATTTTGTAAAATGTATTTTGTAAAAAGTATTTTGTAAAAAGTATTTTGTAAAAAGTATTTTGTAAAAAGTATTTTGTCAAATTTGACAAAAAAAATTGACAAAATGATTTGCCCCCCAAAATAATTTGCCCCCCAAAATAATTTGCCTGCAAAATAATTTGCCTGCTAAATAATTTGCCTGCAAAATAATTTGCCACCCAATAATTTGCCAAAACCCTAATAATTTGCCTGCAAAATAATTTGCCTGCAAAATAATTTGCCTGCTAAATAATTTGCCAAAACCCTTATAATTTGCCTGCAAAATAATTTGCCTGCTAAATAATTTGCCTGCAAAATAATTTGCCTGCAAAATAATTTGCCTGCAAAATAATTTGACAAAGTATTTTGTAAAAAGTATTTTGTAAAAAGTATTTTGTAAAAAGTATTTTGTAAAAAGTATTTTGTAAAAAGTATTTTGTAAAAAGTATTTTGTAAAAAGTATTTTGTCAAATTTGACAAAAAAAATTGACAAAATGATTTGACCCCCAAAATAATTTGCCGCCCAAAATAATTTGCCTGCAAAATAATTTGCCTGCTAAATAATTTGCCTGCTAAATAATTTGCCTGCAAAATAATTTGCCTGCAAAATAATTTGCCTGCAAAATAATTTGCCTGCTAAATAATTTGCCAAAACCCTAATAATTTGCCTAAAAAAATAATTTGCCAAAACCCTAATAATTTGCCTAAAAAAATAATTTGCCAAAACCCTAATAATTTGCCTGCTAAATAATTTGCCTGCAAAATAATTTGCCTGCAAAATAATTTGCCTGCAAAATAATTTGCCTGCTAAATAATTTGACAAAGTATTTTGTAAAAAGTATTTTGTAAAAAGTATTTTGTAAAAAGTATTTTGTAAAAAGTATTTTGTCAAATTTGACAAAAAAAATTGACAAAATGATTTGCCCCCCAAAATAATTTGCCCCCCAAAATAATTTGCCTGCAAAATAATTTGCCTGCAAAATAATTTGCCTGCAAAATAATTTGCCAAAACCCTTATAATTTGCCTGCAAAATAATTTGCCACCCAATAATTTGCCAAAACCCTAATAATTTGCCTGCAAAATAATTTGCCTGCAAAATAATTTGCCAAAACCCTTATAATTTGCCTGCAAAATAATTTGCCTGCAAAATAATTTGCCTGCAAAATAATTTGCCTGCAAAATAATTTGCCTGCAAAATAATTTGGCAAAATAATTTGCCTGCAAAATAATTTGACAAAGTATTTTGTAAAAAGTATTTTGTAAAAAGTATTTTGTAAAAAGTATTTTGTAAAAAGTATTTTGTAAAAAGTATTTTGTAAAAAGTATTTTGTAAAAAGTATTTTGTAAAAAGTATTTTGTAAAAAGTATTTTGTAAAAAGTATTTTGTAAAAAGTATTTTGTAAAAAGTATTTTGTAAAAAGTATTTTGTCAAATTTGACAAAAAAAATTGACAAAATGATTTGCCGCCCAAAATAATTTGCCCCCCAAAATAATTTGCCTGCAAAATAATTTGCCTGCAAAATAATTTGCCTGCAAAATAATTTGCCTGCAAAATAATTTGCCAAAACCCTTATAATTTGCCTGCAAAATAATTTGCCACCCAATAATTTGCCAAAACCCTAATAATTTGCCTGCAAAATAATTTGCCTGCAAAATAATTTGCCTGCAAAATAATTTGCCAAAACCCTTATAATTTGCCTGCAAAATAATTTGCCTGCAAAATAATTTGCCTGCAAAATAATTTGCCCCCCAAAATAATTTGCCCCCCAAAATAATTTGCCAAAATAATTTGCCAAAATAATTTGCCAAAATAATTTGCCAAAATAATTTGCCAAAAAGTATTTTGTAAAAAGTATTTTGTAAAAAGTATTTTGTAAAAAGTATTTTGTAAAAAGTATTTTGTAAAAAGTATTTTGTAAAATAATTTTCCTGCAAAATAATTTGCCAAAATAATTTGCCTGCAAAATAATTTGCCTGCAAAATAATTTGCCTGCAAAATAATTTGCCTGCAAAATAATTTGCCTGCAAAATAATTTGCCTGCTAAATAATTTGCCTGCAAAATAATTTGACAAAGTATTTTGTAAAAAGTATTTTGTAAAAAGTATTTTGTAAAAAGTATTTTGTAAAAAGTATTTTGTAAAAAGTATTTTGTAAAAAGTATTTTGTAAAAAGTATTTTGTAAAAAGTATTTTGTAAAAAGTATTTTGTCAAATTTGACAAAAAAAATTGACAAAATGATTTGCCCCCCAAAATAATTTGCCGCCCAAAATAATTTGCCTGCAAAATAATTTGCCTGCTAAATAATTTGCCTGCTAAATAATTTGCCAAAACCCTAATAATTTGCCTAAAAAAATAATTTGCCAAAACCCTAATAATTTGCCTAAAAAAATAATTTGCCAAAACCCTAATAATTTGCCTGCAAAATAATTTGCCTGCAAAATAATTTGCCTGCAAAATAATTTGCCTGCAAAATAATTTGCCTGCAAAATAATTTGACAAAGTATTTTGTAAAAAGTATTTTGTAAAAAGTATTTTGTAAAAAGTATTTTGTAAAAAGTATTTTGTAAAAAGTATTTTGTAAAAAGTATTTTGTAAAAAGTATTTTGTAAAAAGTATTTTGTCAAATTTGACAAAAAAAATTGACAAAATGATTTGCCCCCCAAAATAATTTGCCCCCCAAAATAATTTGCGTGCAAAATAATTTGCCTGCAAAATAATTTGCCTGCAAAATAATTTGCCAAAACCCTTCTAATTTGCCTGCAAAATAATTTGCCACCCAATAATTTGCCAAAACCCTAATAATTTGCCTGCAAAATAATTTGCCTGCAAAATAATTTGCCTGCTAAATAATTTGCCAAAACCCTTATAATTTGCCTGCAAAATAATTTGCCTGCAAAATAATTTGCCTGCAAAATAATTTGCCCCCCAAAATAATTTGCCCCCCAAAATAATTTGCCAAAATAATTTGCCAAAAAGTATTTTGTAAAAAGTATTTTGTAAAAAGTATTTTGTAAAAAGTATTTTGTAAATAAATACAAGAACCGCTGAGAGTGAGATTTTAGAAATGTTAGCCCCTCTAACATTCTCTGCACGTCTGTGTGTGTGTGTGTGTGTGTGTGTGTGTGTGTGTGTGTGTGTGTGTGTGTGTGTGTGCGTGTGCGTGTGCGTGTGCGTGCGTGCGTGCGTGCGTGCGTGCGTGTGTGCACACGCGCATTATGTATACAGCAAACATTTCCTCTCATTTTTTTAAGATTCGTTTTTTGGCTTTTGTGCCTTTGTTGATAGTTACAAGCGACGAGCTGACGCGACAATAAGAGCCTATTATGTGGCATTATGTGGCATGTGCCTGGACTAGGCCAGCATTGACTGTTTCCTGGTGTATTGTGACTGTAATCTTGACAGGTTTCCTGAAGACCAAAGATGAGTCAGTGTGAGGAGAGAGAGGAGGAGGGAGCTGACAAACATCACATCCACAGAGCAGAGCCTCCATCTGTGTCTATGAAGAGTCATGAACCTCCTGACTTCAGTAATGAACCTGGACCTCCAGATACAACGTATGTGAATCCTCCTATACAATTCAAGGTTCAATGTTGTACTTTATTCTTCCATCTTGTGTACACTACATGTACATAAGAGTGAAACTTGGCTTCCTTCAGACAATGCAGCAGCATTATATACACCAGCGGTTCCCAAACTTTTTCACGTCAAGGACCCCCAAAAAATATATGCCAGGGACCCCCCATAAGAGAAGATTTGTACGGCTCTAGCGGTGATTCTCAACCCGTTTAATTTCAAGGACCCCCAGTTTGACATGCATTAGTCTACATATCCCCATTTAATGGCATTTCTATCTCTGGGACCCCCAATTGATATTGTAAAATCAATGCTAATTTAACTCTGAGAGTGTACAAATGGAACCAAATGGACCCTAACGGGTCTCTGAGTTACAGTCCCATAAGGGTCCAGTTGGTTCATAACTATCATCTAGCTGGGTCCCCCCTGGAACTCCCTCAAGTACCCCTGGAGGTCCCCGGACCCCACTTTGGGAACCACTGATATACACAACACTATAATACAACTTTGTGATCTCATGCTAAGTTACATGAATGACAAAAACAAGACATAACATCTAATAATGTTGTATGAATCCTGTTCAAAGTTAATCTACAGATTGTAAGTTACTGTGTGTGCAGTTTGTGAATGAAGTGGTACAAATCAGTGTGGTGTTCAGTAGACGGGCTGGCTGCTTGTGTGCATGTATAGTATGTGAACAGTAATATGTACAGTATGTGATTGTGTACAGTATATGCAACAAGCCATGTTTAAACTATCCCCGGTTATTGTATTGTATATTTAGTAAGTATTGTACAGTGACAACTAAAGTCTCTGTAATGTTTATGTTGTACTATTGTCTATTACTATAAAACTAAAATAAAGGGATTTAAGATCAATCTATATGGCTCTGCCTCCTACTGACTGCCTAGTCCTAATCTGGTGTACTTGTGCCCCCTCTTGGCCAGGCCCTGTAACTACAGGATTTTACATGCATAGTAAAACTACAACAAAACAATTTATATAATGTTTTTTGCAATTTTAGTTTTCTTTTTGCTGCAATGTTGTGAGAGGAAACTAAAAGATGTTACCCTTGTATAAATAAAATGAAATGTAACAATAATACAAATAAAAAAAAGAATTGACAATGTCATTAACACAAACAATGTTATGATTCCAGAAGTCTGTACCACAGAGCAGAGTCTCCAACACCCAGCTACATGTCTATGAAGAGACGCGTCTAAAGGACTTTCTCCTGACTTCAGTAATGAACCTGGACCTCCACACACAGTATGTGAATCCTACTGTACAATATACACACTATAACCACTAACCAGGGCTGCACACAACTTTTTTGGTCTAGTAGCCTACTCAGAGGAGCACCTGGAGGAGTTACTGGTGCTCTTAAAATGCGGCGACCCGTCTCGCCGGATGGATAAAAGAGGGATGCATGAATAACTTATAGCAAAGCGATATTTATTGGATAAGTGGGGACTGGGGAGTCAATGGAGAGTATTGCAACTAAACTCTAGATTCATCCCATTATTTTAAAAAATCTAGAGTTGCAAATTGCAGCTATAGGTCCATGTGTATTCCAGCCCTATATCATGCATATTCTAATACAAACTTCTTAATACTTCCTAAGGATAATATGAGCATCAAAGCAATATTTAGATTTCTTTTTTTTAATTATTTAATAGCTCACAACGTGTTGCGGAGGCGACACGTTGTGAGCTTGCAGATCGGCTATTTGTTTAACATATGACACGTCGTACGGCGAAGCATACGTCAGGCTTCCCTGACTGAGGCAATGTACACAGTCAACACAGAGTCAGACAGTCAGACAGACACACATTGCTCCTCGGTGCAAAATAAACAGTGTACACTACCCGACTTTACGATAATAAGGGACAGTATGTCGGGGCACGCTGTTGTCATGTTGATAAGCTTCATATTGTGCAGCAGCAGTGCCAGTCCGTGAGAAACGGCATCGCACACTTGCTCCAGCATCTGGAAAACAAGCAGTGAGCAGCATGGAATCCTCCCTCGTTTGACTAAGGACACGCTGTGATTAGCCACAATGGCCAGTGCACTTGTGCAAGACGTGCTGTGATTAGCCAGTAGTAGCTACGGTACTTTGAGTGGCAGTCAGTGCGAAATGCTCTCTGTGTGGCCCCAGCTGTAAGCTGTTGGTGCAGAAGCGCTTCCCGGCGCATTATGAATTTTGACGGCGCATGCACACTGGCGCACCGCTTATGTGCAGCCCTGACTATAACACTATACAATATACACACTATGGTCCTCTCCTCATTCACAAAGGAGAAATACGCCACAGTGTAACTGATGCGTAAATAGATGCGTAATATGATATCGTATTTATCCGTCCGATCAAGCTGCGATTTGCTCCTGTGATATTCAGGGAACCTGCATGGTGTAATCACTTCAATTGCAGATCGCTGAGTGTATCCTTTCCGCATTTTTCCCAAGCGATTCGCCTGGTGTCGCCTGGTTAGTTGGAACATCCATGCCCATTCAACACAATATAAGGCAACAGGAAATATCGAAATACGTCATCATAGCCTGCACAGAGGATTCCAAACTTTAAATTTTATACAACAGCCGCGATGAGCAGTTCATTTTGACAGGAGGGTCTCTGCACGGACAGATCTTCAAGTAAACAGCGCAAGTTGTATATAATTATAAACTAAACTTGCCAACTTGGCACGCATTGCTTCACTCCTTGTTAAATGTCAGAACATTAATAAGTTAACTGATGTTACAGTTACTTTCACATAATGAGAAAGAAGTTAATTTGTACTGTTCACCACACGACCAAATGCTATATTACAACTCGGCAATGATAAAAGCCCTTACTGATGACTGCACTGCAGGGTTATAAAAATATGAAAGAACAATTGCACACTCGCCTGCAGAAGTAAAATAGATATCAGAGCTGCATTGATTCATGCAGGGAATAGATTAATATCATCTCACTGTCATCTGTCTAAATGCCATGTGGAGAATGGATTTGTTCTGATCATGGACACGTAGGTAGGCATATAGCTATTTAAATGTTCAACCATATACGGCGGGTAGCCTATATCCTCTTTGTGCAGGTTCATTGCATGATGTCGTCATATTAAAATGATTTGCGGGACATTTGTCACCAAACATGATTGATCTCATGATGAGATCAATGTAGTAGCCTACAGCCTACACAGCTACAGTTGCCCATATTATAATTAATTAAGGTGATCTGGCTTAAAACTATAGACTGGCCGAATTGCACTGATGCCATAATGTGGACTTCTATTTTTTTATAGGGCTAATTAGCCCTAGTGATTGCTGTCTGTCTGTCAGACCGGCATGTCTGTGAACCCAGGGCTCGAAATTAACTTTTCTTGGTAGCACCAGTGCTCCCAAATTAAAAAGTTAGTAGCACTAGCAAAAAATTAGGAGCACCTACCCAAAAAGTAAGGAGCACAGACAATATATATAACGCAATACATTGTATTAATAAAAGAGTATAACGCAGTATACCAATTAACACTTGTAAACATCTCCATGTCAGTGCATTAGTCACGTGCATACCTAACTGTGGCATTAAGACATTGCATTTCTGAGCACTGAGCACTGCAGAGTTCATCACATGCCGGGTTAAGGTTTAACAATAAAATATGAAACTTATTTATTCAGACCATGGAGAAATGTATTCAGTCCACCATGAACATTTTCCCTTCCCTTTTTTGCTATACAGCTTGTCCCCACAGGTCTCAATATTTGCTATTGAGAATGAAAGAAATTAGATCAAATGTCCACCAAATATGATGATATATAATGATAGGAGCACCTCACTTCCCACTTAATTTTTTTTGAAGGAAGAACAGACAGACAAAAACTCAACTAACAAGAAAAAAAAGACAGAAAGTAAAAGAAAAAAGGCTGCATTTTTCATATTACAATAAACATTCAATGAAATTCTATTGCAATATCGCTAGGCTGAGAGAAGAGATTCCACTTTTCCCATTTTTTATAGAATTTATCCTCTTGTAGTCTAAGTATGAATGTTAGTTTTTCCATAGAATGCAGTTCCTCAATAATGTCCATCCATTGATCTTTCGTTGGTGGGTCCTGTCCTAACCCTAACCCTATATATATATATATATATATGCGTTACCTCAGTCTGAGCAAGTAGGCCATTTTATTTATATACCACCTTTCACACATTCAAACAAAGTACAGTACAGCTCATTTAAAGCCCAGACTATATCAGGCTATCTATCAAGCCTAGTTGATAGACTAGCAGCAATTTGCAACTCTAGATTATTTTATAATGGGATGAATCTAGATGAAATAAAGTATGGATGCCACAACTGGACCAGGATGGAAAGACCAAGGGTTTGCGTTCTAAGCACAATGACGTGTTTTTAAAAATTGGTGTATGTACAGTATGTGCCATTTAACATTCCATTTTCCAATTTCTTCGGCTTGTTGCCATATATGAATGGAATGAGATATGAGAGGACCACATTTTTGTTGGCAGTATTTACTCAATGTGCCACTGTCGTATAATTTCTATAAATGAACCAAGGTTAGTATTAAGCAACAGTAAGTGAAAATGTCTCTGTCTGTGATTCTCCCTCTTAGAGGAGAATAGTCATTTACAAACTCACACCCGAATCCCAGGCCTTTGTCTTGAAACCGTTTGAAGCTCCCTCCGGGACAAAGGGTTTCACACGTCACAAGAATTGTCATCACTGTGAATGCATCTGCTACTTCTATGCTAGATTTCTCTAAGCCGGTTCCAGTTGGTGACTCTTGGTGACTGATTTTCACTGAGTGAACTAACAGCTAAAACTTAAGAAAACTACTTTAAACTAGACTAAACTATTAGATAGTTATAGTCATATATAGTTATATACGCTATAACTATTAATAAGGAGTGCAATTGATGTATTGATTGAAAATGTGCTGGGAGATTATAAGATTATAGCTTTTACTAGTTTGGGGTTAAAAACTGTGTTAATCACCTCTTAAAGATAATATGTTCAGGTTCATTCTTAGTTCCGTTTTTAAACATTGCTGAGATATTAACTATGGTCATAGTATGTTTTAGTTTGCATTTAAGTTCTGTTGTTTAACTACATTTGTCAGTGTAACAATTAGTCATTTTTGTATAAAGTTAGGCCTCCATAGTAGAACAGTGAGGAGATCTGTGTCCTGGTCCCGCCTCTCTCTAAACCGGAAATAAACAGATCCCAGATCTCATTGGTCAAAAGTCAGGAAACGCCTGTTTCCATGTCCGGAGGAGGCGGGACTCCGAAATAGATATAGACGGAGGAGCAGTGTTCAAATGAGACTGATCTGGACCGGGTTCTCGACTTTGGGCGACAGAGAGCGGTGCGTGTTTTATCCAGACAGTCCGGGAGAGTGTTTTGTCTCTCGTGTGTTGTTTGCTGTGAGCGGAGTGACTTCTTCCTGCAAAATAAAGTCTCTCCTTACAAATCCAAGTGGACCTGGTCAACGTGTCTTCCTGAACGAAAAGATACCACAAAACTTGGAGCCTGGATACATTTGTTTGAGACAGCGAGAGGCCTTGGTTTGGGTGAGTTTTGTTTTTTGAATTCACTACAAGCGTCTTGCTGTGTCAACTAATTGGACCGTGGCGTTCGGGTGGGCGTGTTGATGGTTCGTTGAATTTGGTCATGGCAAAATAGTCTGGGTGTTGGTTTACATTTCTACCCGGGGTCATTTTCTTTAGTTTCTGGTTTGGGATTTCTGTCATAAACTTTGTTTACATTCTGGTTGGTTGTTTGTAGGTTTTTAAGTCGGACTTGCGCACAGCTGTCTGTCGTGAAAACGCCTCGTAATGGGTGGACGTCGGGTTCACAGCTATGAGTACGTTAATGTTAGGGGCTTTGATAATAATTTACCATTTACCTGCATAGATTTCAGTCTTTTATTAACACATGGTAGAAGTTCTGGGTTTAGCTGCGCGGAATGGCTGTTTGTATTATTATTTTTTTTCCTTTGTCTTTTAAGCACGGTGATGGGGGTGGGTATTGTGTGCCAATCCTGTTGTGAAGCCGTGAATGCTTAAGGCCTAGCTGTGTCGAAGGTGCGACCGTGTTTTTGTGGTTGGTAGCGGTGGCTAGGGGGGCTTATCCTGTCTAGCTACAGTATGAGACGTGTTCCCGTATTCTGAGGCTTTATTTGATGAAAATTCGAGTTCGTTTTGGGCGGTTTACACTGTGTAGCCTGGGGGGTGTGGGTTGGTTCCTTGTTAGTGAAGGGGTCAGTTGGCACAGGGCTACGAGTAACAGCGTCTGGGCTTGCAAAGCGCTTTGCAGGGACCCTAAGATAATTGCGTTTTGGTGGAGTGACTAGTTCTTCCGTTTGAGGGAGAGGCGGTGTAATATATAGCGTGGCAATTACGCGTTTGATGTGGTTTATTATGTGGCCTGAATCAGGCGTAATGTGTAACTATTTGGTGTTGCGGTTGGTGGTGAGAGGAGGCGCTGGTTTTCTTTGTCTGTTGTGGGGGTTGTGTTGGTGAACGGGACAGCCTTTGTTCTTTGGTGCAGGTAAATGTTAGTGTGTTTGGGGGGAGGGTCGGTCGGCGGCCATTTTGGATTTGTCTTTGTTTGTTTGGGTGGCGGGGATGTTGGCCAGCGAGGGGGGATGGGGGTTTGGGAGTGGGGTGATGGTTCGGGGGTTGGTTTTCTTTGTTTGGGGTCTGGTGCGATTTTCGAAGGTGTCTGTAGATTGTTGTGTGTGTTTGTGTTTGTAGCCGTAACATATTTATGTTCCGGTGGGGGGAAAGGTATGGGCAGTTATGAGATGGACATTTAATGGAGGGATCAGGTTAAAATTGTAATTGGGTTAAATTGGGGTTAGCAGATTTAGAATAAGGTTTTAGCAGGATGTAGTGTGTATGAGGTGATGTGGTTTTGTGGTAGAGTTCTCAGTTCTATATGGGGCATGGCGCCTGGTGTGTACAACTAGGTAGTGAGAATATTGATGGCTGGTCCATGGTGTTCAGCGTGTCAGGTTTTCTTGTGGAAATGGGAGTACTCGGTCATATAAACTACACCAGTGATGCATTTATATATTAAAAAAAGGTAGGTGATTAAGGTGAGTAAATGTCTGGGGTTTTCTATCTTACTCCCCATTCTGACTCCTTTGTTGTATGTTGTCCGGGGCGTGAACTTTTTCCATGCCCTCTGTTTTTATGTGTAGATGTAGTATGTGTTTCTTTCCTTCGATTTTGTATCAACTTGGACTTCCCCTGGTAGGATAGTATTAGTATAACCATGATGGTTCCTTCCCATTGTTTCCTCAGTGTGTGGTTAACATTTCATATGCCTCCCTGTTTAAACTTTCTTCCCAGTAAATTCTAGGGGTACGCTGTAGGGTGGAGCTGATCACTTCCCCTTCGCGGCCTAAATCTTTCCTTGTAGGGAGGTACGGCGATGTGGGTCTGAATTAACTACTGTTAATAAGGAATTACATGAAGGGTTTTTGCTTCGTGTGGTTTGAGAGGGGTGCTCAGTAAATCATGGATTTTTTAGGATATACGTGTAGTACTGGCACATAAATCTTTGTAAGGGTTGCATCTGCAACACGAGGTGCGGGTAACATACATTTAATGATAATTACAGTCACACATTTGCTTGCAGATTATAAATATTCTGCTGAACTGCGATTGATCACTGCACTATAATACTAGATGTGCACAAGTGTATAATCCTACAGACTCCATAGGGAGACACCTCAGTGAGAGGTAACTTGGACAAAGGTTACGGTTTAGTGACTTAAGGTCACACATAGTCTATTAATAATAATGATGATTATTATCCAATATCCACAAAGGGTGGAGAATGCAGAAAGGAGGATTCAATCTGCACGGGAAAGCTTTTCATCCTTTCTAAGGTGGTTTACATAAAGGATGAGCAAAGTATCTAGGGGGGAGCCGTAGATATCAATATTTTACTTTTGATTGGTGTAACAGGACATCTGTTATCAGTATTTTGTGGTGTCAGCATGACTCATTGTTAAAAAGCTATTAATAGTGAGCAGTGCATGATTCTCTCCGTTAAACAGGTACTGTACGATAATAATGTGTTGAGTTATATCTTTCAGTTTGAAGGAGGATCAAGGAACTAGGTGAGTGAGTATCAATTCGTGTAAATATCAAGTCTTTTTTCACTATTCTTAATTAACAGTCGGGATAAATTAGGTGTGTCCCAAATTGTGAGTTGCTAATCGTCAGTGAATTACATTTGGTAAACATAAATTGATATTGTTTTGACTTGTTTCATTGGTTTAATGTAAGTTAAAAGCCAACTGCCTTAGTAGTTGTTATTGAACGAATGTGGAGTTAGGTGTCACTATTCCGTTTGAGGGAAACCATTCGGTTGTTTAAACTCCCTCACAAAGCGGTATAGTCTTTGGTGCATGCATTTCCTTGTACTAACGAACAAAACCTAACTGCATGTCTGATTTTTTTTATTGTCTAAATACTAACTCTGACTTGACAGTGGATACTTGGGGGGTGTGGGGTCTCTTAAATACCTGTGTTTCTTTTTTCAGAAAGCAGGACAGGGTGGACAAGTGGAATTATTTTTCTGCTTGATCAAGGGAGACGTGTCGTAAGGGTTTTCTAAATTTAGGTCAAACGCTGTATCTTTTACCTTCCAACTTAATATAGTCCATTTCGTTAGTTTTGTTTAAGCTTATAGTCAGTTATAAACATCTCTCACACGTGTCTCTGGACTTGTGTACAACATATACAGTAGTTTGTTGCATTTCACATAATTTGCAGGACATCTTACATTCTTTGATTACACATCTGCCTACAGTTCGCAAGTGAGTCTACAGTCTGTAAGTGACTGGCAAGTTTGGAGTTTCTTGTATATTTCCTGTTTCAGTGAGGTGATATTTTTAGGAGCATTGCAAGTAGGACTTTAAAGGTTAGTTTGACGTGACATTTATTGTAATTTAATACCTCTGAACTCAGTGGTTAAAAATACTGATTATGGCGACAGCTAGTCGGCAAGCTTCCTACCAACTTGATGAGTTTATCGACAAGTTATCATCAATTCTGGGGAGGTGGGAGTCACATGGTCCCATTAATAGTCACTGCTGGCCGCAGGACAGCATATTTCATCCAGGAAACAGTGAACGTCTGGTAGCCAGTGTGCACGATTACGAAAAAATGTTGAAGTCTAGGTTCAGGGAACAGCAGAAGATTATGAAATTGTTCCTTAAAAGAGGAAAGAAAATGGGCAAAACCTATGACCTCATCACCAAGCTGAATCGCGCTAACGTGTTGCAGCGAGGTGCTCATGATTTTGACAGCTCCAGTTCCAGCTCATCGGGGTCTTCCGAGGATGGGGGCACGGATGACGAGGACTTTGTGAACGCAGTGTTGGGGAAGGAGGCGCGGGAGACAGCTGAGGAGGAGGAGTTGAGTGCAAGTCAGCGTGGCGCTGGAGGTCGATCCGAGGCTGTGTCCGCCCACGAGAGGGCAGGGGTTTATTTGGCTTCACTCAAGGAGCCAACCGCCAGGGAGACCAGGGGCCCCGCCAACATGATGCCTGTGACAGAGTCTCCACTGCAAGGGCTGGCTGAGGGTAGATGTAACCGTCCCCCACCTACAACTACAAGTACCGCCACTCGGTCCACAGGTGCCAAGGGTCCTGAACGAAGAGGAGCTACGTCAGAGGTCACCGACGGGGGGCCGGAAGCGGTGAGGTGTCCAAGACCGGTGGACATTAACCCAGCTGAAGTATTCTTTTGTCCCTTAACGGCAGTGGAACACCCACAGGGGTTCGTGACACGCGCATACCAGGCGTGGGCAGAAATTGCAGGCTGTGAACCATCCCAGGTCGACGACGATGGCATGTCCAAAGCTGTCCTGAGAGACATGATTGTAAGGGGTTTGCCGGACAGTGTACAGCAGGGACTGAAGAAGGAGGTAGGCGTGGCACGTGTTTCCTTGTCATCATTTACAGGCCTGGTGGTCCATCATGTCGGTGTAGTCCGTGCCAAGGAGGAAACCCAGCAGCGTAAGCATACAGAGACTGTCAGAAAGATCGCGAGACTCCAGTTACAGCATCTGGAACTACAGCTGGCGAGCCTGGCCACACCGACGCCGATGCCTCAAGACACCAGGTATCAACTAACAAGGGGGGCAGGGGCCAGGGAAATGACACCAAGTGAGGGCCCTGCGGTCAGGACACGAAACCTGCCGGTGGTGGTCAGTGGACAACATCTTTACTACGTACCATTGTTTCATGAACATGACCTGGAGGAGATCACAGCACAGCTGCCCCCACTCCAGGAAGGCGCATATCCCTGGTTTGCCAAATTCGATGCTTTGATGATGGGCTCTCTGGTGGCCGTGGGAGACATGAAGAGGTTGTTGACGCACCTGGTAGGGACACAAGGGTTGAATGACATTTTTGCTCAAGCAGGCATGCAATCGTACGCAGACACGGCGAGGGGGGACGCAGACCTACTGGCAGAACACAAGGGATCCCTATACCAGGCAATGAGTGAGCTTTTTCCCACCACAAACTCCGATCAAGGGTTCTGGGGCAAGAAGGGGGGGAAGGCTGTACGACCACGTAATTACACCGGCTGTTACAGATGTGGCAGCTTAGATCATTTTGTGAGGAGTTGTGACGAGGTCCGTAGATTTCCCTAGGTTCTAACCAGAACGACAGGTGCCGCCTGGCCCAAAGCAGCCAGCAGGGTGACACCAGCAGGGATCACATCACCACAACTAGACTATAATCACAATGAGTCCGTCCTAGTTTTTCAAGGTGCTTCCGTTGACGTTGGACATATGGTTGTGGCAAAAGGAGAAGCCTTTTTCTTGACAGAATGTGGAAAAGAGAAGCCCCATTCTTGCAATTTGGTGAATTTAAAAAAAAATAAATGAGAGAGGCAACGACAATATTTTCCTGAAGGGGGGTGCAATTTCTAGAATACTTCCTGATTCCTTGCCTTCTGGTTCAACATTAGTAAGAGTGTTCACAGTATAGGCTATCAGGGGAACAGTGGGACAGCGGATGGTACGGTAAAAGGGAGGTGTGACAGAAAGCTATCATTGACATGTTGGCACAATCAGTATATGTATATAGTCTGTCACTCTTGTTGAGTGGCAGAAGGGGGGAGGATATAATAAAATCAAGTTAATAGGGGGGGTATTTTTTATTTTTCAGAGTGCATTTTCCAATGCAATCGGACTAAATTCTTTAAACATCTTAGGAGGAGTCAGAGTGTCACTTTTGTTTATTTAGAGGGAACATGCAATACATTTTGAACTTGTGACTTATAAATACTTGAAGAAATGACTTTTTGTCAACAAATGTGCAGTCTAATTTAGGATACATTATTCACATATAGGAGTAATTTGGGTTGTTCTAAGAAACAACCATGGCATTAATAAGAGGAACGGAAAATGAGACTACATTGGTAAAGTTACTAGGAGTTGGCAAGATAAAAGATACATCACAATAAGAATAATTTGATTTTAATATGAGTGGATGATTTTCAGGACTTTGGGAGTAACACTGAACGGTCTGCTACTAACTAACTAATAGTTCAATGCATGGGGGTGGTGATGCAAAAGGATGTTTAATCTTGTGTGGAGTTGTTTCACATTTCCGACAGGAAGCTGATGGAGAAAAAGTTGCAGTTACAACAACATCTTGGCATAGGCGAGGGGGGCCAGCAGACATCTGAGATCGTGTCCTAGCAGAGGCTGTCCGTCTACTCCTGCGCTACTCCGTGTCGAGTCGTGATTATCAGCTCTACAACAGCTATCCTGAGGACAGTGGTCCACATCATCGAAGATGTCGTCAAAACTACATCATCAAGGGGATATCAATCTTCAGTCCATCTTCAGGTCACGTCTACACGAAGGGCTCGGATACACTTCAGCTGTGTCATGACTGAGGCTGGTATACAGTCGTATAAGTCAAAACCGATTCCTGATTGCTCAGAAATAGGTGATCCTACATGGAAGAAGAGTGTTCGAGCCTGAGGAATGCTGTACAGCTTCAGCCACCCATCCTTTGCGCAAAATGCCCTGGTGACCACAATGAAGATCATTGCCATTCCTGTTGAACTACTGGGATGTACAGGACAGTCCAAAACCAGGATTCATCTGCGTTTATATTTTAGTCGAAAAAAGAAGGAGTATGCGCGTGAACCGTCATCGCAGGAGAAAGAACATATGTCAATACTGGATTGTGATGATTTTGTGTTTATGTTTTCATATGTTTCAAATTTGCGGGTACAAGGGATTATTGACTTTAGATAGGTTAATCCACAGGTGTGACTTCGTGAATCATGACGGATGTTGTGATTCTATTCTTCGAGGTTCTATTGTACTTCAGCTTTCAAGTAGATCTGGTGATTCAAGGATAACGTTGATGGTATTTTCAGTCATCATTCAGGGGAGGGGGGTGCAATAACTGTATAATTTTCATTTGTACATGTTCAGTTCGATAATTGTGTAGGTATTACAGGTGCCAAGGGAGGAGGCTAGGACTTGGGTACCTATTTGTTTACATATGACTTGGGATTCGGGGAAGATGTCTGATTCGGTATTTTATTATTACTGTTATTACTACTACCATTAGTATTATTCTGTTGGTTCATACTTCATATAATTTGACAGTCAGTTGGTCGATATAAAAGGGAGGGGGGTAGGTCACATTCAATGTTTTCACATTCAGGTTTTTACTATTAAGGTATTTTTGTGGGTTTTAAGTTTAAAAGGGAGGACCTGTTTCTTTGGGTTCATTTATGTAATAGTTTATGAAGCAATAAAGCTCCATAAAAGGGAGGTTATGTCGTATAATTTCTATAAATGAACCAAGGTTAGTATTAAGCAACAGTAAGTGAAAATGTCTCTGTCTGTGATTCTCCCTCTTAGAGGAGAATAGTCATTTACAAACTCACACCCGAATCCCAGGCCTTTGTCTTGAAACCGTTTGAAGCTCCCTCCGGGACAAAGGGTTTCACACGTCACAAGAATTGTCATCACTGTGAATGCATCTGCTACTTCTATGCTAGATTTCTCTAAGCCGGTTCCAGTTGGTGACTCTTGGTGACTGATTTTCACTGAGTGAACTAACAGCTAAAACTTAAGAAAACTACTTTAAACTAGACTAAACTATTAGATAGTTATAGTCATATATAGTTATATACGCTATAACTATTAATAAGGAGTGCAATTGATGTATTGATTGAAAATGTGCTGGGAGATTATAAGATTATAGCTTTTACTAGTTTGGGGTTAAAAACTGTGTTAATCACCTCTTAAAGATAATATGTTCAGGTTCATTCTTAGTTCCGTTTTTAAACATTGCTGAGATATTAACTATGGTCATAGTATGTTTTAGTTTGCATTTAAGTTCTGTTGTTTAACTACATTTGTCAGTGTAACAATTAGTCATTTTTGTATAAAGTTAGGCCTCCATAGTAGAACAGTGAGGAGATCTGTGTCCTGGTCCCGCCTCTCTCTAAACCGGAAATAAACAGATCCCAGATCTCATTGGTCAAAAGTCAGGAAACGCCTGTTTCCATGTCCGGAGGAGGCGGGACTCCGAAATAGATATAGACGGAGGAGCAGTGTTCAAATGAGACTGATCTGGACCGGGTTCTCGACTTTGGGCGACAGAGAGCGGTGCGTGTTTTATCCAGACAGTCCGGGAGAGTGTTTTGTCTCTCGTGTGTTGTTTGCTGTGAGCGGAGTGACTTCTTCCTGCAAAATAAAGTCTCTCCTTACAAATCCAAGTGGACCTGGTCAACGTGTCTTCCTGAACGAAAAGATACCACACCACTGAACAGAACTTCATTCAATTTGTAGGGTGTGACTATACTGCGTTCCATCAGAAGCCATGGGATATTCTCTTCTTGGGAAAACCATTTCTCAAGTGAGCGGATGGCAAAGGAGATGTGATATAATTCTAAATTGGGCAATTCAAATCCACCTTGTTGTTTACTTTGGTAAATAATTGTATTTTTCAGCCTTGGTCGTTCCCCCTTCCAAATTAATTTTGTAACCAGGCCTTGTATCTGACTTTTGTTTTAATCTTGATGAGTATGGCGTACAGCTCATGAAAATCTAAAAATCCTATTTCAAAATATTTTGAATATTTACGAGACCACTAAAAAAGTATATTTATGTATGCAGTCAATACTTGATCTGGGCTACTTTTGAACAAACCATTTCATCAATGGGGCGTAGCATGGAGGTGACCAGCCTGTGGCACTGTTGAGGTGTTATGGAAGCCCAGGTTTGCTTTGATAACAGCCGTAAGTTAATTTGTATTGTTCAGTCTCATATCTCACACCTTCCTCTTGACAATACAACCTAGAATCTCTGTGGGGTTCTGGTCAGGCCAGTTGGCTGGTCAGTTAAGCACAGTAATACCATGGTCAGTACACCAGTTACTAGTAGTTTTCAATATAAAAATATATTTAAATCCAAATACAGCAAAAATAGCAGATCTACAAGCTCAAAACGTGTCGCAGTGTGACATGTTTTGAGCTTGTAGATCTGCTATCTTGGCTACTACAACAGTATATGCAGTGTGGCCCTCTGGAGTGAGTGTGGCCCTGTCCATATCCAAAGTTGCCCACCCCTGATTTAGTAGAATCTGCTCTCTGCTCTCAATGAGGTTAATGTGTCTCATCATCATGTCTGTTTGCTGCTCTTCCAGATATCGCCGTGCAGTTCCTCCATAAATCTGCCCCCATATGCAAGCTACAGAAGAAGTACGCAGCGCATGTCGCCAGCTTAGTGGATGTATAGATCTACACGTTGTGTTCTATTCATTCACACACAGACACACAGACATCAAAGGGGGCTTCAGCCCCTGCCCTTTTACCCGTCCGTAAAACAACTGCCCTCTCCAGACCACGAATGCAGCGTTTGCTACATGGTGGAAGAAATGCAAAATGCCCTCCTCTCCTTTCCATGCCATTCCAGAAGGCCGCAGTCTCGTGAACTTACGTCTCCTGAACTTAAACACAGCATTTTGCGTTGAACAAATTTGTTTAGAAATCCATGTCGTTACACCGCATCTCCACTAGCTAAAGATTGCTGGGTTGCGCCCCGAAAATATCTAATCTACAAGCTCTCAACGTGACACGTTGTGAGCTACCTGGTTGGTTGGTTGGTTGGTTGGTTAGTAGCATATTCTTGTCTCAAAGATTAAGCCATGCATGTCTAAGTACAAACGGTGAAACTGCGACATGAGTCCATATTTATCATTACCAATGTTATCGGTCGGTCAATAGCTTTCTGTTTGTTTCTCTATCACAGTTACTGACATGTGGATGAAACAGCAGACGCAGGACATCGACTCTGCTTTGGACCCGGAGAGCAAAGACCGCTCGTCTGAGAAACTGCAGCCGCCGTCTGTGTCCGTGAGCCATCACCAACACCACTGAGGGGAGGAGATTGTGTTTTCAGCCAGGTTGGCATTTAATGCTCCTCCCACCTCCGGTGAACTCTCACATTTCTGACATTGAGGCACAAGAACACTTTGGTCACTTTTATTTTATTTTATATAAAGTATATTTATTGTTTTTTCACTTGGGTGACTTTGTGAGTGTGTGTTGGTGTTTCTCGCTTATCAAATCAAGGAGACAACAAGAGAAACAAGACTACAGATATGTAGTAATGCCCCATTTAGACTGCAGTCACAGCCAGTCAAATATTTTCCCCCGACCGTTCACACTGCATCTGCAATGAGATTTGAATCAGACTTGAAACCACCTCTGAATGTGGCTCAAGTCATAACCCTAACATAACCCTAACCCTAACCCTAACAGCTGGCATGTAGCACTCTTTTCACTTTACAGCGTGAAGCTGCTTTGTAATAACCATGAACTGCTAACGAGGAATTGCTATTCATTTACCATGAACTGTAACATTGCATTCTTCTTATTTATTGGTCCCCCTCATATGATGTTTGCACTTTTGTATCTTTTTTTCTACTGTATGAATATGTGATGTGAATGTGAGTCTATCTGTATGTCTGTTTTTAGAGCCACTGAAACACATTCCAATTCCGACTACAGATGATTAACTGTGTTATATGGATTAGACAAATTATTAAATAATGTGTATTGTCCCTGTTAAACTAAAATAAACTTTATTATTTGTTATTGTTTTTATTATTATAATTATTATTATTATTATTATTATTATTAGTAGTAGTAGTAGCAGTAGTATCTATTATAGTAGTAATAATAATATGAACAACTAAAACCACTGACAAAATCATTTCTCCTCATTTTACGGCTCAATTTACAATATATAGGAAAAGTATAGGCTTTGCTTCCACCCTGTGGTGATAACGGCACATTACAGAATGCTTGTTGCAGTTTAACCGCAAAGTTTGTTTTAAAGCAATATAATACACTTTAACGATGAATCTACAGCGTTTATAATGAGAGAAACTAACTACTATAATGTTAATAGTTGTACAAGTTCATAAACTTCATCAATAATCAGTACTGTAGCTGTTGAAAGGTTTTATACGTTATTAAAAGCAGAAATGTCTGTTGTTTACATCGAGTGTTGTTTAGTTCTGAAGTGACCAGATTCTGGTTGAGGTTTCCAGTGTGTTACATTGAAATCGGTGACCTATCGAATGCTGTGACTGCTAGCTGCTAGCTAGCGTTTCAAATTATGTAAAAACTAAAACGTCCTACATTTGATGTAAAAACTGTTCTTTATTTCAACACATCCAACTATTAGTAGCCTAATAATTTACACAATGAATGGACTGTCCTTTAAAGCAACGATAACCCTTAATAATAGCTATAAAGATAAGACAAGGATAACAATAACTTAAGCTAATGCTCGTGATCTAGCGTCCCGTGGTCTATGGAACATGTAGTCTTTACAGGCTAGAATGTAGTTCTCCTAGCGACCCGTGGTGGATGGAACATGTAGTTCTTAGAGTCCTTAAGTGTAGTTCTTTTAGCGGCCCGTGGTGGATGGAACATGTAGTCTTTACAGGCTAGAATGTAGTTCTCCTAGCGACCCGTGGTGGATGGAACATGTAGTTCTTAGAGTCCTTAAGTGTAGTTCTTCTAGCGGCCCATGGTGGATGGAACATGTAGTTCTTAAGTGTAGTCCTTATGGCCACGTTCGGTATTATTGTGAAGAGTAAACGGACGTTCTCACGTGGCGTTTGATGTGAAACTTGACAGTGGAATGTGGTTTATTGTGAAGAGAAAACGGAAGTGCTCACGTGGTTACTAAAGGTGTAACGTGACGCAGCTAGCCAGTTAGCATGTTAGCAACAGCATGTCAACATGATGCTCTGTTCTATGACAGACTTATAAACCTTTCAACAGTTATAATAGTTATTATTTATGATGTTATAATATTGTAACATTTATTGTCTCTCATTATAAACGCTGTAGATTCATAGTTACAGTTTATTATTGTTTAAAACAAGCAGGTTAGCGTTAGACAAAGATATTATTATCTATGGTTAATCTGCAACATGTATTGTGTAATGTGCCGTTATCACCACAGGGTGGCAGCAAAGACTACATTTTGCCTATATATTGTAAATGGAGCTGTAGTTCAGCGGTTTGTATGTAATCTGAGAACCCATCGTCAAAAAAGAAAAGAAAAACAGCGCCCTGATTTCCTTTGAATTGTAGCTGTGAATAAAGAAATGTGTTACATTGCAATTTATAGAGAACATTATCATATTAATTTATCATTGTTAAGTTCACTCTGTATATCCACGGGCATAATAATAATACTAATAATAATGATGCCATTACAAAGCATGGGCTACATGGAAGAAATGTGTTAAATAAAACGAAATTAACTGCTCTAAATTAACTTAATTAAGCAGTCACCGTCTCTGTCTCATGTTATTGATTGATTTATTGATTTTACAGAGTATAGAGATCGATTACTAATTTACTATACAATCAAATACATCTGTATACAAGATAATTTCAGATTTCAGAGAGGGAGGGAAATACTAAATTAACTGTTGGTAAAGGGTCGTTTGGTATTCAATTTAAACATTATTAAACGTAATATTTAAACCAAGTAGACATAATTAAAAAAACAAGCAAAAAATGTAATAAAAGCAAATAAGAAACTTAACTAAGCCTCTTTATGTTTATGCTAAAACATACCATATTTGTAAAACGTAGTAAAGTCATATAGAATTAAAATAAGAGTGAAGTACTTAATTATAGTACACAACTACCAATATTTACAGAAGAATAGCCGCTTATAATAGCCGCTATAAACGGCCGCTATAAGCGGCCAGAGCCGCTTATAATAACAAGCAGACATGGCAACACGGATCCGTTTGTAGTCTTTGATGTAGTTCTTTTTGGGGAGGGGGGGTCCACATGCCCCTCCCAAAAAAACATATTTTACGTTTTATCACAACCTAAAAAAAACCCACTAGATCCTGTTTAGAATCACAACAACTTTTAATGAGATGGAAAAATTATAAACATGTATAATTAATAATGATTTAACTCACGGGTGTATTTATGAACAGGCGACGTGCGAGGACAGCCCGGCGCGAGCGGTGACCTCTAAGCGGGAGGACCCCCCCGAGAAGCACAGATCTACGAGATCTCAACGCGTCGCCGGAGCGGCGCGTTGAGATCTTGTAGGTCTGCGCTTTTCCCCCCAAACACACCACAGTCCTCTCCAGGTCTGGTTTGGGAAGAGAAGAGGAGAGAAAACCTCCATCCTGATGAAGATCTAAACATCAAAACTGTTCCGCTGCTTAGAGATAAAACCTTAGAGAGGATAGAGAAGATAAGATGTTTTAGTTTAAGCTTTTTAGAGGCTTATAGGAGGTTATAGGAGGGAAGGAGGCAGACAGATCCCTTCTCTAGCAGATCTACAGATCATCATCATCACACTGGATCCGCTGGTCAGAGAGAGAAGGATAGAGAAGGATAAATAAACTAAAAAATGTTTTAGTTAAAAGTGTCCGGCTGGAGGGATCCATGAGGGGGTGACAGCCCAGCCTCACAGCCCAGCCACGGTGCCTGTTCCCCGGGCTGCAGGGAGCTCCAGACGCCGCTGATCTCCTCCTCTCACAGCCCCGGCCACGGTGCCTGTTCCCCGGGCTGCAGAGAGCTCCAGGCCCCGCTGATCTCCTCTCTGCTAAAAGCATCAAACATGGTGAGGTCTATTTATTATATATTGTGTGTTTTATTACTTTATTATTTGTGTTTTTATGCTTGAGGTCTTTAAAGCTCCCATTAGGATTGAATGGAGCTGCAGTGTTTAGCTAACATGCTAACTGTCACTGTGTGTGCGTGCGTATATCTGCTATAATCTGTGTGAAGGAACACAGATTATGTAGAACACATTGTTTTATTATATAGATATTCTACTGTTAGACGGATTGATTGAACATTTCAAGCACATTACAATGATGTTAGGTTCTTATGATCCCATTCCTAGGTGACTATATTTCTATGTATGTGATGTATCACCATGTGTTGTTCTGCTTACTGTAAATCACTCTGGATTAAGAGAGGCTGATAAATGAATACATTGGAAATTGGACAGACAGGCACTGTGTATTTATGTCACTGTCTTTTGAAAGTGTGTGTGTGTGTGTGTGTGTGTGTGTGTGTGTGTGTGCACGTCTTGCTATGTAAACAAACATCACTTCATTCACAGTCATGAAATGAACAATACGTTAATATTTACTGTAAATATAAGAGCCTGGGGTTCCCTTCTCTCTCTCTCTCTCTCTCTCTCTCTCTCTCTCTCTCTCTCTCTCTGTGTGTGTAAGTGATAAATACATATTAGCCAGAAGAGGTATTATTGTTATTGCTGTCTGTCTGTCTGTCTGCTCCTGTCTCACATGGCTCCTCCTCCTCTCTGTTTCGCAGGCTGTGATTGGTGTACAGCTGGTGGTTACCATGGTGATGGCCAGCGTCATCTCCAAAATCATCCCTCATTATTCCTTCGCAAGATGGCTACTGTGTAGCGGCAGGTAATTAGTATTATTCATGCTCTGAGTTTCACTGTACAGAATAGTATATACCCTTTAGGTACTGTACAGATATTGTACATGTAGGAGCCAAAGAGTCACTGATTTCACCTTATTGGTGATGGGTGGTGCAGTATGTAGTTCAGACTGGGTGATGTAGTTCAGACTGGGTGATGTAGTTCAGACTGGATGATGTAGTTCAGACAGGGTGATGTAGTTCAGACTGGGTGATGTAGTTCAGACTGGGTGGGGTGCAGTACGTCGTTCAGACTAGTCATTGGTCCGTCCTAACCCAGGGGTGGGCAACTATAGTTCCACACTCACTCCATAGGGCCACTATAGTTCCACACTCACTCCAGAGGGCCACTATAGTTCCACACTCACTCCATAGGGCCATTATAGTTCCACACTCACTCCAGAGGGCCACTATAGTTCCACACTCACTCCATAGGGCCACTATAGTTCCACACTCATTCCAGAGGGCCACTATAGTTCCACACTCACTCCATAGGGCCACTATAGTTCCATACTCACTCTAGAGGGCCACTATAGTTCCACACTCACTCTAGAGGGCCACTATAGTTCCACACTCACTCCAGAGGGCCACTATAGTTCCACACTCACTCCAGAGGGCCACTATAGTTCCACACTCACTCCATAGGGCCACTATAGTTCCACACTCTTTCCAGAGGGCCACTATAGTTCCACACTCACTCCATAGGGCCACTATAGTTCCATACTCACTCCAGAGGGCCACTATAGTTCCACACTCACTCTAGAGGGCCACTATAGTTCCACACTCACTCCAGAGGGCCACTATAGTTCCACACTCACTCCATACGGCCACTATAGTTCCATACTCACTCCAGAGGGCCACTATAGTTCCACACTCACTCCAGAGGACCACTATAGTTCCACACTCACTCCAGAGGGCCACTATAGTTCCACACTCACTCACTCTTGAGGGCCACTATAGTTCCACACTCACTCCAGGCTACTATAGTTCCACACTCACTCCAGAACTAAATACAAATGCATTGGACATAATATAAAGCTTCTAATATGGACTGAAGTAATTAAAGCAGGTCATGTTTGCATGTTTGGAATTGTAACAGCCAAAATCAATAATATTTCAGTATTCCAAAATAATCTAAGGGCCACATTAAGTGTATGCCCTAACCATAACCGCAAGCACGGGAGCAGCGCATAATGCTCCGTCGGAATTACATGCGGTCCCCGATGGGTGTAGGCTCCGCATTGGCGCTGCTCGCATACCCACAGCCCTCCTATGAGACACAGACTTGTTTCTGAACTGCCCACAGCCCTCCTATGAGACACAGACTGGTTTCTGAACTGCCCACAGCCCTCCTATGAGACACAGACTGGTTTCTGAACCGCCCACAGCCCTCCTATGAGACACAGACTGGTTTGCAGTTCACGCTCCAACCACTAGGGCCGAGTGCTTCAACGCTGGGGGCTTGGTATGAACTGGTAGTGGATGGATTAATTTCCTCCGCTGTGATGTAATTTTCTCCGCTGTGATGTCATTTCCTGTGCAGTCTGGAGTGGTTCCAGCACCCGACAGACGAGGAGCTGAGGACGTTGGCGGGAAAACAACAACCCAAGAAGAAGAAAGACAGGTGCGTTGGTGTGAAAATGTACGCTGATTGGTCCCTGAAAATGTTGCTGATTGGTCGGGCTGGGCCAAGCCTCGGGTTCTGTGGAAAAAAAGAAAATCTGTTTTGTGTGTATTTACACACACACACACACACACACACACACTTAAGGGGCTGCCAGACTTATTAAAGAGCCGCGCACTGTGCACGGCTTCTCTTTCCGGGTTTTTAGACGGCTGGTGGATGGAAAATAAGCTCCACTTCCCCGGACGACTTGCGCGGCGCCCATATTCCCAGAAACGCTCTCCTCCGCGCCAGTCGTCCGCGGAGGTGGAGCTTAATTAGGTAGGCCAATCAGAGGCAGACGGGCAGTGTTGGTAGGCCAATCAGAGGCAGGCGGGCAGTGTCAGTAGGCCAATCAGAAGCAGACGGGCAGTGTCGGTAGGCCAATCAGAGGCAGGCGGGCAGTGTCGGTAGGCCAATCAGAGGCAGGCGGGCAGTGTTGGTAGGCCAATCAGAGGCAGGCGGGCAGTGTCGGTAGGCCAATCAGAGGCAGGTGGGCAGTGTCGGTAGGCAATCGGTAAAGCAACGTCCTGCAATTCCTTGCACCTGATGTGGTCAGGTGGGTTGGAACAAATTGAGAGGTGATAGTAGACACCTTTTATGAACATATTTTGTGAAGAAAGCTATTGGTATAAGCATTTATTTTGCAGGTTGGTCACACATTTGGCTTACTTTCCCTAACTACTCTCTCTCCACTCTCCTTCCCTCCCTCCCTCTCCTCCAGGTGATGACCTCCTTCTCCCTCTCTCGGCTGCCTGGTGCTTCACCCCTGCTCGGGTCAGAGTTCAGCTGTGACGTCACCAACGGGGAGGTGGCTCCCGGTGCGTCGCTGCGGGTGACGGTCACTTACGCCCCGCTGGCCGCAGACGCAGTCTCTGTCTACCTGTCCCTGAACTATCCCGGATCGCTCAGCAAAGCCCTGCTCAAACTCACCGGGAAATGTATAGGTAGGTATACAGGTGCACTATGAATCGTTTTAGGGCGAGAAGAAGCGAACAGGCAGTGGGTGAGGGCACATTTTCATAATTGTTCAAACTTCTTATACTTCTTAGACTTTCAGAAATGCCAAAAATATGAGATTTATAAGCTCACAACATGTTGTGATGTGATGTCTTGTGAGCTTGTGTTAGCAAGACACCATTGTACGTCTAAGTATAAAGTAGGGATTTAGTGGTTAACCGTTTTGCTTTTGGAAAGCTCTCGTTAATGGCAGTGGTGGAAAGTAACTACATACATTTACTTAAAGATGGAGTGCCACAATTTTTGTATTTTTCCAGTTTTCCATGTGTCTATGAGGTGACAGTACTTCATTAGACACCCTGGAGTTGTTTTTATGTGCAATGGTGTATTAACTTTGTATGGCACCGTCGTTTTTCACCAGAAGCAGAGACGTGTGTTTTCATTTTTTCAACCAGTCTAACGTTCATTAGAAGGACAATATCAGTCACCAGAAGCAGAGACGTGTGTGAAGTTACAATTGGTTTATATAGGAAGGTAAAGTTAATATCAAATATCTAAATATTGAATCAAGCAACTTAAAAACCATCTGGGGTGAAACACAGAAGTCAGATGTTAAAATGACAGCAGGGGGGAAAAAAAACTTTAATATTGGACACCTCTTTATAATAATTTCTGTCTGTCTGTTTCTTTCTTACACGTGTGTGCGTGCGTGTGCGTGCGTGCGTGCGTGCGTGCGTGCGTGAAGAGTCATGAACCTCCTGACTTCAGTAATGAACCTGGACCTCCAGATACAACGTATGTGAATCCTCCTATACAATTCAAGGTTCAATGTTGTACTTTATTCTTCCATCTTGTGTACACTACATGTACATAAGAGTGAAACTTGGCTTCCTTCAGACAATGCAGCAGCATTATATACACCAGCGGTTCCCAAACTTTTTCACGTCAAGGACCCCCAAAAAATATATGCCAGGGACCCCCCATAAGAGAAGATTTGTACGGCTCTAGCGGTGATTCTCAACCCGTTTAATTTCAAGGACCCCCAGTTTCACATGCATTAGTCTACATATCCCCATTTAATGGCATTTCTATCTCTGGGACCCCCAATTTATATTGTAAAATCAATGCTAATTTAACTCTGAGAGTGTACAAATGGAACCAAATGGACCCTAACGGGTCTCTGAGTTACAGTCCCATAAGGGTCCAGTTGGTTCATAACTATCATCTAGCTGGGTCCCCCCTGGAACTCCCTCAAGTACCCCTGGAGGTCCCCGGACCCCACTTTGGGAACCACTGATATACACAACACTATAATACAACTTTGTGATCTCATGCTAAGTTATATGAATGACAAAAACAAGACATAACATCTAATAATGTTGTATGAATCCTGTTCAAAGTTAATCTACAGATTGTAAGTTACTGTGTGTGCAGTTTGTGAATGAAGTGGTACAAATCAGTGTGGTGTTCAGTAGACAGGCTGGCTGCTTGTGTGCATGTATAGTATGTGAACAGTAATATGTACAGTATGTGATTGTGTACAGTATATGCAACAAGCCATGTTTAAACTATCCCCGGTTATTGTATTGTATATTTAGTAAGTATTGTACAGTGACAACTAAAGTCTCTGTAATGTTTATGTTGTACTATTGTCTATTACTATAAAACTAAAATAAAGGGATTTAAGATCAATCTATATGGCTCTGCCTCCTACTGACTGCCTAGTCCTAATCTGGTGTACTTGTGCCCCCTCTTGGCCAGGCCCTGTAACTACAGTATTTTACATGCATAGTAAAACTACAACAAAACAATTTATATAATGTTTTTTGCAATTTTAGTTTTCTTTTTGCTGCAATGTTGTGAGAGGAAACTAAAAGATGTTACCCTTGTATAAATAAAATGAAATGTAACAATAATACAAATAAAAAAAAGAATTGACAATGTCATTAACACAAACAATGTTATGATTCCAGAAGTCTGTACCACAGAGCAGAGTCTCCAACACCCAGCTACATGTCTATGAAGAGACGCGTCTAAAGGACTTTCTCCTGACTTCAGTAATGAACCTGGACCTCCACACACGCAGTATGTGAATCCTACTGTACAATATACACACTATAACCACTAACCAGGGCTGCACACAACTTTTTTGGTCTAGTAGCCTACTCAGAGGAGCACCTGGAGGAGTTACTGGTGCTCTTAAAATGCGGCGACCCGTCTCGCCGGATGGATAAAAGAGGGATGCATGAATAACTTATAGCAAAGCGATATTTATTGGATAAGTGGGGACTGGGGAGTCAATGGAGAGTATTGCAACTAAACTCTAGATTCATCCCATTATTTAAAAAAATCTAGAGTTGCAAATTGCAGCTATAGGTCCATGTGTATTCCAGCCCTATATCATGCATATTCTAATACAAACTTCTTAATACTTCCTAAGGATAATATGAGCATCAAAGCAATATTTAGATTTCTTTTTTTAAATTATTTAATAGCTCACAACGTGTTGCGGAGGCGACACGTTGTGAGCTTGCAGATCGGCTATTTGTTTAACATATGACACGTCGTACGGCGAAGCATACGTCAGGCTTCCCTGACTGAGGCAATGTACACAGTCAACACAGAGTCAGACAGTCAGACAGACACACATTGCTCCTCGGTGCAAAATAAACAGTGTACACTACCCGACTTTACGATAATAAGGGACAGTATGTCGGGGCACGCTGTTGTCATGTTGATAAGCTTCATATTGTGCAGCAGCAGTGCCAGTCCGTGAGAAACGGCATCGCACACTTGCTCCAGCATCTGGAAAACAAGCAGTGAGCAGCATGGAATCCTCCCTCGTTTGACTAAGGACACGCTGTGATTAGCCACAATGGCCAGTGCACTTGTGCAAGACGTGCTGTGATTAGCCAGTAGTAGCTACAGTACTTTGAGTGGCAGTCAGTGCGAAATGCTCTCTGTGTGGCCCCAGCTGTAAGCTGTTGGTGCAGAAGCGCTTCCCGGCGCATTATGAATTTTGACGGCGCATGCACACTGGCGCACCGCTTATGTGCAGCCCTGACTATAACACTATACAATATACACACTATGGTCCTCTCCTCATTCACAAAGGAGAAATACGCCACAGTGTAACTGATGCGTAAATAGATGCGTAATATGATATCGTATTTATCCGTCCGATCAAGCTGCGATTTGCTCCTGTGATATTCAGGGAACCTGCATGGTGTAATCACTTCAATTGCGGATCGCTGAGTGTATCCTTTCCGCATTTTTCCCAAGCGATTCGCCTGGTGTCGCCTGGTTAGTTGGAACATCCATGCCCATTCAACACAATATAAGGCAACAGGAAATATCGAAATACGTCATCATAGCCTGCACAGAGGATTCCAAACTTTAAATTTTATACAACAGCCGCGATGAGCAGTTCATTTTGACAGGAGGGTCTCTGCACGGACAGATCTTCAAGTAAACAGCGCAAGTTGTATATAATTATAAACTAAACTTGCCAACTTGTCACGCATTGCTTCACTCCTTGTTAAATGTCAGAACATTAATAAGTTAACTGATGTTACAGTTACTTTCACATAATGAGAAAGAAGTTAATTTGTACTGTTCACCACACGACCAAATGCTATATTACAACTCGGCAATGATAAAAGCCCTTACTGATGACTGCACTGCAGGGTTATAAAAATATGAAAGAACAATTGCACACTCGCCTGCAGAAGTAAAATAGATATCAGAGCTGCATTGATTCATGCAGGGAATAGATTAATATCATCTCACTGTCATCTGTCTAAATGCCATGTGGAGAATGGATTTGTTCTGATCATGGACACGTAGGTAGGCATATAGCTATTTAAATGTTCAACCATATACGGCGGGTAGCCTATATCCTCTTTGTGCAGGTTCATTGCATGATGTCGTCATATTAAAATGATTTGCGGGACATTTGTCACCAAACATGATTGATCTCATGATGAGATCAATGTAGTAGCCTACAGCCTACACAGCTACAGTTGCCCATATTATAATTAATTAAGGTGATCTGGCTTAAAACTATAGACTGGCCGAATTGCACTGATGCCATAATGTGGACTTCTATTTTTTTATAGGGCTAATTAGCCCTAGTGATTGCTGTCTGTCTGTCAGACCGGCATGTCTGTGAACCCAGGGCTCGAAATTAACTTTTCTTGGTAGCACCAGTGCTCCCAAATTAAAAAGTTAGTAGCACTAGAAAAAAATTAGGAGCACCTACCCAAAAATTAAGGAGCACAGACAATATATATAACGCAATACATTGTATTAATAAAAGAGTATAACGCAGTATACCAATTAACACTTGTAAACATCTCCATGTCAGTGCATTAGTCACGTGCATACCTAACTGTGGCATTAAGACATTGCATTTCTGAGCACTGAGCACTGCAGAGTTCATCACATGCCGGGTTAAGGTTTAACAATAAAATATGAAACTTATTTATTCAGACCATGGAGAAATGTATTCAGTCCACCATGAACATTTTCCCTTCCCTTTTTTGCTATACAGCTTGTCCCCACAGGTCTCAATATTTGCTATTGAGAATGAAAGAAATTAGATCAAATGTCCACCAAATATGACGTATGATGATATATAATTATAGGAGCACCTCACTTCCCACTTAATTTTTATTGAAGGAAGAACAGACAGACAAAAACTCAACTAACAAGAAGAAAAAGACAAAAAGTAAAAGAAAAAAGGCTGCATTTTTCATATTACAATAAACATTCAATGAAATTCTATTGCAATATCGCTAGGCTGAGAGAAGAGATTCCACTTTTCCCATTTTTTATAGAATTTATCCTCTTGTAGTCTAAGTATGAATGTTAGTTTTTCCATAGAATGCAGTTCCTCAATAATGTCCATCCATTGATCTTTCGTTGGTGGGTCCTGTTGGTACCAGCGTCGTGTGATTGCTTTTTTACTTGATGCTAAGAGGATCTTGATTAAATATTTATCATGTGTTAGAAACTCTTCAGGGATATTTCCCAATAGTAGAAAAGAAACAGACAGAGGTATCTCAAAACACAGAATGGTCTCCAAAGTGGAGTGAATATCCTGCCAGTATTTCTGAATTTTAGGACAAGACCAGAAAATATGAGCGTGGCCCGCTTCCTTGTGGCCACATTGTCTCCAGCAAGGCTGTTCTGTTTTCAGTTGTCTTGATTTAATTTTTGGAGTAATAAAAAATCTCATTAAGTTCTTCCAACAGAATTCTCTCCACATTCTTGAGTTGGTGGATGTAATTTGTGTTTTGCACATGTTTGCCCATTCTTCTGATGTGATGGTAATCTCCAACTCTTTTTCCCAATTAGTTTTAATGTACTCTGTGGAGTTAGACCTAGCTGAAACCAGGGCATTATATATACTGGACACTACTCTTTTGGACTCCTGCTTATATGCCTGAATAAAAACCTGTATGAGATGGTTTGAGGCCACCGGCTCGGATGCTTTCACCTCCCCCATGAAGTACTCTCGTATTTGGAGGTATCTAAAAAAGTCCTTGTTATCTATGCACATACACATATTTTTCAATTGTTCAAAGTTCAATAACACATTGCCTTTCATGGCAGTACTGTAAGAGGAAAAACCATACCGAGCCCATCGGGTGTGATTTTTAACTCATGCATTGTCCTGGGGCCAGGATTTAAAATGTGGTCTCCTGACTCTCAGTCCCTCTCCCATCCATCTCTTCACGGACACCGAAGCATCAAAGCTCTCCTGAGGAGGACCCTCTACAATTGCTCAATTCAACAGACCCATTCAGGATTCTAAAAACGCCTTCTCAATCCTGACCTAAGTTTTAAGTGTATAGAGAGGCACTTGTCTTTATCTCCTTGGGCAAATCATTCCATTGCACCGTTTGTACTACATGGAATACAAGCTACTGTTATGCTAATTACATGCACAAAAGTAATAGTAGTATTATTCACTGTCTCTGTTGTTTATGTATTGTTATTTCTGTCTGTATGATTCCAGAAGTGTCCACCACAGAGCAGAGTCTCCAACTCCCAGCCTTCTGTCTGTGAAGAGTGACTGGTCTAAACCAGGAAATCCTCCTTACTTCAGTAACGAACCTGGACCTCCTGATTCACAGTATGTCAACCCTCCTATAAATATATACAACTGCACTATAACACTGTAACACTATACAATATACACTATAACACTATACAATATACACTATAACATATTGTGGGGTGTCGCTAGGCAACCAGCCGCCAGGTGAGCGTCATGGCCCAGACAGCCAGTGGGGAGGAGGCAGAACACAGCCGAGGAGAACACGCCTCCTCTGCCTCGTCATCGACCAGACATACTAACCCGGCCCACCTATTGGCTCAAGGCCAAGTGCACGCTTGTAGTGCCGAAATTATTTCGGCTCGTCAGAAATGTTTCAGTAGCACCGAATAGCCGACTTTAGGACGGTACCCGCCCCCCCCGAACCTCAAATGACGTCACATTGTAGGCTCTACAGCGCCGAACCGAATTATATTCGTCTCTAAAATAGGAGTATGAATCGGCCCTAAGAGCGTCTGCTAAATGCCTAAATTGTAAATTGTAAAATGTGACAGACATCATGATTATTATAGAATCTAAGACCGTGATTCACATAATCAGGTATTATTACTTAGGCAACAATTCAAATATATACAGCATACGATAAAGAAATTATTTAAAAAAATGGCTGATGGGGAAGTCCTCGTACATTCCCTTTGGGGACATTGTATTTAAAGTGTAAATCCAAAAGGATTCACGTTGTAGCAACAATCTATTCAGATCCCCTCCTCGCCTGCATGGGGCATTTCACATGTTCAACCCATAGACTGTAAAAGATATGGACAAAGCGTTCCCCGGGTCTAACATGGACGTAAAATGAAGCCAGTAATTCCTTGCACTGTAAGTCGCCATCTTTCTAGATCCGTTTGGGCCCAGCTGGCCCATTGGCTGGCCCAGACAACGAGGCGGGACTTCCCCCCCCTTCTTCTCCGTTGGTTTTTATTTTGACTCGAGTGGGAGGGGACTCCCGATCATAGACTGTAAACGGTAGCCACGCCCCTCAGAACATACGCGACTTTATGGTAATTTCTTTTTGCGAACGCAGTGAGCACTTACTATGAGACCTAGCAGATCATGTCTGTCTGTCTATCTGTCTGTGTGTGTGTGTGTGTGTGTGTGTGTGTGTGTGTGTGTCTGTCCCGCTATCCAAATATGGAGTGTGTTGCATCAGCAATCACTCAGCTCCATATATGGGCACAAAAGGGGCCAGGTCCACTCAGCTCCATATATGGGCACAAAAGGGGCCAGGTCCACATATACAGTAACAGCGGGACAGACACACAGACAGACAGACAGACATGATCTGCAGGGTCTCAGCTGCGTTTGCTTCCCGCGTTTGCGCGTCTTACTGGTATAAATGGGACCATCATTTTCCAAAAAGAATATTATGACATTAGAAATTAGACTTTAAACTAGTGACTGGAAGCAGAAAGTATTCATGACCATGTTTATTAAGGTAATACAGTCTAGGTGAAGTTGGGCCCAAATACATGGACTTCTATGGGGCTATGGGTTCTTTTGGGTCCAGTGACAGTGCCACAACAGGCCCATTATATGAACTTTCAGGAAATCCCGATTTCCTCAGTGGCTTCACAAAATATCTGTCTGACTGCCCCCCTGGTTCAACCCCCTGATATCTCAGAGTGGCCACTGTGTGTTTAGAGGACAGAAACTGCATTGCAACCAAAGGGGCTTTTTAGGATCTTGGTTGCTGGATGCTGCTTCTATGCTCGAACATGTGCGTCTTTAGCGCCCTGTTGGTCTTGCCAACATATCCTAGTCCAACATGGGCATTTGAGCAAGTATATCACATTTTTGGTCGTGCATGTTATGGTGCCCTTGATGTCAAAGTTTTTACCCGTGAGTGGGTGTGTAAAAGTGTGGCTCTTAGTGGTGAAGTTGCATTGTGCGCACCTGCCGCATTTATAATTGCCATCCTATGTAGGACAGCGCCACCTAGAGGGTGTGGTAACACCCTGTCTCCTCTAGGACAGCACCACGGTGGAGGACGTGGAGACCCTCATCAAGGACACCGACTACAACGGCTTCCCGGTCGTCGTGTCCCGCGAGTCTGAGAGGCTCATCGGATTCGTGCAGCGCAGAGACCTCACCCTGGCTATCAGTAAGACCTCCCCCTATTGGCTATCAGTAAGACCTCCCCCTATTGGCTATCAGTAAGACCTCACCCTGGCTATCAGTAAGTGTAAATAACCATTTAAGAGCTATCTTGAGTGTGAAGTGTTGTTTTCCATAAGTGGCCCTACAGTTACTCATCCTGGCCAGAGGAGGGAGCTGTCGCCTTTTGGGACAATCTAGCCTTTGGACCTTCAACATTAGCTGGACCCTGGCCTACTTTTATTCTTTTCTCTTTCTTTGAGGTCTTGAAACTGTTCAAAGTGTACATTTAAAGCAGTTAAACCTTGGTGTAATACTTGTTTGTTAAAGGGTATACAATACAGTAATGAGCTGACCCAGGGGGTCCCGAGAGGGGCTAACAAGTGTAATGCTTTATTGCGAACGCAGTGAGCACTTACTATGAGACCTAGCAGATCATGTCTGTCTGTGTGTCTGTCTGTCCCGCTATCCAAATATGGAGTGTGTTGCATCAGCAATCACTCAGCTCCATATATGGGCACAAAAGGGGCCAGGTCCACTCAGCTCCATATATGGGCACAAAAGGGGCCAGGTCCACATATACAGTAACAGACAGACAGACAGACAGACAGACAGACATGATCTGCAGGGTCTCAGCTGCGTTCGCTTCCCGCGTTTGCGCGTCTTACTGGTGGTGTCGTCCACTCACAGTTAACAGTATTTGTATTGAGTTGTACTTTAAATGTACTGGAATTCTGCAAACAGTTAATAAATACTATTGCTGAATCAATCAAAAAGATTTACACACACACTCACACTGATTGATTGATTAATTTAAGTATTTATTAACAGTTTGCAGAATTACAGTACATTTCAAGTACAACTCAATACAAAGACTGTTAACTGTGAGTGGACGACCCAGTTAAGCATTACACTTGTTTACAACAGGGTCCACATTGTTCAATTCATCAAAACATTTAGAGACATACAAATAGACACTTCTATGTAGCTCACACACACACACACGCGCACACACACACACACGCACGCACACACACACACACACACACACACACACACACACACACACACACACACACACACACACACACACACACACACACACACCCAGAGAGAGACCGTTCCATTAAGGTCAGTTTACACCTCATTCACACACAGAGAGAGAGAGAGAGATATTCACACAGAGAGAGAGAGAGAGACCATTCCATTCAGGTCAGTTTACAATTTAGGCATTTAGCAGACGCTCTTAATCCAGAGCGACTTACATTAAGCAAGAACAAAAAAGCATGGGAATACATCACATAAAAACATTTATCATGAAACATGCGTAACCTAAGAAAGTAACAGTGGAATATCTATATAATTAAACTATACATATAAACTATACATATATACTATACTATGCTATACATATGTACTATGACGTGCTATGACTACATACAGTGCAATTATAGTGCTGTCTTCATAACATGCTATAAGTCTGTATCAAATGCTATCTAAGGGGGTAGGGTAAGTGCTATGGGCCATGATGGAGTCTGAAAAGGTGGGTTTACCTCAAAATACCAACAATGAGTAGTAGCCTATTAATGATTATACAGACTATATATATATATATATATATATATATATATATATATATATATGCGTTACCTCAGTCTGAGCAAGTAGGCCATTTTATTTATATACCACCTTTCACACATTCAAACAAAGTACAGTACAGTTCATTTAAAGCCCAGACTATATCAGGCTATCTATCAAGCCTAGTTGATAGACTAGCAGCAATTTGCAACTCTAGATTTTTTTATAATGGGATGAATCTAGATGAAATAAAGTATGGATGCCACAACTGGACCAGGATGGAAAGACCAAGGGTTTGCGTTCACACAATGACGTGTTTTTAAAAATTGGTGTATGTACAGTATGTGCCATTTAACATTCCATTTTCCAATTTCTTCGGCTTGTTGCCATATATGAATGGAATGAGATATGAGAGGACCACATTTTTGTTGGCAGTATTTACTCAATGTGCCACTGAACAGAACTTCATTCAATTTGTAGGGTGTGACTATACTGCGTTCCATCAGAAGCCATGGGATATTCTCTTCTTGGGAAAACCATTTCTCAAGTGAGCGGATGGCAAAGGAGATGTGATATAATTCTAAATTGGGCAATTCAAATCCACCTTGTTGTTTACTTTGGTAAATAATTGTATTTTTCAGCCTTGGTCGTTCCCCCTTCCAAATTAATTTTGTAACCAGGCCTTGTATCTGACTTTTGTTTTAATCTTGATGAGTATGGCGTACAGCTCATGAAAATCTAAAAATCCTATTTCAAAATATTAGAATATTTACGAGACCACTAAAAAAGTATATTAATGTATGCAGTCAATACTTGATCTGGGCTACTTTTGAACAAACCATTTCATCAATGGGGCGTGGCATGGAGGTGACCAGCCTGTGGCACTGTTGAGGTGTTATGGAAGCCCAGGTTTGCTTTGATAACAGCCGTAAGTTAATTTGTATTGTTCAGTCTCATGTCTCACACCTTCCTCTTGACAATACAACCTAGAATCTCTGTGGGGTTCTGGTCAGGCCAGTTGGCTGGTCAGTTAAGCACAGTAATACCATGGTCAGTACACCAGTTACTAGTAGTTTTCAATATAAAAATATATTTAAATCCAAATACAGCAAAAATAGAAGATCTACAAGCTCAAAACATGTCACACTGCGACACGTTTTGAGCTTGTAGATCTTCTATCTTGGCTACTACAACAGTATATGCAGTGTGGCCCTCTGGAGTGAGTGTGGCCCTGTCCATATCCAAAGTTGCCCACCCCTGATTTAGAAGACATGTTGTAGAATCTGCTCTCTGCTCTCAATGAGATTAATGTGTCTCATCATCACGTCTGTTTGCTGCTCTTCCAGATATCGCCGTGCAGTTCCTCCATAAATCTGCCCCCATATGCAAGCTACAGAAGAAGTACGCAGCGCATGTCGCCAGGTTAGTGGATGTATAGATCTACACGTTGTGTTCTATTCATTCCATGGTGCAGGTTAGTGGATGTATAGATCTACACGTTGTGTTCTATTCATTCCATGGTGCAGGTTAGTGGATGTATAGATCTACACGTTGTGTTCTATTCATTCACACACAGACACACAGACATCAAAGGGGGCTTCAGCCCCTGCCCTTTTACCCTTCTGTAAAACAACTGCCCTCTCCAGACCACGAATGCAGCGTTTGCTACATGGTGGAAGAAATGCAAAATGCCCTCCTCTCCTTTCCATGCCATTCCAGAAGGCCGCAGTCTCGTGAACTTACGTCTCCTGAACTTAAACACAGCATTTTGCGTTGAACAAATTTGTTTAGAAATCCATGTCGTTACACCGCATCTCCACTAGCTAAAGATTGCTGGGTTGCGCCCCGAAAATATCTAATCTACAAGCTCTCAACGTGACACGTTGTGAGCTACCTGGTTGGTTGGTTGGTTAGTAGCATATTCTTGTCTCAAAGATTAAGCCATGCATGTCTAAGTACAAACGGTGAAACTGCGACATGAGTCCATATTTATCATTACCAATGTTATCGGTCGGTCAATAGCTTTCTGTTTGTTTCTCTATCACAGTTACTGACATGTGGATGAAACAGCAGACGCAGGACATCGACTCTGCTTTGGACCCGGAGAGCAAAGACCGTTCGTCTGAGAAACTGCAGCCGCCGTCTGTGTCCGTGAGCCATCACCAACACCACTGAGGGGAGGAGATTGTGTTTTCAGCCAGGTTGGCATTTAATGCTCCTCCCACCTCCGGTGAACTCTCACATTTCTGACATTGAGGCACAAGAACACTTTGGTCACTTTTTTTTTTTTTATATAAAGTATATTTATTGTTTTTTCACTTGGGTGACTTTGTGAGTGTGTGTTGGTGTTTCTTGCTTATCAAATCAAGGAGACAACAAGAGAAACAAGACTACAGATATGTAGTAATGCCCCATTTAGACTGCAGTCACAGCCAGTCAAATATTTTCCCCCGACCTTTCACACTGCATCTGCAATGAGCAGTAATGCAATACAGTGAGGACATGAATAACAAAAAATAAAATATCAATTAAAAGCAATGTTGTAGAAGTGGGTCTTGAGCTGTGCTTTAAAAATGTCTACAGAGGCTTCCTGAAGAAGGCACAGTGGGAGCTTGTTCCATGCCGTCAACCCGTAGAAGCAAAAAGCTGCTTCCCCGTATTTTTTGAGGTTTGGGCTGTGTTAACATCATGATAACTCCAAGTGTTGGTGAGATTCATACCTCCAAATATAGTTGCTCTGTGGATTTATTTTTAAATTCACGTCTCCCCAAGAATCTCCTTTAGTTCACTTTAGTATGTGTGCCAAAAGTGTGCCTTTGAGCCCTGCTTTACAGTGAAACTCAACAGGGAGACTATCTTACGTCATACATATATATTCTTTTTAATCTATGGAGCAACTATTGGACAACAGACACGAATATGTGTAGTTACATTGTGGCATGGAAACCACACAGCTCAAAGCTCCACCAATAAACATAATATGTCTTTGCACTTTAAGTAATCTGGTGTGGTGAGTTATTATGAATAATAGTCAGGTTTTCTTTTTCTTTCTTTTCAGTTAACCCATTTAGGCCTGACGTCGAAGTTAAAAAAATGTCTGAAATACCTCATGTTTCTCTATCAGTGGTGCTCAATATTTCATGTCGAGGACCCCCAGAATGATGTGTATTTTGCCGCCGACCCCCATCTGAAAATATGTTGTTCCAGAGACCTCCCCAGAAGCAAATGTATGAGTTAAAAATGTTCCCTCTGAAAGAATATATATTCAAAGATTTGCACCACATTTTCACGATATTTCAAAAATAGCAGACCTACAAGCTCGTAGCGCTGCACTCGGTGCTGTGCTATGAGCTTGTAGATCTGCTATTTTTCAACGGCTAAAGCATAACATAATGCTTAAAACACCAAAGGGGTTCCCGCCCAAAATGGGTTAAATACTGGTCCGGGTTGCGTGGTCCGGCTTTTATTTGCTACCTGGCACATTCTTATTAATAAAAATAAATATTTTATTGTTTAATTAAAGAATATAACATTATTTAATACAACTATAATACATTTCAACATTTTATTACTAAATGATATAATATTATTTAGGGTTAGGGTTTATATAATTGTATAACACTAACAATAATATAAGTTTGTGGTCCGTATTTTTGATTGATTGATTGAAATATTTATTAACAGTTTGCAGAATTACAGTACATTTTAAGCACAAACTCAATACAAAGACTGTTGACTGTGAGTGGACGACACCATGAAGCATTACACTTGTTTACAACAGGGTCTAGTTACTAGTATGTACCTATAGCCTAGGGTTACAGTAACGATAGTAAATGTTTGGATTTAAATACGTTCTAAAACATAATTATTTATTTTATATAATTGTATATAACATTAATAACAATAATATAAGTTTTGCATTGTGTGCACAATTTCACAGCAATCACAAGATGTTACAGCTTTTTGTTTGAAACTGAGCACTCCTGCGAACTTTGGAAGCCAATCTTAGCCAATCAGGATGGAGTCTGAGAAATCTGAAAGACCCGTTTCGTTGAATGGCTCTAGAGGGTTAGGGTTGGGAGGGACGCCGATGACGTCCCATAGTTGGGAGGGACGCCGGATGACGTCCCAAAGTTGGGAAGGACGCCGTCCGGCGTCCCATAGTTGGGAGGGACGCCGATGACGTCCCATAGTTGGGAGGGACGCCGGACGGTCTCCCATAGTTGGGAGGGACGCCGGACGGCGTCCCATAGTTGGGAGGGACGCCGATGACGTCCCATAGTTGGGAGGGACGCCGGATGGTGTCCCATAGTTGGGAGGGACGCCGATGACGTCCCATAGTTGGGAGGGACGCCGGATGCGTCCCATAGTTGGGAGGGACGCCGGATACGTCCCATAGTTGGGAGGGACGCCGGATGCGTCCCATAGTTGGGAGGGACGCCGGATGGCGTCCCATAGTTGGGAGGGACGCCGATGACGTCCCATAGTTGGGAGGGACGCCGGATGGCGTCCCATAGTTGGGAGGGACGCCGATGACGTCCCATAGTTGGGAGGGACGCCATCCGGCCTCCCATAGTTGGTAGGGACGCCGATGACGTCCCATAGTTGGGAGGGACGCCGATGACGTCCCATAGTTGGGAGGGACGCCGGACGGTGTCCCATAGTTGGGAGGGACGCCGGTTTACATTGTGCTAAAGATACAATAATTAATACAATACTGGTAATAGAAAAAATAAGAGAGAGAAAAGATTTTGGATCTACTTTTTGGCATTCATCTTTCTGTGTGCACGCATGCACACACACACACACACACACACACACACACACACACACACACACACACTCACTCACTCACTCACTCACTCACTCACTCACTCACTCACTCACTCACTCACTCACGCACGCACCTTGTGGTGACAACAGCTCCTTTGAGTTTTCTCAGACAATATACGTTTACATTGCCAAAGCAAGTGTCAAAATATTATAAAAACCATTGAAAATGGGGAAAGTATTTACAGTCGGGAGGTACAGCATTGTGTAAACAAAGTATATACAGTTGGAGGTACAGTATTGTGTAAACAAAGTATATACAGTTGGAGGTACAGCATTGTGTAAACATAAAGTATGTACAGTTGGAGGTACAGCATTGTGTAAACATAAAGTATATACAGTTGGAGGTACAGCATTGTGTAAACAAAGTATTTACAGTTGGAGGTACAGCATTGTGTAAACTAAGTATTTACAGTTGGAGGTACAGCATTGTGTAAACTAAGTATTTACAGTTGGAGGTACAGCATTGTGTAAACTAAGTATTTACAGTTGGAGGTACAGCATTGTGTATCCCCTCAATGGACATCATTGGCCACAGTTAGGTGACTCAAATGGCGCTTACACACCCACCCCTAATTGCTACTGGTGTGAAAACAGAGCAATTCAAAAAACATAAAAATACAAAGAGCCATTAAATAACAAAACCAAAATTCAAAACCTTTTAAGCATTCATAACACAGGCTATATTCAAGATTGCAAACATAAACTGGCCTACTTAGAGGGTGAATGTCAGAGACTTGCTTAAACAACTCGGGTTATGTCTTCTGCTTTGTTCCTTTTTGTTCTTGAGCTCTCCCATCTTCTTTTCTTTCTCTTTCTTGAGCTTTGCCATCTTTTCTTTCTCTTTCTTTGGCTCTGCCATTTTCCCTTCTTTCTCTCCTTTGAGCTTTTAGCTGCCATCTTCATGGTCACAGTCAGGGACATGTTGTTGCTCCGTTCCTTAGGGGCGGACATGGCCTCGACGACCTGCTCAGCGATGCTGGGGCTGGTCTTCTTTGGTCGTGGAGCTGCTGCCTTCATGGCCGGGGCTGGAGAGAAGGATGGAGGCTTTTGTATGAGTGGCTCTTCCACCACTCTGCTCAGCTTGGGCCTCTCACCAACAGCTGATTCTTCAGCTGAGCTGCTGATCATATCATCTTGTAGACCTGCCTGCATTTCCTGTGTTCCCTGCAGAGCCTCATCACCATTGTCACACTCATGAGCACCAACAGAGACCCCAATAATACGAAATATGACATCACAGTCATCGGAATACTCAATATCATATGTGACATCATTCACCATCATGGCACTTTTGACACCGATTGTTTGGAAAATACTTGTGCATGAGATAGTCATGAATTGTTTTCAAAGTGACTACTGGAGGTTCATCATCCAACCAGTAATCCATGTTCAAATTAACAAAGAGTCAGTTAAATGTGCTCGTTGTTACCAATACTGGGTTTCCTCTGTATTGGCGGCCGTGCGCCGCTGAAACACACCCACTTTGTTGGTCGGTGAGGATGATCTCCGACTGGCAAGCGGTTCCGTCCGGCCCTGAAGATCTGCTGCTGTGGCCGTGTGGCGACAGTGCTGCCGATGTCCCCGGTGCACCCCTATAGCTCCGAGTTGCAATCGATCACCACCACCTCACAGGAACTTGTAGAGACGATCGCTCGCAGCTGCTGCCATCTCTGCAGATCCGTCCGGTTCTCACCAAACGCACACACACACGCCCTGTCTGTGTGTACTGTGTGCCCCACTGGATAAACACTGACCACGGCGCTGACGGTGGTCAGCGCAAAATATGTTCCTTGTTCTGTGTCTTTGCGGCTCGGTCCAGTACCGACCCGATCTCGGCTGGCCTGCTGAAGTGATGACGTCCCCGGTGGCACCCCTGTAGCTCCGGGTGGCAATCAATCGCTTGCTTCAGGTAACAGCAGCAGTCAGCAGAACTTGTTTGTAGAGCAGTGGACGATCAGTCCGCTCCACGCCAACACACAGTCACGCACGCCTTGTCCGTGCGTGTCCAATGTCCTCAAAACAAACCAGCTCGTTTGACTTGCTTCCTATAAACAAGTGTAGAACTAAGGCAGTTTTCAGACCTAATGTAGCGCCCAAATCCTAAATTTGTGGCACTACTGGTTGCCGACAGTGGGGTTGTAGTTAAGACGTGTGCTCCAGGAAGTGATGTCCAAACATGTGCGTAGAGTTGGTATAATGAGGATTTATTATCTGTTTCTGCAGGCCTAGTCACTACAGCATACATATAAATAAATGCAATAAACGTAAATGATACAAACAGCCTCCTAAACACAGTCTGAAAACTGTTTGCCTCTTGTCAGCAACACCTGCTGCTTGATTGAGATCAGATTAAATACCCTTCCAACCTTCACATTGACCACACCCCTCAGTGGACATCATTGGCCACAGTTAGGTGACTCAAATGGCGCTTACACTAAGTATTTACAGTTGGAGGTACAGTATTTAAACAGGATTACAGGATGCATGAATCCATCTTATTAATAATCTCTGTCTCCACTGCATGTCTTTGGGACATCAGTTCATATGCAATACATTCATAAATACATATCCTGATATAATAATACATAATTAGACTACATATCCTATCAATAAAAGACTCTTAACTTAAGACTTAACTTATTGAACTATTTCCCAGTTTCCCAGAACATTCTGATAATAATCATATTTGGAACATACATGACATTTCCAAAATAGATATTGATTAATAACAGGTTAATTAATCAACTTAATGATTTACAATCATTTTTTCATAATCATTTAAATGTTTAATTTGTTTATAGGATGATCTGTTGCAGGTCTGGAAGGTCACACAGTAGGCTACATTAAACAATGGACAGTACCCCAGACCAACAGTGGGGGGCAGCAACACGCCAGCTCACTGACAGTTGGCACCGTAGGTTGTCACTTAGAATGCAAAGAAAACAAAACGTTTATCTATCTATCTATCTATCTATCTACTGTCTGTTTCATCTCTTTATAAAACACCTTTGAATTGAACAAGGTGTGCCCTCTTGTAAACAAGTGTAATGCTTTATGGAGTATAAAATGTAACTTCACATTTATGTTGAACCCTTTCATGTATAATTACTCTTCAAAAAACCTCTTTAAAAACCTCTTTAAAAAACACGTTATTTTATACACGGAAATCCATGGTACATTATTCATTCTTTTTGAGTTTTTATGTATTCTTTCTTGTTTTTACAGTCAATGTGTGTTATATGGTTTAGGTCAATCTGATCCAACATTTAAATAAACAGTTATACTAAAAGGTACCGTTTAGACTGTGCATGTTTATGATCTATACTATAGATTCTAAATCTTTAAACAAAAAATATTTTAATACGGTGTTCCTGCCGACAGGAACTCAGAAGAGTGTGTGTGCTTCCACCCGGACGAGAGAGAGAGACGGACATAGTTCCTCACCGTACCTGTCTGTCCGGGTGGAAACAGTAAACAAACAAGGCAAAGTGGATGAGATTCACAGAAAGTCTCTAGAAAGTTATTAGAATAAACAGCTTATCCTCCATGGAGAAAACCTTTCTTCATAATCTTTAAACGGTATGAACGAGCCTGTGTCTGTGTGACTAAAGAGAATAACGGACAGATTATCTCGTTGTGAAAACGGGAGGAATTTATTTATTTCATACGGAGTTTGTTTGTTTAGTAAGCTAAGCTAACGCTGAGCTAGCTTCAAGTACACACGTTGCAGGAGGCGTTTCTACCAGAACAAGACGGTATGTTTATGTTTATACTATATACAATAACTAATATATAATATATACAATAAGAATATATACACTAAGAATGTGTGTTTTCTACCAGTAGAAGGTAGTTTTTCCACTGTTTCTTTCCCCTTTTCCCCTCCTTTATGATGAATTCCTGTTCTGTTCTTTGTCTATATAGAAGTGTCTAGTACGTCTCTAAATGTTTGATGAATTGAACAAGGTGGACCCTGTGGTAAACAAGTGTAATGCTTAATTGGGTCGTCCACTCACAGTTAACAGTCTTTGTATTGAGTTGTGCTTGAAATGTACTAGAATTCTGCAAACTGTTTCAATCAATCAACCAACCAATACATTAAGAATGTAACAGTGTGTCATGCTTTGTTTATATATTGTCCTGAAAGAAAATGAGGCATTCCAGTATTATTAGTGAACCTGACAAAAGAAAACAATGTTTTCATTATTAGTAGAAGTAGTAGGCAGCCATCTCTGATCCATTCATTAGAGCTATGGATGAGAGCTAGTAGGCAGCCATCTCTGGTCCAGAGATCTAATGAAGGCACACAGCATATCATTTCCACAACCTAATAACATTGTCTCAAAATGCAATTGGAGGCAAAAGGATCACATTAACAGAGATGTAAATAGGTTTTCAATGTAATGAGTCCCGGGATTCAGGGATGGTCTTTTAGAAATGAGTCCCAGGGACATTTTATGAGTCCCACTTCAACGACATTGAGTTTGCTTTTTATGTGAAAATGATAACAAGCTAAATAAGCCACTGGCTTGAATCAGCCTCGCTGCGATTTGCAACTCTAGATGTTTTTATAATGGGATGAATCTAGAGTTGCAATACCCTCCATTGACTCCCCATTTATCCAAATTGCGTTGTGTGTTGAACTCGCCAACATTGCAGCTGTAGGGCAACCTTGAATGATACTTTTTCAATCGGCAAAGCGTTTGTTTCATAAAAATCCACTGTAGACATGTTATGAGCTACTTTCTGTCAAGACATTCTGTGCAGGTGATTCTTTTTCAAAGTGTTTGAGTTTGGAAGCACTCGTCGAAGTCACTGAATGGCCCTGCGTACCACCTGAATGTCCACATAATGCAGGAGGCAGCAGCACGACCCGTTAATTAAAATGAGTGCCTCCAAACTCCAGCACTTAGAAAAATAATCACATGCACAGGATTTCTTGACAGAAAGTATCTCATAACATTTCTAGGGTGGATTATGAAATAAACGCTTTGCAGATTGAAAGAGGATAAGTTGAGCTTTCCCTACAGCTGCGATATTGGTGAGTTTAACGTCGTTTATTACAAGCAGATCACAAACGCAATTTGGATAAATGGAGGGTATTGCAACTCTAGATTCATCCCATTATAAAAACATAATGGTCAAATTAATACATTTTATGACCAAAATAATTTTTTAAAGAGAGCAAATCTTCTATCAGAGAGAGAATTACATTAAGATTTTCCACACCATATTGAAGACTGCAAAAGATATTGAGGTGAAAAAGGGCCTTACGTTGTATTAACCCATTTTCGGAGGGAACCCCTTTTTGGTGTTTTGACCCATTCTGACCTGAGGTTTCCACTGGACAGTGGACACTGGTCTGATGAACCCATTCTGACCTGAGATCAGATTCTAAAAAATGTCAGTCGTTCTTTGATTTTTTCAAAAATAGCATACCTACAAGCTCGTAGCGCGCCACTCGGTGGCGCGCTATGAGCTTGTAGATCTGCTATTTTTCAATAGCTAAACCATGACATGATGCCAACACCAAAACGGGTTCCCGTTCAGAATGGGTTAAGCATTATGTTATGCTTTAGCTGTTGAAAAATAGCAGATCTACAAGCTCATGGTGCGGCACTCGGTGTCGCGCTCTGAGCTTGTAGATCTGCTATTTTTTTTTAACTGAAAATGTGGTGCAAATCTTTGAATATATATATATTCTTTCAGAACGTTATTAACTCCAATCTTTGCTTCTGAGAGGTCCCTGGAACTACATATTTTCAGACGGGGGTCGGCGGCCAATTACAGATATGTCCTTGACATTAAAATGTTTGATCACCACTGATATATAAACATGGGTTTTTCAGAATACAGTCAGGATTTAGGAGACATTTGTAGAATCTTTTTTCAGGTCTAAATGGGTTAACTATAATTGCATATTCAGGAAGTGCTCTGTGAAAAGATATGTCGCCCAATTGACAAGTCATTACCTTAGAGTATAATACTCTAAGGTCATTACCACAATCAGTTACTCCTTCCTTAGTCACTGTAAGGGCCGATTCATACTCCTATTTTAGAGCCGAATAGAAGTCGGTTCGGCGCTGTAGAGCCTACAATGTGACGTCATTTGAGGTTCGGGGGGGCGGGTACCGTCCTAAAGTCGGCTCTTCGGTGCTACTGAAAATTTCTGACAAAACCGTGCCGAAACCGCGGTAAAATAGGAGTATGAATCGGCCCTTAGTGTCTCCCTCAGAGTCTTTATAATTATTCCCGAACTTTGGTATTTTAATTGTTTCTTTCTAGACTCTGTGGAGTCCAGACTGCAGATGATCTGTCCAGACTCATCCAGACCCGTTTCAGTGAACCAGGAGGAAACGGAAGAGCAGCCAGTTGACAGTCAAATGATTGTGCTTCAACTGTGTGGAACAAGACACATTTACACGTGATATGGAGGTGTGATTGATTGATTGAAAATGGTAAATTTCATTATATTTCACAGTATGTAGAATGGATACATTTAATTATATTTCACAGTATGTAGAATGGATACATTTCATTATATTTCACAGTATGTAGAATGGTTACATTTCATTATATTTCACAGTATGTAGATTGGGTACATTTCATTATATTCCACAGTTTGTAGAATGGGTACATTTCATTGTATTTCACAGTATGTAGAATGGATACATTTCATCATATTTCACAGTATGTAGAATGGGTACATTTAATTATATTTCACAGTATGTAGAATGGGTACATTTCATTATATTTCACAGTATGTAGAATGGATACATTTCATCATATTTCACAGTATGTAGAATGGGTACATTTAATTATATTTCACAGTATGTAGAATGGGTACATTTCATTATATTTCACAGTATGTAGAATGGGTACATTTCATTATATTTCACAGTATGTAGAATGGGTACATTTCATTGTATTTCACAGTATAGAATGGGTACATTTAATTGTATTTCACAGTATGTAGAATGGGTACATTTCATTATATTACAGACACACTGTCAAACTGCACTGGCAGTGTTTATGTCCTTTGTACAGTAACAAGGTATTCCTGTACTTTTCATTATGTGGACATAAATAAACATTTAAAATGTGTGTGTGTGTGTGTGTGTGTGTGTGTGTGTGTGTGTCTCTCTCTCTCTGTGCGTCCGTGCGTGTATGGGTGTGCGTGCGCTATAGGTATGGATTAGGGATGATCTACAAGCAGGAGAAGTTCAACTTCGCAGAAATTCACTTCAAGAAAGCTCTGAGTATCAACCCTCAGTCGTCAGTGCTTCTGTCATATTGGAGTGGTATGTATGATAATTATAATGACTAGTCCTTATACCTGTTTGAATATATGAACACGCATGCACATTTGTTTTTTAATAATCTGTATAAAAGGTTTCTCCAGATAGGGTAAATGCTGAATATTGGCTGATCAGTGGCCGATTATTGGAGCATCTCTAATTTGAAGTGATCAAACTAGCAATAGAATACAAGTTTAGAAGCACCTTTAACTGAATGGTATCAGTATGAACCAGAGTGGCCTTTGGCAGAGCATGCTTAATTTTCTGCTACCCTGTCCACAATGGATTAATGGGAACATAGTGAGAGCGCTCGGTCGATGCACACAGTTCATGAGTGCCAGGCCCACGGGGGCGCGTGCCCCTGCATGTGTCTGGACATGACGTCTACGTAGGTGCAGTGTGCCACCAAGTGCTTCGACGGCTGCTACTGTGACGTGGGCTCCTATCTGCTCAACAGCAGCTGCGTGTCCCTGGCACAGTGCCCGTGCTACCACCACGGAGAGACGCACCCGGCCGGGGCCACGCTGCCCGCCGACGCGTGCAACAACTGGTCCTGCCGATACGTCTGAGCGCTTGTACCTCACGGACCGTTCAACCGTTTAGGGTCCGTTAAATAATACCATTGCTAGGCCGACACGGAAGAGGAGCGACACAGAAGCCGAGATAAAGGCATTTCTTGAAAGTGCAGTAAAATGGGATTTGTACGGGAGCTGTTTTTTTTGCGACCACGTGATCTCCTGTTCCCATAGTATATGGCTGAGGGTTAAATGGTGACTCATATATGTTAGCGAAGAGTGCCATGTAACGTTACAAAAACAAAAACATGCCAGTGAATGAGTTGATACTAAACTAATATAGGCAATAGGCATAGCCTTAATGCATCCACTAAAGTACACTTACAACACATTCCTGTATAGCTTTATTATCAAGTGAGCCAAATGAGAAAAAAAGCCATCAAATAAAAAATAACGTATACATTCCTTGTGTTTACAGCACCTGTGTTGTGTGAGAAATGGAGTGTGGAAGTGCTCCTTGTGCGGGTTAGTAGCTGCGTGAATGCATCCCACATTGACCATTATTCATTTGGTATTTGTTTGGAACACTGTAATGGAATAATGGAATTGCTGCGCCTCACATTCTATCTGTCTTACTTTCTCGTGTGTGTGTGTGTGTGTGTGTGTGTGTTTTTCTTTGTGAATTTACATGCATATTTCCCACTGGATTGCGGTTGGAGCAGTTGGACCCATTGGAGCGCGTGCAGTCGATCATGTGACGTGGGCGTGAGGAGGAGGTATCGTTCTGGAACCAATCCCCCCGTAGCGTTCGGGGGTCGACCCTGTAAGGGAGAGCGAGTGGGCATCGACACCTGGAGCCCTGCTATGGTGAGAGGACGTGTGAAACCTTCCAATACAGTGGTTTTCAGAACCTTTTCATATCATGGTTCATTATTTGTTTGGCATTTAAGCCACAGACCACCGTTGAGATTTAGCCTCTCGGACCCAAAAGCGTTTAACCAATAATACAGATGCTTAACAAAAATGTTACTCTCTCAATGGTTACTTCTTTATCTCACAAGTTAAACATATATAAGGATCCATTTGGTTACCAACTCTCCATTTAGCTGGGGACCACCTGGAACCCCCTCAAGAACCACTGGTGGTCCGCGGACCACTGGTTGACAACCACTGTTCTAATCACATCAAGCACACTACTGCATTCAGTGAATAACATTAAAGGTATCGATACAAATATATATATATCCTGACAAATAATAAAAAATAAAATGTGCTTTCACAGAGCTTTCCCCAACAACTATATCATGATTGTGAAGTAATAATTTAAATAATTTTGTCAGGTTTTGTTTACATCTGTAAACTGACAGATGTCATTTGGGAGTGGAACCCTTAAGAGACACTTGGAGGCAAGCATGTGTGAGTGTTGCCTTGTAGATGCAACTCAGGTCAATAAAGGAACATTGTGCCACAGTGGTGTTGTGACCTGAGTGTAGTGACCCATCATGTGGCTAAAATGTGACAGGTGCCAGCAAAAAGTGCCTCAACTCGATTTTTACAGATTACATATTATTACAGATTATTAAAGTACAGAATGTAAGCTTTCATATGATGTATCATTCAATGAAATTGGACAATAATTGAAGGAGATATAACCATTTTAAAATGATTGGGGCCTTTCACCCAAAGCTGAGAAAAGTCCCTTTCAATATTCACAACATTTTTAACACCTTAGAGCTGGATAGAAGTGGGTGTGACAATGGGAGGGACAATAGGTACTTAACTCCACCCACAATGACCACCTTAGAACGTTTTAGCTGTCAACAGTGCAATATAGAAAAACTGACATGTTTAAACAAACAATGCAATTTGTAAGGTGCCCCAATAAACCCTTTTGAAAGTACTAAGTATTAAATACTAAGTATAAGTATTCAAGTATTAAATACTAATTTAAGTGTTCAATTTCACTTATACACTACCTGGTTGTAAATAGCTGCAGTAGGCTACACCATTTCTATTTAGTGTACATTTAGTGGATGTGGCTTACATCCGGTCTAAAGCCCACCCACTGTATGCGCTGATTTCCATACACAATCCGTATCCTCCCCTCACCGGATGTTGAATTAACAGTACTAACGGCCATATATTTGACGATCTTTTACACAAAACGACATTTCCTTTTCACTTGATACCGTTTCGTAGAGACGGCCTACACAAACGATCTATATACAAAATGAAAGCCCGAATTTCGTAGTTTATATAGTATTTTGAATTTTTTTAAATGAGCAAAAAATGAGCGAGTTATGATTTAAAGAAAAGACGAGTTATTTTGGCTCTTTGCGGCTGGAGGAAAAGAACAATAATAAGCAGCAACACTCTTCCATGGATGAAGCAATATAGCACTAACGGGCAACGTTTCACATGTATTATTAGTTTTATACATTTTAGGAGTGAAAACATGTGTTTAGATGCTTATGACAACATCTCAGCAGTTAAGACAATGTCCCTCTGTTAACACACGACACACAGACAGCTAGCTAACTAGGCTAGCTAGCTTTTAGCCTGTTGTTGTGTGGTGGTGGAAGTTTATTCTCCAGGCTGGGAAGCGTATTTGAGCGTGTAGCTACGTGGTTTTGTTTATTTTCCTGTAAAGTATAACCCAAAAGCTCCTCCATACTATAGCCATGTAGAATAATTCTGTGTTTATAAACACACAAGCACGCTAATGGGCGGTGACCAGAGCGTGAAACCTCAGAACAAAGAGATCTCAGGACCAATCGAAAACAACATGCAAATCTCAGAACTCCGCTTCTCCGGCCCCAAAACATTGTTAAAAAACGAGCCTACTTTGACATATAAATGTATACGTTTAATTTGCCCAAATGAACAATCTGTTGGAATAAAAACCTTCTTCAACATTCAAACAGTCTTAATATGAAAAAAAAAGAAAATCACATTAAAAAAAAAACGGTTTTATTTTGACCATTTTGACCATTTCATTCTGGCGAGTTGAGGCACTTTCAGCTGGCACCTGTCACAAATGTTGTTTGTATCACCATTTTGACCTGAGATCAGATTCTAAAAATGTCTTCTACATCCTGACAGTTTTCTGAAAAAGCTATGTTTCTGTGTCAATCGTTCTTCGATTTTTCATAGCCACCGAGTGGTGCGCTACGAGCTTCTAGGTCTGCTATTTTTCAATAGCTAAAGCATAACATAATGCTAACACCAAAAGGGGTTCCCACCCAAAATGGGTTAAGAAAGGGATTTTGGTCAAAGTTTGGTCAAATCTTTCATTGAAAGAATTGCAGGAACTCTTGGATCACTGCACTGTGTGCATATCATTCCAGTCCCATCAGAAATCTTTTTAGACCACTGTAACACAAACCTCTTGTAGATTAAATACAAAATATAACCTGTAAGTATACTGTACTGCAAGTCAGCTAATTGAGTTGTGATGTGTCTTTGTATAGGTGTGAAGGAGCCATGGGGTTCGTGGTCAGCGTGCTCTGTGACGTGTGGAGGAGGTTATAGGAATCGAACCCGCGGGCCGCTCCGAATCCACGGCACCCTCAGAAATTCAGCGCCTGTAACCTAAAGCCATGTGGTAGGAGTTACTAAAGATGTCTACTGTACCGCTGAGTGATTTTACATGTATTTATGTTACAGGATTCTAGCTACCGTAGCTAAGAGCTATGTACTCCAGCATAGAATGGGTGGGCACTGGTTTTAACGTTTAACTTTGAAACACATATTTACTTTATTTACTGGACTCTCGACGAGGAGTCCTTTCTAGCCCCCCTTCTTTTTTTCCCCAGACGAAATAGCAGATCTACATGCTCACAGCGTGTCATGTTGGGATGTGTGACTCGTGAGCGCTCACATCTGCTATTTTTAGCAGAATCTTTTTCCCCAGCATATGGGAATGCCTGCGTTCACGTTGTGGCGATTAGCGTCACCACGCACACACGCCACGCACGCCCATTGGGGCCGTCAGTCCCTTCTGAATGATATACGTCTTTTTATGCTGACGTCACGGACCTGTCTAGCGAGCGGCGGGGAGTGTGAAGGCTGGGTGTGCAGACTGGGAGGTGGAGACAGGGTTTTTCCCTTGGTCCTTTAGAAGCGGCTACGAGTAGCGCGAGTAAAGTCCGCGGTTTCGTTGGAAACACCGGAGTCACCGGAGTGACAGCAACCAGCAACTCAACGTTGTCAACTGTCTTTTGAAGAGGAAGCAGCCGAGCCGGCATGCACCGAGAGGAGTAGGAGCTACGGAGGGTTGCACGGGCTGTGGGTGAGCTTGTAGCTAACAGCGGGGCTAACACCACTCTAGTACCACACCAAACACATACACGCACACACACGCACGCGCCAGGACTTGTTTGTTTTCCTTTCTTTTGTTTGGTTGCTTTGTTTTGGTTCCACCACCGTGGTGCGCAGTATTTTGTTTATGGTGAAAACCGGACATGAACGAAACTGGTACTTTGTGTATGTATCTGAACTGAACTGCTTTCGAAATACACCCCTCAAACTACACTTCTTGTGTCCTTGCAATGATTGACTGATTTATTATATATACCCCGAGCCAACAGGTAGGTCGCTGTAGTTATACAGTGACCTTTGTAGGGTTTCTCCCTGAAACCGTTACATAGAAAATGGCGCCCGATGTGGGGCTCGATAACACTGTAACACTGTAAAAAAAAAAACACACAAAAAAAAAAAACTACACTGAAAAAAAAAAAAACAGAACTTGTACTACACTGTAAAAATTTTTTTTGTGGAAACAAAGGGGAAAAAGGTATTTACATTGAAAACACTGTGAAAAGGGTTGTTTTGAATACTTTTCCGAGGTTACACTGTAAAAAAATATATTTTTGGTGGAAACAAGGGGGAAAAAAGGTATTTGCATTGAAAAACGGTGAAAAGGGTTGGTTTTTGGAAGGGCGGGTGTGTGTCCTACAAAGAGTCACAAATGGATACAGCACTTGACTTGTTGCTATTTGAGAATGTGGAGGGTTTAAGTCCGGTGATGTCGGCGATGGCATCACCCAACCCCCCCACAGCCTCTAACTCACCCAACCCCCCCACAGCCTCGAGCTCACTCAATTACAAAACACCTCCAGCGGGTACATTCCCCAGTTCCCCACCTAATGCTTCCCCAGCGGAACCCCCAGGTGCTAATGTACAGCCCCAACGGGAAATAAGGTACCCATTATTTGACCTGGGGGCGCGCACGGAAACAAGGGATGCTCCAATGCAAACCAATGAGCTACAGCAAACTCAAGCAAATGAACTTCAGGAGGATGTCCAAAATCTTCGAGAAACAATGAGGGAAGGATTGGAGAATTTTGCAAAGGGACTCCAGGAGATGGAAAAACAAAAATCTAAACAATTGCAAGAAATGTTGGATCTCCAAGCAGAGTACATAAGGAAGGAAATGAACCTAAACTTAACTTGGAAGCTGAAACAATTTCTCACGGACTCTGGAAAGGACAGGGACCTCGCACTATTACCCCTCCTAACGACTGTCAATCACCTGAATGAAACCGTGGCTAACTGTTCACAACAGCTATTGGAATGTTCAAATCAACTCAAAGAGGTGGTTGGAGAGGTGACTTGTCTGAAACATCAAAGCGCTTCTTCCACTCTTTCCAGGTCCAAAGTCCAAACTTTACCACTTGGTGACGTTTTTGCGCCGGAGACGTTACAAGCCAGAAACCAACCGCATCCATTGTGTTCCACAAGGCGGAAAGAGGTCAGTTCGGAAGTAGTAACATCTTCAGCTCCGGTCGATGCGCCAGTTGCCTCAGCTACTGAGGGGAGAGTTCGATTTTTCGGACAAAGCCCTGTGAAACTGGAGTTCCCATCATTCGGGAGAAGGGACGATTGTAGCGACCCCCTTCGTTACCTGGAGAAGAGTAACGACTTTCTTGCCTTAAACCCACTTAACAATGGGGAGCTACTGGCCACTCTGCGCAACGTGCTATATGGCACCGCTCGGGACTGGTGGGATGTCGAACGCAAGGACATTCACACTTGGGGCGACTTCGAGCATAAGTTCCTTGCAGCTTTTCTGTCCGAAGATTATGCGGATGAACTGGAAGAGCGGGTGAGAACCAGGGTGCAAGGGGAGGAGAGCATTAGGGATTTCGCATACTCATACAGGTCTCTACTGTTGCGTTGGAGGCCTGATATAACGGAGGAGAAAACCATACAAATGATCTTGAAGAATGCTCGCCCTCAACTGGCCAGTCAACTTCGAAGCAGCCGGGTGGCCTCGGTAGATGCACTAGTGCGTCTAGGTCAACAGTTGGAAAAGGATGAAGAGAAACAAAAAAGGATGCAGGATAAGAGAGGTCAAGCTATGAGTAAAGGCTCTGACTATTCCGCTTCCAATTCTACAGGACAAAATCCTTCTCAGGCCTACTGCTGGCATTGTAAGGGCGCCCATTCCCCTGCCTCATGTCCCAACAATACGGCACAAAAAGGAAAAACCAACAAATGGGATAAAAAACCACAGACGTCCTCCTTTACTCCTCCTACTGCCCATGCAGTCTCTCATGCAGGGCCGACTACGGACAGGGATGTCACTGTACCGGACACTTCCTCTTGTGTCGTGGCGTCTGCCTTCCATCCACAGCAACTGCTGGTGCCTCTTTCTGTTGTAGGGGTGGCGGTTAATGGAATCCTTGACTCTGGTTCAACCTATACATTGCTGAATGAAGAAATCTGGAAGAACATCGTTGGGAAGAGCAGAAAGCTTAATCAGTGGTCGGAAGGACCTCTGTTTTTGGCAGACGGGAGCCCACGGCAGCCGTTGGGATGGGCAGAGGTCAAAATTACCCTGCAGCGCCGCTCATGGACTATCCCGGTAGTGATCCTTACGGCTGAGACCTTGGCTTTTCACGTCGTCCTGGGACTGGACTTCATGTGTGCCAGTGGTGTACAGGTGGACGTGGCCAGCAATAGCTACTGGTTCAAAGACAAAGACACTGCAAAGTACTCCTTCCTTGCCATGTCACTCCAAGAACCAGCACCAGGCCGAGCGTGCTTCTTTACGGCAGTGGCCCCACGCTTAATTCCACCGCGGGCAGGTGACCAGGACCTAGAGCTTTTGGAAAAGGCTACAGAGAATGCTCAGCTAGATGACGCTGGAAAGGCCCAACTCCGTATTCAACTTCAGCAGAATGGGGATGTATGCACATCAGCTCTAGGGTGCACAGAGGTGCTCACACACAAGATCTTTGTGACCCAACACATGCCCATCAAACAGAAGGCCTACCGTGTTTCACCATCGAAACTGAAGATCATGAAAGAGCTCATAGACGAAATGCTTGCTGCGGACGTCATAGAGCCTTCTTCTTCGGCATGGTCGTCTCCGGTCGTCTTGATCCCCAAGAAGAATGGGAGCTATCGATTCTGTGTGAATTACATCAAGCTGAATGCCCTCACCCACACTGATGCCTATCCTCTTCCCACCATTCAGGAGATTCTGGAATCACTTGCAGGCTCTGTGGTGTTTTCCAGCATTGACTTGAACAGCGGTTATTGGCAATGCAAAATGGATCAAGAAAGCCAGGATAAGACTGCTTTTGTCAGTGCTTTTGGGCTGTTTCACTTCAAAGTCATGCCCTTTGGCCTTAAAAATGCCCCAGCCACGTTTCAACGGCTCATGGAGCAGACGTTGGGGGAGCTCAAAGGTCACATCTGCTTTGTTTATTTGGACGATATTATCATCTACAGCTCATCCTGGGCGCAGCATCACCATGACATCCAGGCAGTATTGGACAAACTGAGGGAGGCCAAGCTAACGGTCAACATGAAGAAAAGCAGCTTCTTTCAGACCTCCCTGAAGTTCCTGGGTCATGTGGTTTCCGCTGCTGGAGTCCAAGTGGACCCTGAAAAGACCAGGGCTGTGGAACAGTACCCTGTCCCTACCAACCTTAAGGCGGTACAACGGTTCTTGGGCATGTCGGGGTGGTACCACCGTTTCGTACCCAACTTTTCACACATAGCAGAGCCATTGAACCATCTGAAGAGGAAAGGGGTCAAGTTCAAATGGACAGAGGAGTGTCAAGGAGCCTTTGAGATCCTCAAAACCCATCTGGTGTCCTCACCCATTTTAGGACATCCGAACTTTGAGCTACCCTTCACCGTCTACACAGACGCCAGTGACGTTGGGGTGGGAGCAGTTCTTGTGCAGCAGACCGGGTTGGGATCGGAGGAAGTTCTTGCCTATGCCAGCCGGAGCCTCAACAAGGCAGAGAGAAACTACTCTACAACTGAGCAAGAGTGTTTGGCCATAGTTTGGGCCTTGGAGAAATGGAGATACTACCTGGAGGGAAGGCTTTTCACCGTTGTGACGGACCATTCCTCTCTGGTGTGGGTCTTTAAATCTCAACGGACCAACTCCCGCCTCATGCGGTGGGCTCTGAAGCTCCAAGAGTTCACCTTTGCCGTGGAGTACCGGAAGGGCAAGTACAATGTGGTTCCGGATGCCCTGTCTCGGGCTCCAGGGGAGATACCCTACACCTTCTCCCCAACCTGTGCAATCATGCAGCCATCCCAAAAGGCGTCCGTCCAGGAGATCCCCATCTCTGACGAGGAAATCTGGAAGGCGCAGCAGGAGGATGGGGAAATACAAGAACTTTACCGGAGAGTAATGGATGAAGGGGAGGTCAAGGTCAATGAGACCACTACATTCACCATCTTGGAAGACAAGGTGTACAGAGTGGTTACGCTCCCTTATAAAAGCTCGTACCAGGTATATATCCCTGCCTCACTAAGACAGGATCTGCTTCGTGGTGTCCACGAGGACACCATAGCCGGACACCTGGGGAGATTTAAAACCTACAAGAGGTTGCAGTCGCTCGCTTTCTGGCCGACAATAAACCGAGACGTCCGGGAGTTTGTTCAGAATTGTCAAACTTGCCAGAGGTACAAGCCGGAATGTCGCAAGGTGGCTGGAATGTTGCAGCAGACAGTTGTCCACAGGCCGTGGGAAATGCTGGGCGTAGATCTTATGGGGCCCTTTCCCCGAAGTACGGCAGGGAATCTCTACTTGTTGGTCTTCGTGGACTACTATTCTCGCTGGGTAGAGTTGTTCCCCTTGAAGAAAGCCACAGCCGAGATAGTGTCCAAGTTCTTCACTCAGGACATCTTGACCCGTTGGGGGGTTCCGGACTATCTCCTTTCGGATCAGGGATCACAGTTTGTCTCTGCGGTATTCAGCGCAACCTGCAAAAGCTGGAATGTGGGTCACAAGATGACGACCGCTTACCACCCACAGACAAACCTCACCGAGAGGATAAATCGAACCTTGAAGGTCATGATCGCGTCGTATGTGGGAGAAAATCATAAAGCCTGGGACAAGAACCTGCCTGACTTCCGCTTCGCCATAAACTCTGCAGTCCATGAATCCACAGGGGTGACTCCGGCGGACCTGAATCTGGGCAGGAGTTTACGAGGACCACTGGAAGTACTGTTATTGCCCAGGAACATGGACCCCGATTCTCCAGCTTACCCCAAAACGGCAGAACTGTCCAGCATGAAGGAGTTTGTGGAAGACAATCTTTTCAAGGGACGACGGCGACAGAAGAGGAACTATGATCGCAAACACCGTGACATAGTATTCGAGGACAATGCCAGGGTTTGGTTGCGTACCCATCCTTATTCCAAGAAGGAAACCGCCTTTGCAGCAAAGTTAGCCGCTAGGTGGCATGGTCCTTTCAGGGTCATTCGAAAAATGGGCCCTGTCAATGTGGAAATTGCGAGAGAGGACAATGGAGAGGGCAGGAAAACCGTTCACGTCTCACGGCTGAAACCCTGTTACCCCACTGCAGAAGAAGTGGAGGCTCAAGAACGTCAGCGAGTCCTCGAGATCTTTGCAGAAGAGAGTGACTCTGAAGATTTCCTGGGTTTTCCTGATTCCCAAAAGGCGGGTCACCTAACTCATCTCAAAAAAGAGGAGGAGGAGAAGGCTCAACGCCAATGCGTTCTCGACATTTTCGAGGAGGACAGTGATTCGGAGGAGTTTCTGGGATTCCCAAATGAAAGTGCAGAGTGGACGTCTCCCCGTAGACGTCTTTTTCCAAGGGGGGAGGAATGTGGCGATTAGCGTCACCACGCACACACGCCACGCACGCCCATTGGGGCCGTCAGTCCCTTCTGAATGATATACCTTTTTTTATGCTGACGTCACGGACCTGTCTAGCGAGCGGCGGGGAGTGTGAAGGCTGGGTGTGCAGACTGGGAGGTGGAGACAGGGTTTTTCCCTTGGTCCTTTAGAAGCGGCTACGAGTAGCGCGAGTAAAGTCCGCGGTTTCGTTGGAAACACCGGAGTCACCGGAGTGACAGCAACCAGCAACTCAACGTTGTCAACTGTCTTTTGAAGAGGAAGCAGCCGAGCCGGCATGCACCGAGAGGAGTAGGAGCTACGGAGGGTTGCACGGGCTGTGGGTGAGCTTGTAGCTAACAGCGGGGCTAACACCACTCTAGTACCACACCAAACACATACACGCACACACACGCACGCGCCAGGACTTGTTTGTTTTCCTTTCTTTTGTTTGGTTGCTTTGTTTTGGTTCCACCACCGTGGTGCGCAGTATTTTGTTTATGGTGAAAACCGGACATGAACGAAACTGGTACTTTGTGTATGTATCTGAACTGAACTGCTTTCGAAATACACCCCTCAAACTACACTTCTTGTGTCCTTGCAATGATTGACTGATTTATTATATATACCCCGAGCCAACAGGTAGGTCGCTGTAGTTATACAGTGACCTTTGTAGGGTTTCTCCCTGAAACCGTTACAACGTATAGTTGGTGGATTATGACTGATGTAATAGGATTTTGAAGATGAGAATACTACACTGCCTTGGAAACATAGGAAGCAAGGCTTCCACCTGTTGGTTGTCTGTCAGATGACCTATTCTTACATAAGACCCATGTCCACTGACCACACCTCCAATGTATTCTCTGATCTGTCATTGTGTATAAGAGAGAGAGATGTAAAGAGCTCGGGAGGCTTGCATTCGTGCTTCCTCCCTGGGCTCGGTACAGACCAGTCTTTGTAATAAAGTGACATTGTTTCAGTCCACTCTCTACCTTGATTATTTCTTAAAGACTCTGATGTGAGTTCTAAATAATGGACCACACTGAGTAATGTCTGTCTGTCTGTCTGTCTGTCTGTCTGTCTGTCTGTCTGTCTGTCTGTCTGTCTGTCTGTCTGTCTGTCTGTCTGTCTGTCTGTCTGTCTGTCTGTCTGTCTGTCTGTGTTGTGTGTGCTCCTCTAGGTGACTCCAGGAGGTGTCCCCCAGGGCAGCAGTGGACACAGTGTGTGAAGGGACCCGTGTCCTGCTCTGACATCTCCATGGACCTCGGCAGGAACTGCACCCCAGGCTGCCAGTGTCCACATGGGAGCGTCCTGCAGGTTGGTGGACAGACATGCAGAGCACTGCTTCTCAAACCTTTTTTCATTTCAAGGGCCCTCAGTTTGGTATGCGTTTTAATTAAGCCATGGTCCTGGCATGGCATGCATGGTCAGACTGATATCACTGCGTGTTCGTAGAAACAAACACGCGCGCGATAATGTCACGCGACTGCATGCGCCCATGTAAAGACGCTTGCGTGGTCGACCCTCAATTCTCCGTGCGTACAGGGGGAAAAGAAAACGCAGGTCTACTTGAAAATGAATTACTATAGGCGTGTTAATCAATCATTTTGCTGGAGACCCCACTGTGGAAATACAATGATTCAACCACAAGGGGCCACTGTTCACCTGCTGAGCTTGATTCGATCTACAATCACACATGCACAGTTTGCACACACACACGCGCACGCGCGTGCTCACGCACTAACCTTTCATGTCTTTCATGTGCGCAGCATGGTGTGTGTGTATTGGAATCGGAGTGTCTGTGCCACGTGGATGGGCAGCAGTATCAGCCTGGATCCACAGTCACCATAGACTGCAACAACTGGTAATTAAAACAAATTAATTAATACTGTACTGCTGTACTTACCCACTGCTACTTTTAATCCCACCAGTACATCTTTTTTTTGCAGGCTTCGGTGTGTAGGCTAATCTGGATTATAAGCACATGAGTTTTTTATTAGTTTTTATTTAGCTGTATAAAGAGGGTTAGGGTTAGAAAAACAGAAGAAAAAAATCACATCATCATATACATCACATTCCGTGCTCAGCCAATAAAATCATCAACAATGTCATTCCGGCCTATCACAATTTGCGTCTTCACTTTTCTGTCCTCACAGATCATGATCATATTATGCAGGAGAAATGTATAAGCTAAGCCTATTTATTTATCATTATTTTCTCTAGCCCAAAGCTCTTGTGCATTGCATGCATGTGTGCTTGTGTAAACGGTAAACGTGATGATGTTTACAGTAGCCCCTGTCATTATTATTTACAGTACCTGTGAAGGAGGCAAGCTGACCAACTGTACTCAACTCAACTGTAACGGTAAGAGAAACGGATGCATCAACAACTGTCACAATGCTACTGCTATCCCTGTCACAATGTTCTACAAGGTGTATCTCACTAACTGACAGTGATATATTATTAATACTCTATCTCTGTTCTTCAACCCCTCCCCCCAACACCAGTGGAGGGACAGTGGTCACTGTGGACTCCTTGGGGTCAGTGTTCGGTGTCGTGCGGAACGGGTCTCCGGTCTCGGTACCGCTTCTGTCCCAACTCGGCTGCTCCAGGCCTGCCCTGCCCGGGGTCCCACCGCCAGGATCAGATCTGTGTGTCTGTCCCCTGTGACCGTGAGTGACACACACACACACACACACACACACACACACACACACACACACACACACACACACACACACCCACACACTGGTGCTCTCTCCCTCTGCTCACTCTGGAGTCTGGCTGTGTGAAATGAGTCTATTGGTCTGAGGTGAGTGAAGCTAACAGGCTTCAGCTATATATGGATAGGTAACTGGAGGTGTCAAAGTAAAAGTATGCCAAATTACAGGAAGTATCCAAACAAACAACAACATTTTATAAGACAATAAATAAAGAATAAACAGACTTCAAACTAAATAAATTATTGCAGAACCAACTAAAGAAATGATTGCAGAACCAACTGTCACTGGCAGTTACAATATTTACTGTCTACTCTACTACATTGGTGTGGGCATATTTTGCCACTATATTTCCACTCACTCTAGAGCTGCATTGCATATACTGTAGCAAAAATAGAATGTCTTGAGCTTGTAGATCTGTTATTTTTTAATTGGAATTCTGATTGTGCTCATTTTGAATCCTGAAAAGTCACATTGTACTTTATTTCAAATGCATTTAATAATACTACTAACTTGACATAATACTACTAACTTGACATAAACAAGACAATACAAATGGGATTCATCTAACGGGATGAATCTAGAGTTGCAATACCCTAGAGTTGCAATACCCTCCACTGACATCTTAAACATCCAAAATGCATTTCCGACCTGCTTGTATTAAACGACATTAAACTCAACACTGCAGCTGTAGGGAAAGCTTGAATTATCCTCTTTAAATCTGCCAAGCATTTGTGACTGAATTTGACTTTGAATTGATTTGATTTAATTTTTTTAGGAGAGGAGACGCTGTCCATCTGCAGAAGGAAGAAACGCAGCTGAACACGAGGAGGAAAGAAAGGCCTTCAAACTGTTCAACACGATGGTGTCCAAACCAACAGGTGAGCCAACGCACGCACGCACGCACGCACGGAATTAATTTTAGCTGCTCAGCTAAAATGGCCAGTTCTACAAGCTCACAACGTGTCAATGTAGATTGGCTAGTTGAACTATTCCTCCTAAAAGTAGACACCCTGCTGTGGCGTTGTTGTTGTTGTACACGTGTGTGCAGACTGCAGAAGCTTTCTTTAATTACAAATTGATAATGATCGCGACGCAGATTTGCGTCGGAAAATCAGCAAGCACAGCTTTGGAGTGTGGATCATTACCAGCAGTCCAACACGCAGCGCTACAGTGAAAAGTCATCTGATCGACGGACAAAGCTACTCGGACAGCTATTTTATAAAGCTAAAGAGTAAAGGTGGTGCTTCTCGTTTAATGCGTGGGGCTCACTTCTGTTAGTCGCGGGTGCTCTTTATAGTCTGAGTCTGTTTGTTGTCTCAATGTCAGACATGCAAAAGTGTAGCTTTTCGGCGAAAATAGCCGTTTTTATCCCAAATATAGGACCTGTGTGATTCATGCAAATCCGTTAAAAATTTTTTTTGGGGGGGGTGAGGGGGTCTGTGGGTGGGGGTGGAGCCCGAGCTCGCTGCCCGGAGAATTATCTGACGGACTACTCTCGTGAGTCACTAATGATTCTGAGCGATATTTCTGCTTGCATCTGGGCGGCATGATGTGCGCCGCCGCTGGTCGCTCCGCGGAAAAAAAACCTGTTTGTGTGGACTCGGCAGGAATTTGGAATTTGTGTGTGTGTGTGTGTGTGTGTGTGTGTGTGTGTGTGTGTGTGTGTGTGTGTGAGTAAATAAATAAAACGCTTGATACATACAACTGGTAGTCCTACATCCCCCCCCCCCGCCAGGGCTTATACTAAATGGATATATTAAAAACGAAAACATGCAGCTCAACTGTTGAATAAGGAGAGGATGTTACTCTACATGTCTTAAATTGACTAAGGCTAAAATAATGAAGTAAACTGACCCTGTTGACTAAACCATCCCAAAACATTTTATTTGTATTATAATTCATTATTTTGCCAGTGAATATAATTTTCTATTTTACATGATGTGAAGAGTGTAACTGTAAGGGATTTTGAGATGGGAGTGTGAGTGCTGGACCAGTTTCTTTCTTTAAATCACACCTGTGTGAAGTGACCCTTATCATCATACATCATCCATTCATTGTCATTTTTGTGACAATGAATGTGTAGGATTGTGTAGGACAAAAATAGCCGATATATGACAATTCATTCATTGTCAATGGCATTTAGGACACAAATCTACTGAATATAGGAGGGGCTAGTGCTCCTCGAGGGGCTAGTGCTCCTGTTGGAGTAAATTAATTGTTCTATGACTATCAGGACATGAATGTTAACATCTTGCTCAATACTGACTAGATTTGTACTGATTTAGTAAATAATCATCTGTCATTTTTGAGTGGTGCAGCCACTCAACCACACTATAGACAGCTACAGTATGTGTGTGTGGCTGTGTCCCTGTGTCTGTCCCTCGCTGGGTCCCTGTGTCCCTGGCGGTGTCCCTGTGTCACTGGGTCTGTTCCTGGCTGTGTGCCTGTGTCACTGGGTCTGTCCCTGGCTGTGTCACTGTGTCATTGGGTCTGTCCCTGGCTGTCCCTGTGTCACTAGGTCTGTCCCTGGCTGTCCTTGTGTCACTAGGTCTGTCCCTGGCTGTCCCTGTGTCACTGGGTCTGTCCCTGGCTGTCCCTGTGTCACTGGGTCTGTCCCTGGATGTGTCCCTGGCTGTGTCCCTGTGTCACTGGGTCTGTCCCTGGCTGTCCCTGTGTCACTGGGTCTGTCCCTGGCTGTGTCCCTGGGTCCCTGGCTGTGTCCGAGCACGAAACATAGCGTTATAGCATTTGTTCACCACCAAGTGTCACTGTTGCACAGCCTAACACACAGACACACAGGCCGGGAGGAGGGCTAGTACAGTACAGTACAGTGTAGTGGTGTAGTGGTGCAGCCACTCAACCACACTATAGACAGCTACAGTATGTGTGTGTGGCTGTGTCCCTGTGTCTGTCCCTGGCTGGGTCCCTGTGTCCCTGGCGGTGTTCCTGTGTCACTGGGTCTGTTCCTGGCTGTGTGCCTGTGTCACTGGGTCTGTCCCTGGCTGGGTCCCTGTGTCCCTGGCGGTGTTCCTGTGTCACTGGGTCTGTTCCTGGCTGTGTCCCTGTGTCACTGGGTCTGTTCCTGGCTGTCCCTGTGTCACTAGGTCTGTCCCTGGCTGTGTCCCTGTGTCACTGGGTCTGTCCCTGGCTGTGTCACTGTGTCACTAGGTCTGTCCCTGGCTGTCCCTGTGTCACTAGGTCTGTCCCTGGCTGTGTCCCTGTGTCACTGGGTCTGTCCCTGGCTGGGTCCCTGTGTCCCTGGCGGTGTTCCTGTGTCACTGGGTCTGTTCCTGGCTGTGTCCCTGTGTCACTGGGTCTGTCCCTGGCTGTGTCACTGTGTCACTGGGTCTGTCCCTGGCTGTGTCACTGTGTCACTAGGTCTGTCCCTGGCTGTCCCTGTGTCACTAGGTCTGTCCCTGGCTGTGTCCCTGTGTCACTGGGTCTGTCCCTGGCTGTGTCCCTGTGTCACTGGGTCTGTCCCTGGCTGTCCCTGTGTCACTGGGTCTGTCCCTGGCTGTCCCTGTGTCACTGGGTCTGTCCCTGGCTGTGTCCCTGTGTCACTGGGTCTGTCCCTGGCTGTCCCTGTGTCACTGGGTCTGTCCCTGGCTGTCCCTGTGTCACTGGGTCTGTCCCTGGCTGTGTCCCTGTGTCACCGGGTCTGTCCCTGGCTGTCCCTGGCTGTGTCCCTGTGTCACTGGGTCTGTCCCTGGCTGTCCCTGTGTCACTGGGTCTGTCCCTGGCTGTCCCTGTGTCACTGGGTCTGGCCCTGGATGTGTCCCTGGCTGTGTCACTGGGTCTGTCCCTGGCTGTCCCTGTGTCACTGGGTCTGTCCCTGGCTGTCCCTGTGTCACTGGGTCTGTCCCTGGCTGTGTCCGAGCACGAAACATAGCGTTATAGCATTTGTTCACCACCAAGTGTCACTGTTGCACAGCCTAACACACAGACACACAGGCCGGGAGGAGGGCTAGTACAGTACAGTGTAGTATATACTGTCCCCCATGACACGCCCCCCCCCCAAAAGTGGGTTTAGTACCGATAAACGCTTAAAAGATTTGCGCCGCGGCTTTGCCCGCACACTCCTATTAGTTTGCATTACACAGTGGGCTCAGTGCGCTATTTTCGAACGCGCCCTGTGTGTGCCTGCGAGAGACCTTTTCTTTTCTTCCTTTTCTGATGGTACGTTGAATGCGCCTCGGAAACACAGGATAGGGTGAAATTTACCATTTTACCGATGCAAGCACTCCGCGAACGATGCTTTGAGATTTCACCCGTCAATTTTACCGATACACAGTGAATGAACCGATTCACTCGCATCGCGCACGTCATAATCGATGTATCGATACGTATCGATTATTTTCCACATGCCTACTAGCTACATGTTTTTGTTTAGGCATTTATTTCATATTTAAATGTCTTCTGTGGTCTCTAACATTACACCTAGCTACATGTTTAGGCATTTATTTCATATGTACGTACATGTCTTCTGTGGTCTCTAACATTACACCTAGCTACATGTTTGGGCATTTATTTCATATTTACATGTCTTCTGTGGTCTCTAACATTACACCTAGCTACATGTTTAGGCATTTATTTCATATTTACATGTCTTCTGTGGTCTCTAACATTGCACCTAGCGTTACATGTTTTTGTTTAGGCATTTATTTCATATTTAAATGTCTTCTGTGGTGTCTAACATTACACCTAGCTACATGTTTGGGCATTTATTTCATATTTACATATTTACATTTCAGCTCTGACACTTTAATTCAGACATGCTCTAGTATGTGAAGAGTCTGCCTGTGATATTAACTCATTTTGGGGAAAACATGAAAAAACGTTTTTCTCCTCTGGTGAAAAGCTGTAATTTGCACGATGGCAAACGGTGGATTTTTATGAAACAAATGTCACCAGATTTAACTGAGACGTTAAATCTTGTCACATTTGTTTCATAAAAATCCACCGTAGACATGTTGTTATGAGCTACTTTCTGTCAAGACATTCTGTGCAGGTGTTTCTTTTTCCAAATGTTGGAGTTTGGAAGCGCGTAAGTAAGTCACTGAATGAATGGGGAGTCAATGGAGGGTATTGCAACTCTAGATTAATCACATTATTAAAACAATCTAGTGTTGCAAATTGAGGCTATATAAGCAGGCATAAATAACCCTGAAGTTATTTATATAAATTAATAATTTACATTTGGGGGATATCTTTCACAATAATGAATAAAACATGTTCTAGACATTCTAATGATCACAAAAAACATGTATTACAATTATTGTACCTACTTTTATTAGGGTAAAGGTCAAAAGTCTTAGGTTAAAATAAATTCAAAATCCAGACAGTCCAGACATTTTTTATTTGTGTGAATTTCAGCCTCTGTGGGGGGTATTTATATGCAAATATCATGACCAATGGCATTGAAATGGCAATGCAATGAACATCACTGATGACGTTTAGGTGAAAAAAGAACATAAAAAAAAGATTTAGTAATTAATTAAAATAGAATTGTTGCTAAAAAGCAACGCTGGGTCTTAGAGGTTTAAAACACCAAAAGGGGTTCCTGTCCAGAATGGATTAAGCCTTGGCTTCCATAATAAACCATAATGGTCCTCCTCAAATGGGGGTCCTCAGGCTAATTAGTGTCACTTTTGGGGGTCCTTGACTTGAAAAAGTTTGGGAACCTCTGGTTTAGTAAACAAGAGTAAAGTCCCAAACACAGCTCGGGGACTTTTCTTTTGGTGAGATTTGTTTCGGGACTTTGGGCCTAACAACACTTATCTTCCCACCACCCACACCCGTTCTTATTCTCCTTTCATCCAGGGCTGTGAGCCGTCCAAGGTCAACACGTCAGAAAGCTGGCCACTCGATGGAGAACAGTTGCTGTGGATGGAGGAGAGGAGAGGAGAGGAGAGGAGAGGAGAGGAGAGGCGAGGCGAGGCGAGGCGAGGCGAGGCGAGGCGAGGCGAGGCGAGGCGAGGCGAGGCGAGGCGAGGCGAGGCGAGGCGAGGCGAGGCGAGGCGAGGCGAGGCGAGGCGAGGCGAGGCGAGGAGAACATGACGAGGAGGAAACAAGACAGGCCTTCAATAGATCCAGTATGAGTCATTTTGTGAGTGTTGTGAGCTTGTAGATCAGCTCATTGTGACACGTTGTGAGCTTCTAGTCGGCTACTTTCAGCAAGTGTAAAATCAGTCATTACGACGGCATCAAGGCCCGCCAAAACACATTTTAGTCAACTGTAGATTTAGTCGACTAAAATCTTATGACATTCAGTCGACTAAAACTAGACTAACACTAAGACATTCCAGGTCACTAAAATGTGACTAAAACTAAAATAGAAAAGACTATGACTAAAACTAAAATAGAAATTTGCTGCCAAAAACAACACTGCTCACTGTTCCACATTAAATTATGTCTCGTTCATAAGCAAGAAACAAAAGTAGCAAAATGATTGTAATGCAATAAATGCATTGTCTGTTTTGAGAATAGAAAATAGAATAATATTATTATTCTATTTCACTTGTAATGTATGGCCTATATTCTATGTCCTATATTATATAGAATAATATAATAGAATATAGAAAATATGCATATATACAAGTAAATGTCCTGAATTCAAAAATCCCGCAGCCATTTGGGTCCATTTTGTTCCAATTGTACACTCTCAGAGTTACAGACCCATAAGGGTCCATTTGGTTCCATTTGTACACTCAGAGTTACAGACCTGTTAGGGTCCATTTGGTTCCATTTGTACACTCAGAGTTACAGACCTGTAAGGGTCCATTTGGTACCTCTGAAATGTAGTGGATTATAAGCAAAAGTAGTGGTCATTTTAAATTTCATATTCTTTTCCGGGACACACTCAAATTCAAATGAGCTTTATTGGCAATGAGAAAACATAGGTTTACTGTACATTTTGTACGTCAAAATACAATAAAAACAGTTGAAAATGTGTAAAGTATATACAGTGTTCTAACAGGGAATACAGCTTTTTTTTTTTTTTTTACGAAACAAAATAAATTGCAGTATTTCTTTGTAGTCACTTTGGGGCAAATAGTAGCATTTATTTGTAGTCACTTTGGGACTAATAGCAGCATTTTGTCTCAGGCCTTTTTAAATGGTATACAGGAGAAAAGAAAAAAAACCCTCAGATGAATTGAACATGGTGGACCCTCTTGTAAACCAGTGTAATGCTTTATGGTGTCGTCCACTCACAGTTAACAGTCTTTGTGTTGAGTTGTGCTTGAAATGTAATTCTGCAAACTGTTAATAATAATTACTTCAGTCAATCAAGTGGGGTCCGGGGACACCCAGGGGTCCTTGAGGGAGTTCCAGGGGGTCCCCAGCTAAATGATAGTTTGTAACCAAATGGTTCTGTAACTCTGAGAGTGTACAAATGCATTTGTACACTCTCAGAGTTAAATTAGCATTGATTTTACAATATAAATCGGGGGTCCCAGAGATAGAAATGCCATTAAAAAATGGCATGCATGTCAAACAGGGGGTCCTTGACATTGTCCACAGACTAATTAGTGTCATTTTGGAGGTCCTTGACATGAAAAAGACTGGGAACCCTGGATTACACACAGCACACACAATGTGTTGCATTCATCTCCAACACAAGGGCGACATCTAGTGGCGTGCTCCGCCCCCCCCCCCCCCCCCCTGCACACACCCAGGCAGCAACTGTCAGTTTGATTGATTCCAGCTGTTCAGTAATTGTTACCGCAGCGCCTCGTTGTTTGTGTTTGTTTGAGCCACAATGCGGCAAGTCACGGCAGATTTATTTTGGTGTTTTCCTGAAGTTGTGCTTAAGTTATTTTCTTCTAATGAAAAGGAAGCAGAGCTGAATGCGTTTTTATGGCAGAATGAAGTAAAATGCGGTAAAAAGCAGAAGAATTCAAGCCAGGAGCAGACTGACTTAACGTCGTTCAGGTAAACAAAGCTGCTAATGCTAATGCTAGCGGGCCGTGCGTCTCTGAAGTTTAGAAAAGGTTTGTAAACCACTGGTTCACAAAACTTTTTACGTCAAAGACCCCCAAATAGCCAGCGGTCCAAATTGATGCTTTATTAGCTCCGCGGACCCCCTTTTGAAAAGATATGCCAGGGACCCCCCATAAGAGGGGGCTAGCAGTGATTCTCAACCCGGGCCCAAGCTGTGCATACCCACGGATACCCCATAATAAGTTGCGGGGCGGGTGGGCACCTTAAAATATATAGGCTACTCTAAGGTGGGCACCCACTGTCGTTATAGGAACCTTCCACCACTTAACTGACCCGTTTGACATGCATTAGTCATACGGACCCCCATTTAGTGACATTTATATCTGGGAAAATCAATGTTAATTTAACTCTTGAGAGTGTACGAACGGGTCCATTTGGTTCCATGTGTTACACTCAGAGTTACAGACCCGAAAGGGCCCATTTGGTTCCATGTACTCAGTCACAGACCTGTAAGGGTCCATTTGGTTCCATGTGTTACACTCTCAGATTTACAGACCCGTAAGGGTCCATTTGGTTCCATGTACTCTCAGTCACAGACCCGTAAGGGTCCATTTGGTTCCATGTGTTACACTCTCAGAGTTACAGACCCATAAGGGTCCATTCAGCTGTTGGGGACCCCCTGGAACTCCCTCAAGGACCCCTGGGGGTCCCTGGACCCCAGTTTGGGAACCACGTGGTCTAAAGTAAACAACAATGTTGAAGAAATGTTTAAAGAGAATAAAATAAATCTGCTCTTATGGGGGTCTATTTTGGGGTTGACATGAAAAAGTTTGGGAACCACTTCTATAAAAGGGGGCAGGTATTTATAAGAATGTATTCCTCTTCCTGCTCCTTTTCGCCTTGGGTGTATCAGATAGGTATGAAAGACATATGAATTATTATCTATTATGATTTGTACTGTATTGTGATACACTGTGCGAAAAAAAACGAACATAAAATAGCAGATGTACAAGCTCTCAGTGCAGTACAAAGTGATGCACTGTGAGCTTATAGATCTGTTTGTCTTTGCTAACTAGCCTGCAATGTGCAACACTAGGTTATTGTTTTAACCCATTTTGAACTGGAACCCATTTTGGTGTCGGCATCATGTTATGCTTTAGCTATTGAAAAATAGCAGATCTACAAGCTACGAGCTTGTATGTCTGCTATTTTTGAAAAAAAAAGAACGACTGACTTTTTTAAATCTGATCTCGGGTCAGAATGGGTTAATAATGGGATGAATCTAGAGTTGCAACACCCTCCACTGACATCCTATAAGCATCCAAAATGCAACCTACAAGCTTTGTAGAACAGCTAAAGCTTTAAAACACCAAAAGGGGTTAAAAAAACCCCTGTTTGGTCCCAAACCCACCTGATACAGTTCTCCTCTGCAGAGAACGCCCGTCAGAAGCAGGAGGGCGTGGTCAGCAGCTCCGTGGTGTATTTTACGGAGGACGGGCCGGCGCTGCCCGCCTCGGACCCTCAGCCCCTGAAGCTGCGTCGCATCCTGAACCTCACAGACCACACCCCCATGGAGACCCTGGAGGACATCTTCAGGAAGCTGGTCACCCGGAGCGGGTGAGTGACCAATCACAGCTAAGCATAACATCAAATCAAATCATACATTTATTTAGCCCATTTTGTTAGCATTATGTTATGCTTTAGCTATTGAAAAATAGCAGATCTACAAGCTCATAGCACGGCACCGAGTGGCGCGCTACGAGCTTGTAGGTCTGCTATTTTTGAAAAATTGAAGAACGACTGACATAGAAACAGCTTTTTCAGAAAACTGTTAGAATCTGATCTCAGGTCAAAATGGGTTAAATAGCACATTTAAAAACAATTCTCATTCTACCAAAGTTCTTCACAAGGCAGAATATAGTACAGTACAATACAATAGGACAAAGTAATCTGAATAGAATGGAAAGGTGCAAGATCATGCCGGGGATGCAAAGGCTTGTGAATATAAAAATGTTTTAAGTTGTGATTTAAATGACATTAAACTCACCAACACTGCAGCTGTAGGGGAAGCTTGAATTATCCTTTTTAAATCTGCCAAGCATTTGTGACTAAATTTGACTGAATTGATTTGAGGGAATCATAGCTTCAAATGGACATATTGGTTGTTCAGTTTGACCCACCAGTTTTGGAGATATGGCATATTTACATGTCTTCTGTGGACTCTAACATTACACCTAGCTACATGTCTAAGCATTTATTTCATATTTACATATCTAACATTACACCACCATGTTTGGGCATTTTTTTCATATTTACATGTCGATTTCAGCTCTGACACTTATTTCAGCCATGCTCTAGTACAGGGTTGGGCAACTGTGACGATGGAGAGGGCCACTATATTTCCACACTCACTCCAGAGGGCCGCATTGCATATTACTGTCGTAGCAAAAATAAACAAACAATTTTAGTACAGTGGTTCCCAAAGTGGGGTCCGGGGACCCCCAGGGGTCCTTGAGGGAGTTCCAGGGGGTGTACAAATGTACATTTGTACACTCTGAGTTAAATTAACTTTGATTTTACAACATAAATTGGGGGTCCCAGAGATAGAAGAGCAGCCTCCTCCTCTGATTTCATATCATAATGTTTGTAATAATTCATAATCTGTTCAATAAAAACATATTTGACAAAAAAATAATAATTGTGATTAGGTTCAGGTTCAGGTTAATTTATGTGTTTGTCCCCGAAACATTTGGGCCACATTTTCACGATTTTTCAAAAAATAGCAGACCTACAAGCTTTGTAGATCTATGACATAGGGTTAGGGTTAGGGTTAGGGTTAAGGGTTAAGTTTAGGGATAAGGGGTTTTAGCGGTGACGAAAATGGAGCCCCTAATGTCTCGGGCCATTTTACCCTCAACATCTTATTTACCAGTAAGACGCCCTGAGGGTGAGAAGCGCTTTAGGGCGTGGGAGCGTGCACGCATCCGCCTGGGTGACGGCAGATCAACTGTTCTGGCCATATATGGAGCGTGTCTTGAGTGTACAGGGTTTGATGAGGTCAGACGAGAGTTGTCTGGCCGGCTCCATATGTGCAGATCTAGGTGATGATCAGTCTTCTCCATGTATGGCTATCCAGGGTTAGATGAGGTCCGTGGCGTGATCTATGGTGGCGTGAGGCGTGACCATATTATAAAATATATATTCTAAAACTACTAACTAAACTATAGTTTTAAAGTTAGGTAGTTAAACTATCTAAAGCTAACTAACTAACTTTAAGTTTCTATTGCTTTAATTACCATTCAAGCCAGTTAAAAAAAGCTGTAATTTTGCACGATGGCAGTCTCGGTTAATTTTTTTTTTAAGTTTGTTTGATAAAACACACGGTTTTATTTTATCCACCACTAACACTGCTATTGTTTAACCCATTTAGCCCCGAGGATGATTCTGAATCATGACAGTTTTCTGAAAACCCTCCATGTTTCCATGTCAGTGGTTCCATCCATAGACTGTAAAAAATATGGACAAAGCGTTCCGCGGGTCTAACATGAACGTAAAATGAAGCCTGTCAGTCCTTGCAATGGAAGTCGCCATCTTTCTAGATCCGTTTGGGCCCAGCTGGCCATTGGCTGGCCCAGACAACGAGGCGGGACTTCCCCCCTTCTTCTTCGTTGGTTTTTATTTTGACTCGAGTGGGTGGGGGATCCCGTTCATAGACTGTAACGGTAGCCACGCCCCTCAGAACATGCGCGACTTTATGGTCATTTTTTTAATAAATGGGACCATAATTTTCCAAAAAGAATATTATGACATTAGAAATGAGACTTTAAACTAGTGACTGGAAGCAAAAAGTATTCATGACCATGTTTATTAAGGTAATACAGTCTAGGTGAAGTTGGGCCCAAATACATGGACTTCTATGGGGCTATGGGTTTTTTTGAGCCCAATGACAGCGCCACAACAGGCCATTATATGAACTTTCATTTCCTTAGTGGCTTCACAAAATATCTGTCTGACTGCCCCCCTGGTTCCATCCCAAACAGATTCATGTCGAGGACACCCAGAAATATATCATGTAATTGGCCGACGAACCCCATCTGAAAGCATGTTGTTCCAGGGTTCCTGTATTTTTCCATAGCTAAATTATAACAAAATGTTTAAAACACAAAGGGGTTCCTGCCCCAAAATGGGTTAAACGTTAGTGTTTTAATAGGACTGTTTATTGGACAATGTGAGGAATGTTTGACCTTGAGAAGCCAACGGTGTTCCAAACAGTGGTGGAAAGTAAATAATTAAATTTTAATACTGACTTATAGTGTGGGAAATATAGGCCTACTCCACTATTTATTTTCAAACTTAACTACTAGCTATACTTTTGCAGATTTGGATTATTATTACAAAACATGCTAGCCTACATTGTTCATTCACCACTACAGCCATACATTTGAAAATGGCTGATCTACAAGCACACAATCGCACACAATACAATGCGACACACTGTGAGCTTGTATTCTGCATAGCCTATACTGTTGGTCATTTTGATGCCAATACCTATTTACTTTTACTCAAGTTGTATAATCAATATAAATATAGATGGGCCTGTCAATCAGACTCTAGAATCAGACACTGGGTCTTTCACCTGCCATAGATCAGCCTGTCAATCACAGACTAGAATCGGACACAAGGATCGGATCAAGTTTTACAGCATCGTCATAATCGCTTGTTAGTTTGTAAGCTATATAAGCAGCTATAGTTTTGTTGTGTACACTTATTAAATATGTCAGTAATTTCTTATATGTTATATATTGATGTTATTTGTCATATCTAGCCTGTGATATTAGTATTAGTGATACTAATAATATCATCCTCATATCATATCAATGAATCATATCATATCAATTTGAGTTAAAAACTTTGGCTCTGAAATAATATATATTCAAAGATTCGTAGCGTAGCACTCTGTGCCATGCTACGAGGTTAGCATTATGTTATGCTTTAGCTATTGAAAAATAGCAGATCTACAAGCTCGAGTGGCGCGCTACGAGCTTGTAGGTCTGCTAGGGTTAGGGTTAGGGTTAGGTCTGTATACAGTATATCTGTATGTACTGTTAACTGGACGACACCAACTGGTGTCGTCCAGTTAACAGTTTTTGTATTGAGTTGTACTTGAAATGTACTGTAATTCTGCAAACTGTTAATAAATCAATCAATCAATGATGTGTCCTCTCTTGCAGGTAGAGGCAGCCAGCTCTCCTCCCCTGGGCCCGCCTCGCACACACACACACACCCACCCACTGTCCCATCTCCACTGGGCCCGCCTCGCACACACACACACCCACCCACTGTCCCATCTCCACTGGGCCCGCCTCGCACACATACACACACCCACCCACTGTCCCATCTCCACTGGGCCCGCCTCGCACACACACACACCCACCCACCAATAAGACGCCTGTCCGCCTCCCACACACACACACACACACCCACCCACCAATAAGACGCCTGGGGGCGAGATCACGTGCACGCATCCACCTCGTTGACGGGAGACTCCTGAACAGGTGAGCTCCATATATGGAGATCTAAGGGTGGTGGCTGGGGCACGGCTGCACAAATAACTTTGGGGCGGGCACGTCTAGAGTTTAAATGGACAGGTATCAGTCAACAGGCCCGTCTAGAGTTTAAATGGACAGGTATCAGTCAACAGGCACACGTCTAGAGTTTAAATGGACAGGTATCAGTCAACAGGCCTGTCTAGAGTTTAAATGGGCAGGTATCAGTCAACAGGCACGTCTAGAGTTTAAATGGACAGGTATCAGTCAACAGGCCCGTCTAGAGTTTAAATGGACAGGTATCAGTAAACTGGCCCATCTAGAGTTTAAATGAACAGGTATCAGTAAACTGGCCCGTCTAGAGTTTAAATGAACAGGTATCAGTAAACTGGCCCATCTAGAGTTTAAATGAACAGGTATCAGTAAACTGGCCCGTCTAGAGTTTAATCCTTTTTGTATTTATTTTTTTTTCTTTTAAAGGAAAATAATGGCTGGTATCCTGGAACGACAGCGGTACAGGGTGGGAGAGGTTCAGATGTGATCAGGTGTGTAGGGTGACCCTGCCTGTGGGAGATGGGTTAGTTAGGCTGACCCTACAACTCCCTCAGGCACGCCCGGAAGGTTCTCTTCCGTGCGTGTGATGATCGGACTTCACTGTCTGGTTTCCACGCGGCCCTTTTACACCTGCCATCTCGTCTGGAAGTCCCCTGGTTGTCCAGGCGGCCCCTACTTACAACCTGCCATCTCGTCTGGAAGTCCCTTGAGGTAAGACATGATCCAGGCTACTAAAATTTACTCCAGCTATTTTTGAGGCCGTTCTCACAATCTGTTGGGTGTTATTTTCCCTTTATGTTCAGGTTTCCGTACCAGCTAATGATGGAGAAGGAGATAATTGACTCAATAAATGCACTGTAGAACAGTTTCATTAGAGATTTGTCAACCTGAAATTTGGCGAGCCTCCTCAAACAAAAGAGGCGTTGTTGGCCTTTCTTAAACAGCAAATCACAGTTTACATCGAATTTCAGCTTGCTTTTAAATGCAGTGCCTAAGTATTTGTAGCTGGTCACCAGCTACAACTTGCTCACCAATGGACAACACTGCTCTGGGGGGGGATCTCCTATAATAATAATAAATATAGCTGCGAGCAGCGATAAGGCGGGACCAAGGAGAGGAAGAGAGAGAGAGGGGGTGGAGAGAGAGAGACAGAGAGAGAGAGAGGGGGGGTGGAGAGAGAGATAGAGAGAGAGAAAGAGAGAGAGAGAGGGGGGTGGAGAGAGAGAGAGAGAGAGACAGAGAGAGAACAATATGCACAAAAAATAATCATGGGCTGAGTTGTCACTAGCCGGATTTGAACCAGTGACCCTGTGGTCCAGAGGTAAGAGCCCTACCAACTGAGCTAAGCAGACACATTCAATTTGCTCATTGTAAATAGTAACATCATACAGTATTCATATAGGTATTAGATGCAGAAGAAGTTTCACAAAACAGCAATTTTCATTGGCTCATAAAAACTACATTTTTTCACTTAGAAAAAATGTGTTACGATTTTTTGTCCGTATAGGTCCAAAGTTCACGTGTAGACGTTTTTGTGCATTTTGATCAAAGATCCTGGGAGGAGATACATTTTTACTGTTTTTCATATAATTCAAAATGGCGGGTGATCTAAAGGTCAGAGGTCAAAAGTCAGAATATGGAAGTTGTTCGGCATTAGGAGACGCATATGTGTATCAAAGTTAAATTGCAGACGGTCAAACAGTTCATGAGCTATGTACGTTCAAAGTTTGTATTTTCAATTGAATGTTATAGCGCCACCCTTTGGACAATGGTCATGGGCTTCGCATAGTCATCGTTTGGCATGGTCCTCTACCAGAATCCCGCGTTTCGTGAAAACCGACTGCACGGTTCAGCCAGAGCTGCTATTTCTGGTGGTTAGCTGAGGTGTAAAAGAAATACCTAATATAGCTGCAAGCAGCGATAAGGCGGGACCAAGGAGAGGGAGAGAGAGAGAGGAGGGTGGAGAGAGAGAAAGAGACAGAGAGGGAGAGAGAGAGAGTGGGTGGAGAGAGAGAGAGAGGGGGGGTGGAGAGAGAGACAGATAGAGAGAGAGAGAGAGGGAGGGAGGGGTGGAGAGAGAGAGAGAAGACAGAATACACTTATTACACTATTACACTATTACACTTATTACACTATTGCACTTATTACACTATTACACTACTATTACACTACTATTACACTATTAGACTTATTACAATATTACACTATTACACTACTATTACACTATTTCACTACTATTACACTATTACACTTATTACACTATTACACTTATTACACTATTACAGTACTACACTATTACACTTATTACACTATTGCACTACTATTACACTATTACTTATTACACCATTACACTGCTATTACATTATTACACTATTAGACTTATTACTCTATTACAGTTACTAGTATCTCTATTAGTGTGATGTCATGTCCTGGTAATAGAGAGAGGGGGGGTGGAGAAAGAGAGAGAGGGGGGTGGAGAGAGAGATAGAGAGAGAGGGGGAGAGAGAAAGAGAGAGACAGAGAGAGAGAGAGAGAGAGAGAGAGAGAGCAATATGCACAAATAAGAATCATAGGTTGAGTAGTCGCTACCCGGATTTGAACCAGTGACCCTGTGGTCCAAAGGTGAGAGCTCTACCGACTGAGCTAAGCAGACACTGTCAGTTGACTCATTCTATACAATAACATCATGCAGTATAGGTATTAGCTGCCAACCGTATTTGGAAGACGTATTAGTTGCATGAGAGGTTTCACAAAACAGCATTTTCGTTGGCTCATAAAAACTTCATTTTTTCACTTAAAAGAAATCTGTTACGATTTTTTGTTCGTTTAAGTCCAAAGTTCAAGTGTAGACGTTTTTGTACATTTTGATCAAAGATTCTGGGAGGAGATAGATTTTAAATGGTTTTCATATAATTCAAAATGGTGGGTAATGTAAAGGTCAGAGGTCAAAAGTCAGAATACGAAAGTTGTTCGCCATGAGCAGACAAATATGTGTATCAAAGTGTCATTGCCAACGGTCAAACGGTTCATGAGATATGCAAGTTCAAAGTTTGCATTTTCAGTGCTATAGCGCCACCATTTGGCCAATGGTCATGGGCTTCACATGGTCACTGTTTGGCATGGCCCTCTACCAGATTACAGAGTTTCGTAAAAACCGACTGCACGGTTCAGTCAGAACAGCTATCACAAAACAGCATTTTCGTTGGCTCATAAAAACTTCATTTTTTCACTTAAAAGAAATCTGTTACGATTTTTTGTTCGTTTAAGTCCAAAGTTCAAGTGTAGCCGTTTTTGTACATTTTGATCAAAAATTCTGGGAGGAGATAGATTTTAAATGGTTTTCATATAATTCAAAATGGTGCGTAATCTAAAGGTCAGAGGTCAAAAGTCAGAATACGAAAGTTGTTCGCCATGAGGAGACAAATATGTGTATCAAAGTGTCATTGCCAACGGTGAAACGGTTCATGAGATATGCACGTTCAAAGTTTGCATTTTCAGTGCTATAGCGCCACCATTTGGCCAATGGTCATGGGCTTCACATGGTCACCGTTTGGCATGGCCCTCTACCAGATTACCGAGTTTCGTAAAAAGCGACTGCACGGTTCAGTCAGAACAGCTATTTTTGGCGGAAGAAGGAGAAGAAGAAGAAAAAAAAACACAAATACAAGAAGTGACCAAAGTCACTGCGTGTCTTCTTGGTCCCTTAAATATAGCTGCAAGCAGCGATAAGGCGGGACCAAGGAGAGGGAGAGAGAGAGAGGAGGGTGGAGAGAGAGAAAGAGACAGAGAGAGAGAGAGAGAAAGAGAGAGAGAGACAGAGAGAGAGAGAGAGAGAGGGGGAGTGGAGAGAGAGAGGGGGAGTGGAGAGGGAGAGAGAAAGAGAGAGAGGGGGAGAGAGAGAGGGGGGGAGAGAGAGAGAGAGGGGGGTGGAGACAGAGAGAGAGAGAGAGAGAGAGAAAGAGAGAGATAGATATGCACAAATAAGAATGACAGGCTGAGTTGTCGCTACCCAGATTTGAACCAGTGACACTGTGGTCCAAAGGCGAGAGCTCTACCGACTGAGCTAAGCAGACACTGTCAGTTGACTCATTCTAAACAGTAACATGCAGTATAGGTATTAGCTGCTAACCGTATTTGGAAGACGTATTAGTTGCATGAGAGGTTTCACAAAACAGCATTTTCGTTGGGTCATAAAAACTTCATTTTTTCACTTAAAATAAATCTGTTACGATTTTTTGTTCGTTTAAGTCCAAAGTTCAAGTGTAGCCGTTTTTGTACATTTTGATCAAAAATTCTGGGAGGAGATAGATTTTAAATGGTTTTCATATAATTCAAAATGGTGCGTAATCTAAAGGTCAGAGGTCAAAAGTCAGAATACGAAAGTTGTTCGCCATGAGGAGACAAATATGTGTATCAAAGTGTCATTGCCAACGGTGAAACGGTTCATGAGATATGCACGTTCAAAGTTTGCATTTTCAGTGCTATAGCGCCACCATTTGGCCAATGGTCATGGGCTTCACATGGTCACCGTTTGGCATGGCCCTCTACCAGATTACCGAGTTTCGTAAAAAGCGACTGCACGGTTCAGTCAGAACAGCTATTTTTGGCGGAAGAAGGAGAAGAAGAAGAAAAAAAAACACAAATACAAGAAGTGACCAAAGTCACTGCGTGTCTTCTTGGTCCCTTAATAATATCTGGGACAAGTGGCATTTCTTCCTCAGCCTAGTGGGAATATGCATGCACAGTTTAACCGCAATCGGACGCTGCGTTGAGTAGTTTTCACGATTTGTACAAAACGGGTACAAAGCGGGCTACTCCTGAAAAGTTTAGAAGCCAATCGTAGCCAATGAGGGTGGATTATGAGAAATCAAACAAACCCATATTGATCACATGACTATGGAGAGCATGTGTACCGATTTGCGTAAAAAATTCACGGGAATCACACGATGTGTTCATGATTTGCAGCATTTTGTTTGAAACTGAGCACTTTGGACTTTGGAAGACAATCTTAGCCAATCAGGATGTAGTCTGAGAAATCTGAAAGACCTGTTTCGTTGAATGGCTCTAGAGGGACTGTACCAATTTGCATGATGTTTGGACAAAATCTGTAGGTGTACTGTCCAAAAACGTGTTTTGCACAAAGCGGCCTCCTGGTGGCGCTATAACAGGCCGTTCTGGAGATTTTGGGGCAGAGGTTCATCGTTGGCATCCAGGGAAAATTTGGCATCGACCGGGTTAACGGTGCCGGAGATTAGCTGTTCACAGACGGACGGACGGACGGACGGACGGACGGAGTGCAAAACATACTCTCTCCCCACGCCTTCGGCCTGGTGGAGATCTACTAAAAGCTTGTAGATCGGCTATTTTTGCTACGACAGTAATATGCAACGTGGCCCTCTGGAGTGAGTGTGGAACTATAGTGGCCCTCTGGAGTGAGTGTGGAGGGGGGGGGGGGGGGGGGGAATAATACTTAATTAATACTTACTTTTGCCTTCCCTTTCCTACAAATATTATGCCAGCTTCTCATCTCCAATGAGTAAGAAATTGACATGCAGCCCAATTCAGCAGCTTAACAGTGTGAATGTAGAGATTGTGGTCCTCCACATTGTGTTATTTTATTTGTTGTAAGGAAGCTATATGTAGTTAACATGACATGAGTCATGTCAAGCAAGCTGTCACAGGAGGAGTCTCTGGGGCTGACACCCTCTCCTCTCCTCTCCTCTCCTCTGCTCTCCCCTGTAGGCCAGAGGCACCACTGGTGGTACTTGAGCACCTTCTGGTGGTACACAGAGGAGTCACACCTAGCTGTTAATTGAATATTTGAGGACGGATTAATCGCATTATAAATGTCATCAGTTGTGCTGATTAGTGATTAGACTGAGTTTAGTCAGAGCAGCAGAATTATTGTCTTCTAGGAATGGAAAAATAAAGGTACTCATTATGCAGAATGTCCCATTTAAAGTTTACAAATGTATTAAAAAAATGAAAATAGCCGATCTACAACCCCTAACCCTAACCGCTGCGACATGTTGTGCATGAGCTTGTAGATCGGCTATTTTCAGCGGGGTGAAAGAAAAAAACAGTCATTCCGACGGCATCAAGACCCGCCGAAATACATTTCAGTCGACTAAATCAAGGGTAAAAAAGAGGCTGAAAATAGCTGATCTACAAGCTCATGCACAACATGTCGCAGCGTGACACTTTGTCAGCTTGTAGATCTGCTATCTTCAGCATGCAACCAAGTGTAAAATGACTTATACTGGATCTCTTGTCCACAGTCTAGTTTTCATTTGTTGACGAAATTGTCAGTATATTTAGTCTTAGTTTTAGTCATCATGGCTTAGTTTTAATTTAGTTTTTATGTACATAGTTTTTGTCAGTGAAAAAAGGGTAGTCGACTGACGCCAGTCCCGCCCCCTTTCATGACGACGCCAGGCCCAGGAAATGATTCCCAATGCATGTTTACATTTCAAAAAGTATTTATTTAACGACCTTTAAGCGTCGTACGAAGCCAACTCGAGTCGTGACAAATCATGACAATAAACACAATATTTTGGACCAAACAAATGATTACAAATAATAAAAAAAAAAGAAGTGTTGTAACCTGCCGTTTTTTAAATCATTTCTAACTATTTGTTCGGCCCAAAACATTGTGTTTATTGTCTTGATTTGTCACAAGTCGAGTTGTCTTTGTCCGCAGCGTATAAATATAAACGTCTTTAAATAAATACTTTTTGAAATGTCTATGAGGAAAATGAACAGGAGATTAGCTGTTCACAGACGGACGGACGGACGGACGGACGGACGGACGGACGGAGTGCAAAACATACTCTCTCCCCACGCCTTCGGCCTGGTGGAGATCTACTAAAAGCTTGTAGATCGGCTATTTTTGCTACGACAGTAATATGCAACGTGGCCCTCTGGAGTGAGTGTGGAACTATAGTGGCCCTCTGGAGTGAGTGTGGAACTACAGTGGCCCTCTGGAGTGAGTGTGGAACTATAGTGGCCCTCTGGAGTGAGTGTGGAACTACAGTGGCCCTCTGGTGTGAGTGTGGAACTATAGTGGCCCTCTGGAGTGAGTGGGGAACTCTAGTGGCCCTCTGGAGTGAGTGTGGAACTATAGTGGCCCTCTGGAGTGAGTGTGGAACTATAGTGGCCCTCTGGAGTGAGTGAATGAGTGTGGAACTATAGTGGCCCTCTGGAGTGAGTGTGGAACTATAGTGGCCCCCTGCTTAGGCGTCTGGGAGAAATGCGAAGCCCTGTGCGAGATGTCGGGGGGGGGGGGGGGGGGGGGGGAATAATACTTAATTAATACTTACTTTTGCCTTCCCTTTCCTACAAATATTATGCCAGCTTCTCATCTCCAATGAGTAAGAAATTGACATGCAGCCCAATTCAGCAGCTTAACAGTGTGAATGTAGAGATTGTGGTCCTCCACATTGTGTTATTTTATTTGTTGTAAGGAAGCTATATGTAGTTAACATGACATGAGTCATGTCAAGCAAGCTGTCACAGGAGGAGTCTCTGGGGCTGACACCCTCTCCTCTCCTCTCCTCTGCTCTCCCCTGTAGGCCAGAGGCACCACTGGTGGTACTTGAGCACCTTCTGGTGGTACACAGAGGAGTCACACCTAGCTGTTAATTGAATATTTGAGGACGGATTAATCGCATTATAAATGTCATCAGTTGTGCTGATTAGTGATTAGACTGAGTTTAGTCAGAGCAGCAGAATTATTGTCTTCTAGGAATGGAAAAATAAAGGTACTCATTATGCAGAATGTCCCATTTAAAGTTTACAAATGTATTAAAAAAATGAAAATAGCCGATCTACAACCCCTAACCCTAACCGCTGCGACATGTTGTGCATGAGCTTGTAGATCGGCTATTTTCAGCGGGGTGAAAGAAAAAAACAGTAATTCCGACGGCATCAAGGCCCGCCGAAATACATTTCAGTCGACTAAATCAAGGGTAAAAAAGAGGCTGAAAATAGCCGATCTACAAGCTCATGCACAACATGTCGCAGCGTGACACTTTGTCAGCTTGTAGATCTGCTATCTTCAGCATGCAACCAAGTGTAAAATGACTTATACTGGATCTCTTGTCCACAGTCTAGTTTTCATTTGTTGACGAAATTGTCAGTATATTTAGTCTTAGTTTTAGTCATCATGGCTTAGTTTTAATTTAGTTTTTATGTACATAGTTTTTGTCAGTGAAAAAAGGGTAGTCGACTGACGCCAGTCCCGCCCCCTTTCATGACGACGCCAGGCCCAGGAAATGATTCCCAATGCATGTTTACATTTCAAAAATTATTTATTTAACGACCTTTAAGCGTCGTACGAAGCCAACTCGAGTCGTGACAAATCATGACAATAAACACAATATTTTGGACCAAACAAATGATTACAAATAATTAAAAAAAAGAAGTGTCGTAACCTGCCGTTTTTTAAATCATTTCTAACTATTTGTTCGGCCCAAAACATTGTGTTTATTGTCTTGATTTGTCACAAGTCGAGTTGTCTTTGTCCGCAGCGTATAAATATAAACGTCTTTAAATAAATACTTTTTGAAATGTCTATGAGGAAAATGAACAGGAGATTAGCTGTTCACAGACGGACGGACGGACGGACGGACGGACGGACGGACGGAGTGCAAAACATACTCTCTCCCCACGCCTTCGGCCTGGTGGAGATCTACTAAAAGCTTGTAGATCGGCTATTTTTGCTACGACAGTAATATGCAACGTGGCCCTCTGGAGTGAGTGTGGAACTATAGTGGCCCTCTGGAGTGAGTGTGGAACTACAGTGGCCCTCTGGAGTGAGTGTGGAACTATAGTGGCCCTCTGGAGTGAGTGTGGAACTACAGTGGCCCTCTGGTGTGAGTGTGGAACTATAGTGGCCCTCTGGAGTGAGTGTGGAACTCTAGTGGCCCTCTGGAGTGAGTGTGGAACTATAGTGGCCCTCTGGAGTGAGTGTGGAACTATAGTGGCCCTCTGGAGTGAGTGAATGAGTGTGGAACTATAGTGGCCCTCTGGAGTGAGTGTGGAACTATAGTGGCCCTCTGGAGTGAGTGAATGAGTGAGTGTGGAACTATAGTGGCCCTCTGGAGTGAGTGTGGAACTAGTGGCCCCCTGCTTAGGCGTCTGGGAGAAATGCGAAGCCCTGTGCGAGATGTCGGGGGGGGGGGGTTAGGGTTACTTAATTAATACTTACTTTTGCCTTCCCTTTCCTACAAATATTATGCCAGCTTCTCATCTCCAATGAGTAAGAAATTGACATGCAGCCCAATTCAGCAGCTTAACAGTGTGAATGTAGAGATTGTGGTCCTCCACATTGTGTTATTTTATTTGTTGTAAGGAAGCTATATGTAGTTAACATGACATGAGTCATGTCAAGCAAGCTGTCACAGGAGGAGTCTCTGGGGCTGACACCCTCTCCTCTCCTCTCCTCTCCTCTGCTCTCCCCTGTAGGCCAGAGGCACCACTGGTGGTACTTGAGCACCTTCTGGTGGTACACAGAGGAGTCACACCTAGCTGTTAATTGAATATTTGAGGACGGATTAATCGCATTATAAATGTCATCAGTTGTGCTGATTAGTGATTAGACTGAGTTTAGTCAGAGCAGCAGAATTATTGTCTTCTAGGAATGGAAAAATAAAGGTACTCATTATGCAGAATGTCCCATTTAAAGTTTACAAATGTATTAAAAAAATGAAAATAGCCGATCTACAACCCCTAACCCTAACCGCTGCGACATGTTGTGCATGAGCTTGTAGATCGGCTATTTTCAGCGGGGTGAAAGAAAAAAACAGTAATTCCGACGGCATCAAGGCCCGCCGAAATACATTTCAGTCGACTAAATCAAGGGTAAAAAAGAGGCTGAAAATAGCCGATCTACAAGCTCATGCACAACATGTCGCAGCGTGACACTTTGTCAGCTTGTAGATCTGCTATCTTCAGCATGCAACCAAGTGTAAAATGACTTATACTGGATCTCTTGTCCACAGTCTAGTTTTCATTTGTTGACGAAATTGTCAGTATATTTAGTCTTAGTTTTAGTCATCATGGCTTAGTTTTAATTTAGTTTTTATGTACATAGTTTTTGTCAGTGAAAAAAGGGTAGTCGACTGACGCCAGTCCCGCCCCCTTTCATGACGACGCCAGGCCCAGGAAATGATTCCCAATGCATGTTTACATTTCAAAAATTATTTATTTAACGACCTTTAAGCGTCGTACGAAGCCAACTCGAGTCGTGACAAATCATGACAATAAACACAATATTTTGGACCAAACAAATGATTACAAATAATTAAAAAAAAAGAAGTGTCGTAACCTGCCGTTTTTTAAATCATTTCTAACTATTTGTTCGGCCCAAAACATTGTGTTTATTGTCTTGATTTGTCACAAGTCGAGTTGTCTTTGTCCGCAGCGTATAAATATAAACGTCTTTAAATAAATACTTTTTGAAATGTCTATGAGGAAAATGAACAGGAGATTAGCTGTTCACAGACGGACGGACGGACGGACGGACGGACGGACGGACGGAGTGCAAAACATACTCTCTCCCCACGCCTTCGGCCTGGTGGAGATCTACTAAAAGCTTGTAGATCGGCTATTTTTGCTACGACAGTAATATGCAACGTGGCCCTCTGGAGTGAGTGTGGAACTATAGTGGCCCTCTGGAGTGAGTGTGGAACTACAGTGGCCCTCTGGAGTGAGTGTGGAACTATAGTGGCCCTCTGGAGTGAGTGTGGAACTACAGTGGCCCTCTGGTGTGAGTGTGGAACTATAGTGGCCCTCTGGAGTGAGTGTGGAACTCTAGTGGCCCTCTGGAGTGAGTGTGGAACTATAGTGGCCCTCTGGAGTGAGTGTGGAACTATAGTGGCCCTCTGGAGTGAGTGAATGAGTGTGGAACTATAGTGGCCCTCTGGAGTGAGTGTGGAACTATAGTGGCCCTCTGGAGTGAGTGAATGAGTGAGTGTGGAACTATAGTGGCCCTCTGGAGTGAGTGTGGAACTAGTGGCCCCCTGCTTAGGCGTCTGGGAGAAATGCGAAGCCCTGTGCGAGATGTCGGGGGGGGGGGGTTAGGGTTACTTAATTAATACTTACTTTTGCCTTCCCTTTCCTACAAATATTATGCCAGCTTCTCATCTCCAATGAGTAAGAAATTGACATGCAGCCCAATTCAGCAGCTTAACAGTGTGAATGTAGAGATTGTGGTCCTCCACATTGTGTTATTTTATTTGTTGTAAGGAAGCTATATGTAGTTAACATGACATGAGTCATGTCAAGCAAGCTGTCACAGGAGGAGTCTCTGGGGCTGACACCCTCTCCTCTCCTCTCCTCTCCTCTGCTCTCCCCTGTAGGCCAGAGGCACCACTGGTGGTACTTGAGCACCTTCTGGTGGTACACAGAGGAGTCACACCTAGCTGTTAATTGAATATTTGAGGACGGATTAATCGCATTATAAATGTCATCAGTTGTGCTGATTAGTGATTAGACTGAGTTTAGTCAGAGCAGCAGAATTATTGTCTTCTAGGAATATCGGTTCTAGTGAGCAGAAATAATCAATAATAAGCAGACTTGGTAACCTGACTGTAGAAAGTAACAGTAAAGTAAAGAACCTGGGGGTTATTATTGATTCTGAATTGAATTTCAATTCACACATTAATCATGTTACCAAGATTGCCTTTTTTCACCTTAGAAATATTGCACGAATCAGAGCCTATTTGTCCTTGGACGATGCAAAAACGCTAATCCACGCCTTTGTTTTTTCTCGGCTTGACTACTGCAATGCACTTTTTTCAGGACTGCCTAAGAAAACAACTGACAGACTACAACTTGTCCAAAATGCAGCAGCCAGAGTTTTAACTAGAACTAAGATGAGAGAACATATTACTCCAGTTTTGGCATCACTGCACTGGCTTCCGGTTGTTTTTAGGATTGATTTTAAAATTCTTTTACTTGTCTATAAAGCTCTCAATGGTCTCGCACCTTCCTACCTACATGACTGCCTGCCTAAATATGTCCCAAACCGCCCCCTAAGGTCTTCCACTGCCGGCCTGCTCGCTTTGCCAAAAAAAATGGCAACTAAAAAACACGGGGAAGCAGCTTTTTGCTTCTACGGGCCGTCGGCATGGAACAAGCTCCCACTGTACCTTCGTCAGGCAGCCTCTGTAGACATTTTTAAAGCTCAGCTCAAGACCCACTTCTACAACATTGCTTTTAATTGATCTTTTATTTTTTTATTTTTGTTATTCATGTCCTCACTGTATTGCATTACTGCTTGTTTTTAATGCTGTTGCCTTGCTTTTCTTTTATCCTCCATTTCTCTGTAAAGCACTTTGAGCTGCATTTCATGTCATGAAAGGTGCTATACAAATAAAGTTTTATTATTATTATTATTATTACTATAGAGTGGTTTGTTGTGATAATGCTCCTACTTTAGAGTGTGGTTTGTTGTGATAATGCTCCTACTATAGATTGTGGTTTGTTGTGATAATGCTCCCTACTATAGAGTGGTTTGTTGTGATAATGATCCTACTATAGAGTGTGGTTTGTTGTGATAATGCTCCCTACTATAGAGTGTGGTTTGTTGTGATAATGCTCCCTACTATAGAGTGTGGTTTGCTGTGATAATGCTCCTACTATAGAGTGTGGTTTGTTGTGATAATGATCCTACTATAGAGTGTGGTTTGTTGTGATAATGCTCCCTACTATAGTGTGGTTTTGTTGTGATAATGCTCCCTACTATAGAGTGTGGTTTGTTGTGATAATGCTCCCTACTATAGAGTGTGGTTTGTTGTGATAATGCTCCCTACTATAGAGTGTGGTTTGCTGTGATAATGCTCCTACTATAGAGTGTGGTTTGTTGTGATAATGCTCCTACTATAGAGTGTGGTTTGTTGTGATAATGCTCCTACTATAGAGTGTGGTTTTGTTGTGGTAATGCTCCCTACTATAGTGTGGTTTTGTTGTGATAATGTTTTGTTGTGATAATGCTCCCTACTATAGAGTGTGGTTTTGTTGTGATAATGCTCCCTACTATAGAGTGTGGTTTTGTTGTGGTAATGCTCCCTACTATAGTGTGGTTTTGTTGTGATAATTTGTTGTGATAATGCTCCATACTATAGAGTGTGGTTTGTTGTGATAATGCTCATACTATAGTGTGGTTTTGTTGTGATACTGCTCCCTACTATAGAGTGTGGTTTTGTTGTGATAATGCTTCTACCATAGAGTGTGGTTTTGTTGTGATAATGCTCCTACTATAGAGTGTGGTTTTGTTGTGATAATGCTCCCTACTATAGAGTGTGGTTTGTTGTGATAATGATCCTACTATAGAGTGTGGTTTGTTGTGATAATGCTCCTACTATAGAGTGTGGTTTGTTTTGATAATGCTCCTACTATAGAGTGTGGTTTGTTGTGATAATGCTCCCTACTATAGAGTGTGGTTTGTTGTGATAATGCTCCCTAATATAGAGTGGTTTGTTGTGATAATGCTCCCTACTATAGAGTGTGGTTTGTTGTGATAATGCTCCCTACTATAGAGTGTGGTTTGTTGTGATAATGCTCCCTACTATAGAGTGGTTTGTTGTGATAATGCTCCTACTATAGAGTGTGGTTTGTTGTGATAATGCTCCCTACTATAGAGTGGTTTGTTGTGATAATGCTCAAACTATAGAGTGTGGTTTGTTGTGATAATGCTCCTACTTTAGAGTGTGGTTTGTTGTGATAATGCTCCTACTATAGAGTGTGGTTTGTTGTGATAATGCTCCCTACTATAGAGTGGTTTGTTGTGATAATGATCCTACTATAGAGTGTGGTTTGTTGTGATAATGCTCCCTACTATAGAGTGGTTTGTTGTGATAATGATCCTACTATAGAGTGTGGTTTGTTGTGATAATGCTCCCTACTATAGAGTGTGGTTTGCTGTGATAATGCTCCTACTATAGAGTGTGGTTTGTTGTGATAATGCTCCTACTATAGAGTGTGGTTTGTTGTGATAATGCTCCTACTATAGAGTGTGGTTTTGTTGTGGTAATGCTCCCTACTATAGTGTGGTTTTGTTGTGATAATGTTTTGTTGTGATAATGCTCCCTACTATAGAGTGTGGTTTTGTTGTGATAATGCTCCCTACTATAGAGTGTGGTTTTGTTGTGGTAATGCTCCCTACTATAGTGTGGTTTTGTTGTGATAATTTGTTGTGATAATGCTCCATACTATAGAGTGTGGTTTGTTGTGATAATGCTCATACTATAGTGTGGTTTTGTTGTGATACTGCTCCCTACTATAGAGTGTGGTTTTGTTGTGATAATGCTTCTACCATAGAGTGTGGTTTTGTTGTGATAATGCTCCTACTATAGAGTGTGGTTTTGTTGTGATAATGCTCCCTACTATAGAGTGTGGTTTGTTGTGATAATGATCCTACTATAGAGTGTGGTTTGTTGTGATAATGCTCCTACTATAGAGTGTGGTTTGTTTTGATAATGCTCCTACTATAGAGTGTGGTTTGTTGTGATAATGCTCCCTACTATAGAGTGTGGTTTGTTGTGATAATGCTCCCTAATATAGAGTGGTTTGTTGTGATAATGCTCCCTACTATAGAGTGTGGTTTGTTGTGATAATGCTCCCTACTATAGAGTGTGGTTTGTTGTGATAATGCTCCCTACTATAGAGTGGTTTGTTGTGATAATGCTCCTACTATAGAGTGTGGTTTGTTGTGATAATGCTCCCTACTATAGAGTGGTTTGTTGTGATAATGCTCAAACTATAGAGTGTGGTTTGTTGTGATAATGCTCCTACTTTAGAGTGTGGTTTGTTGTGATAATGCTCCTACTATAGAGTGTGGTTTGTTGTGATAATGCTCCCTACTATAGAGTGGTTTGTTGTGATAATGATCCTACTATAGAGTGTGGTTTGTTGTGATAATGCTCCCTACTATAGAGTGTGGTTTGTTGTGATAATGCTCCCTACTATAGAGTGTGGTTTGCTGTGATAATGCTCCTACTATAGAGTGTCACGATTTGTTGTGATAATGCTCCTACTATAGAGTGTGGTTTGTTGTGATAATGCTCCGTACTATAGAGTGTGGTTTGTTGTGATAATGCTCCCTAATATAGAGTGGTTTGTTGTGATAATGATCCTACTATAGAGTGTGGTTTGTTGTGATAATGCTCCCTACTATAGAGTGTGGTTTGTTGTGATAATGCTCCCTACTATAGAGTGTGGTTTGCTGTGATAATGCTCCTACTATAGAGTGTCACGATTTGTTGTGATAATGCTCCTACTATAGAGTGTGGTTTGTTGTGATAATGCTCCGTACTATAGAGTGTGGTTTGTTGTGATAATGCTCCCTACTATAGTGTGGTTTGTTGTGATAATGCTCCCTACTATAGAGTGTGGTTTGTTGTGATAATGCTCCCTACTATAGAGTGGTTTGTTGTGATAATGCTCCTACTATAGAGTGTGGTTTTTTGTGATAATGCTCCCTACTATAGAGTGGTTTGTTGTGATAATGCTCAAACTATAGAGTGTGGTTTGTTGTGATAATGCTCCTACTATAGAGTGGTTTGTTGTGATAATGCTCCTACTATAGAGTGTGGTTTGTTGTGATAATGCTCCCTACTATAGAGTGGTTTGTTGTGATAATGATCCTACTATAGAGTGTGGTTTGTTGTGATAATGCTCCCTACTATAGAGTGTGGTTTGTTGTGATAATGCTCCCTACTATAGAGTGTGGTTTGCTGTGATAATGCTCCCTACTATAGAGTGTGGTTTGTTGTGATAATGCTCCCTACTATAGAGTGTGGTTTGTTGTGATAATGCTCCTACTATAGAGTGTGGTTTGTTGTGATAATGCTCTTACTATAGAGTGTGGTTTGTTGTGATAATGCTCCGTACTATAGAGTGTGGTTTGTTGTGATAATGCTCCTACTATAGAGTGGTTTGTTGTGATAATGCTCCCTACTATAGAGTGGTTTGTTGTGATAATGCTCAAACTATAGAGTGTGGTTTGTTGTGATAATGCTCCTACTATAGAGTGTGGTTTGTTGTGATAATGCTCCTACTATAGAGTGGTTTGTTGTGATAATGCTCCTACTATAGAGTGTGGTTTGTTGTGATAATGCTCCTACTTTAGAGTGTGGTTTGTTGTGATAATGCTCCTACTATAGAGTGTGGTTTGTTGTGATAATGCTCCTAATATAGAGTGGTTTATTGTGATAATGCTCCTACTATAGAGTGTGGTTTGTTGTGATAATGCTCCTACTATAGAGTGTGGTTTGTTGTGATAATGCTCCTACTATGGAGTGTTGTTTGTTGTGATAATGCTCCCTACTATAGAGTGGTTTGTTGTGATAATGCTCCTACTATAGAGTGTGGTTTTGTTGTGATAATGCTCCCTACTATAGAGTGTGGTTTGTTGTGATAATGCCCCCTACTATAGAGTGTGGTTTTGTTGTGATAATGCTCCTACTATAGAGTGTGGTTTGTTGTGATAATGCTCCTACTATAGAGTGTGGTTTGTTGTGATAATGCTCCCTACTATAGAGTGTGGTTTTGTTGTGATAATGCTCCTACTATAGAGTGTGGTTTGTTGTGATAATGCTCCCTACTATAGAGTGTGGTTTTGTTGTGATAATGCTCCTACTATAGAGTGTGGTTTGTTGTGATAATGCTCCTACTATAGAGTGTGGTTTGTTGTGATAATGCTCCCTACTATAGAGTGTGGTTTGTTGTGATAATGCTCCCTACTATAGAGTGTGGTTTGTTGTGATAATGCTCCCTACTATAGAGTGGTTTGTTGTGATAATGCTCCTACTATAGAGTGTGGTTTGTTGTGATAATGCTCCCTACTATAGAGTGGTTTGTTGTGATAATGCTCAAACTATAGAGTGTGGTTTGTTGTGATAATGCTCCCTACTATAGAGTGTGGTTTGTTGTGATAATGCTCCTACTATAGAGTGTGGTTTGTTGTGATAATGCTCCCTACTATAGAGTGGTTTGTTGTGATAATGCTCAAACTATAGAGTGTGGTTTGTTGTGATAATGCTCCTACTATAGAGTGTGGTTTGTTGTGATAATGCTCCTACTATAGAGTGTGGTTTGTTGTGATAATGCTCCTAATTTAGAGTGTGGTTTATCTTGATAATGCTCCTACTATAGAGTGTGGTTTGTTGTGATAATGCTCCTACTATAGAGTGTGGTTTGTTGTGATAATGCTCCTACTATAGAGTGTGGTTTGTTGTGATAATGCTCCTACTATAGAGTGGTTTGTTGTGATAATGCTCCTACTATAGAGTGTGGTTTGTTGTGATAATGCTCCTACTTTAGAGTGTGGTTTGTTGTGATAATGCTCCTACTATAGAGTGTGGTTTGTTGTGATAATGCTCCCTACTATAGAGTGGTTGGTTGTGATAATGATCCTACTATAGAGTGTGGTCTGTTGTGATAATGCTCCCTACTATAGAGTGTGGTTTGCTGTGATAATGCTCCGACTATAGAGTGTGGTTTGTTGTGATAATGCTCCCTACTATAGAATGGTTTGTTGTGATAATGCTCAAACTATAGAGTGTGGTTTGTTGTGATAATGCTCCTACTATAGAGTGTGGTTTGTTGTGATAATGCTCCTACTATAGAGTGTGGTTTGTTGTGATAATGCTCCTACTTTAGTGTGGTTTGTTGTGATAATGCTCCTACTATAGAGTGTGGTTTGTTGTGATAATGCTCATAATATAGTGTGGTTTATTGTGATAATGCTCCTACTATAGAGCAGGGCTCAAGATTAACTGCGTCCCGACGTCCCGGGGACTGTAAAAGATCTATTTGGGACGTAAATGTATCTCATCCGGGACGGTTTCGGGACGAGAGGAGTTTTTAGTTTTTTACACTGAAAATGCGCATTTCGTGTGCAGCGATGAGCAGCATGAGAATTTGCCGTGCCGTCAACCAATGCTCTGTCGGACAGTATGCCTCCCGTTGACAACAACAACGCACACACTACATTCACCCAACGGAATCATAGGAATTATATTGCTTTTGCCCCGTGGATGAGACATTTAGATTAAAAAACTATCGGTTGGAAGCGTGGATAAGACCATGGTTGTGTGCCACAGAAAGGTTCCATATGGACATGGGGCTACACTACACCAACGTTTAACGTTAGCTTCCATTCTAGGCTTGCTAGCTGCCGTCGACATTAAATAATATGTTGGTATATAATCATCTGAAGCAACAGATGTTTTCTAATGCTCAGATTGTTCTGGAATTGCTGCCCCAACACTGTGGAATGCACACCCCAAAACCAAAACGCTCTCATTCCACATTGATTGTATTTATTATTATCATTTATTGATCCTTCGTCTTAGTATTCCCCCTAATAAAGTTGTTTTTATTTGTTTTCTCATGCCAACCATGTAATAGACATTTTAGTATTAATATACCTGCATTGCTGCACGTTATCTGTTGGTCTTGATCAGCCTCCACCAAAATAACAATCCATTTGAAAATAAAAATCACTGTTCTCAGGTCGAATATTGATATGCGATTAAAATGTGATTAATTTAGATTAATTAATTACAAAGCAATAACATTTTTAACCAAGCCCTATTTTTCATCTGGGAGCATTTTGACTAAATCAGTGTATCTACAGAAGAAACATGAAGCCAGACAATTAATGTACTGCATGTATTCAATACATGCAGTACATTATTTGTTTGGCTTAATTGTATTTCTATTACAATAGGAATACAGTTATTAATTTCACAATTTGAGTGGTGCTTTTTGTACATTTATTTCCCGGGACGGTATACATTTACTTCGGGACGGTTCAAATTGTATTTTGGGACGGTTCCGGGACGGTGGTGAAAAAAGTTAGTCTGGAGCCCTGCTATAGAGTGTGGTTTGTTGTGATAATGCTCCTACTATGGAGTGTTGTTTGTTGTGATAATGCTCCCTACTATAGAGTGGTTTGTTGTGATAATGCTTCTACTATAGAGTGTGGTTTGTTGTGATAATGCTCCTACTATAGAGTGGTTTGTTGTGATAATGCTCCCTACTATAGTGTGGTTTGTTGTGATAATGCTCCTACTTTAGAGTGTGGTTTGTTGTGATAATGCTCCTACTATAGAGTGTGGTTTGTTGTGATAATGCTCCTAATATAGAGTGTGGTTTATTGTGATAATGCTCCTACTATAGAGTGTGGTTTGTTGTGATAATGCTCCTACTATAAAGTGTGGTTTGTTGTGATAATGCTCCTACTATAGAGTGTGGTTTGTTGTGATAATGCTCCCTACTATAGAGTGTGGTTTGTTGTGATAATGCTCCCTACTATAGAGTGTGGTTTTGTTGTGATAATGCTCCTACTATAGAGTGTGGTTTGTTGTGATAATGCTCCTACTATAGAGTGTGGTTTGTTGTGATAATGCTCCCTACTATAGAGTGTGGTTTTGTTGTGATAATGCTCCTACTATAGAGTGTCACAATTTGTTGTGATAATGCTCCTACTATAGAGTGTCACAATTTGTTGTGATAATGCTCTCTACTATAGAGTGTGGTTTGTTGTGATAATGCTCCCTAATATAGAGTGGTTTGTTGTGATAATGCTCCCTACTATAGAGTGTGGTTTGTTGTGATAATGCTCCCTACTATAGAGTGTGGTTTGTTGTGATAATGCTCCCTACAATAGAGTGGTTTGTTGTGATAATGATCCTACTATAGAGTGTGGTTTGTTGTGATAATGCTCCCTACTATAGAGTGTCACAATTTGTTGTGATAATGCTCCCTAATATAGAGTGGTTTGTTGTGATAATGCTCCCTACTATAGTGTGGTTTGTTGTGATAATGCTCCCTACTATAGAGTGTGGTTATAGAGTGTGGTTTGTTGTGATAATGCTCCCTACTATAGAGTGGTTTGTTGTGATAATGCTCAAACTATAGAGTGGTTTGTTGTGATAATGCTCCTACTATAGAGTGTGGTTTATCTTGATAATGCTCCTACTATAGAGTGTGGTTTGTTGTGATAATGCTCCTACTATAGAGTGTGGTTTGTTGTGATAATGCTCCTACTATAGAGTGTGGTTTGTTGTGATAATGCTCCTACTATAGAGTGGTTTGTTGTGATAATGATCCTACTATAGAGTGTGGTTTGTTGTGATAATGCTCCCTACTATAGAGTGTGGTTTGTTGTGATAATGCTCCCTACTATAGAGTGTGGTTTGCTGTGATAATGCTCCTACTATAGAGTGTGGTTTGTTGTGATAATGCTCCTACTATAGAGTGTGGTTTGTTGTGATAATGCTCCGTACTATAGAGAGTGGTTTGTTGTGATAATGCTCCCTAATATAGAGTGGTTTGTTGTGATAATGCTCACTACTATAGAGTGTGGTTTGTTGTGATAATGCTCCCTACTATAGAGTGTGGTTTGTTGTGATAATGCTCCCTACTATAGAGTGGTTTGTTGTGATAATGCTCCTACTATAGAGTGTGGTTTGTTGTGATAATGCTCCCTACTATAGAGTGGTTTGTTGTGATAATGCTCAAACTATAGAGTGTGGTTTGTTGTGATAATGCTCCTACTATAGAGTGGTTTGTTGTGATAATGCTCCTACTATAGAGTGTGGTTTGTTGTGATAATGCTCCCTACTATAGAGTGGTTTGTTGTGATAATGATCCTACTATAGAGTGTGGTTTGTTGTGATAATGCTCCCTACTATAGAGTGTGGTTTGTTGTGATAATGCTCCCTACTATAGAGTGTGGTTTGCTGTGATAATGCTCCTACTATAGTGTGTGGTTTGTTGTGATAATGCTCCTACTATAGAGTGTGGTTTGTTGTGATAATGCTCCGTACTATAGAGTGTGGTTTGTTGTGATAATGCTCCTACTATAGAGTGTGGTTTGTTGTGATAATGCTCCCTACTATAGAGTGGTTTGTTGTGATAATGCTCAAACTATAGAGTGTGGTTTGTTGTGATAATGCTCCTACTATAGAGTGTGGTTTGTTGTGATAATGCTCCCTACTATAGAGTGTGGTTTGTTGTGATAATGCTCCTACTATAGAGTGGTTTGTTGTGATAATGCTCCTAATATAGAGTGTGGTTTATTGTGATAATGCTCCTACTATAGAGTGTGGTTTGTTGTGATAATGCTCCTACTATAGAGTGTGGTTTGTTGTGATAATGCTCCTACTATGGAGTGTTGTTTGTTGTGATAATGCTCCGTACTATAGAGTGTGGTTTGTTGTGATAATGCTCCTACTATAGTGTGGTTTTGTTGTGATAATGCTCCTACTATAGAGTGTGGTTTGTTGTGATAATGCTTCTACTATAGAGTGTGGTTTGTTGTGATAATGCTCCCTACTATAGAGTGTGGTTTTGTTGTGATAATGCTCCTACTATAGAGTGTCACAATTTGTTGTGATAATGCTCCTACTATAGAGTGTGGTTTTGTTGTGATAATGCTCCTACTATAGAGTGTGGTTTGTTGTGATAATGCTCCTACTATAGAGTGTGGTTTGTTGTGATAATGCTCCCTACTATAGAGTGTGGTTTGTTGTGATAATGCTCCCTACTATAGAGTGTGGTTTTGTTGTGATAATGCTCCTACTATAGAGTGTGGTTTGTTGTGATAATGCTCCCTACTATAGAGTGTGGTTTTGTTGTGATAATGCTCCTACTATAGAGTGTGGTTTGTTGTGATAATGCTCCTACTATAGAGTGTGGTTTGTTGTGATAATGCTCCCTACTATAGAGTGTGGTTTGTTGTGATAATGCTCCCTAATATAGAGTGTATTGTTGTGATAATGCTCCCTACTATAGAGTGTGGTTTTGTTGTGATAATGCTCCTACTATAGAGTGTGGTTTGTTGTGATAATGCTCCTACTATAGAGTGGTTTGTTGTGATAATGCTCCTACTATAGAGTGTGGTTTGTTGTGATAATGCTCCCTACTATAGAGTGTGGTTTTGTTGTGATAATGCTCCTACTATAGAGTGTGGTTTGTTGTGATAATGCTCCTACTATAGAGTGTGGTTTGTTGTGATAATGCTCCCTACTATAGAGTGTGGTTTGTTGTGATAATGCTCCCTACTATAGAGTGTGGTTTGTTGTGATAATGCTCCCTACTATAGAGTGTGGTTTTGTTGTGATAATGCTCCTACTATAGAGTGTGGTTTGTTGTGATAATGCTCCCTACTATAGAGTGGTTTGTTGTGATAATGATCCTACTATAGAGTGTGGTTTTGTTGTGATAATGCTCAAACTATAGAGTGTGGTTTGTTGTGATAATGCTCCCTACTATAGAGTGTGGTTTGCTGTGATAATGCTCCTACTATAGAGTGTGGTTTGTTGTGATAATGCTCCTACTATAGAGTGTGGTTTGTTGTGATAATGCTCCGTACTATAGAGTGTGGTTTGTTGTGATAATGCTCCTACTATAGAGTGGTTTGTTGTGATAATGCTCCCTACTATAGAGTGGTTTGTTGTGATAATGATCCTACTATAGAGTGTGGTTTGTTGTGATAATGCTCCCTACTATAGAGTGGTTTGTTGTGATAATGCTCCTACTATAGAGTGTGGTTTGCTGTGATAATGCTCCCTACTTTAGAGTGTGGTTTGTTGTGATAATGCTCCCTACTATAGAGTGTGGTTTGTTGTGATAATGCTCCTACTATAGAGTGTGGTTTGTTGTGATAATGCTCCTACTATAGAGTGTGGTTTGTTGTGATAATGCTCCTACTATAGAGTGTCACAATTTGTTGTGATAATGCTCCCTACTATAGAGTGTGGTTTGTTGTGATAATGCTCCTAATATAGAGTGTTGTTTGTTGTGATAATGCTCCGTACTATAGAGTGTGGTTTGTTGTGATAATGCTCCCTACTATAGTGTGGTTTGTTGTGATAATGCTCCCTACTATAGAGTGTGGTTATAGAGTGTGGTTTGTTGTGATAATGCTCCCTACTATAGAGTGGTTTGTTGTGATAATGCTCAAACTATAGAGTGGTTTGTTGTGATAATGCTCCTACTATAGTGTGTGGTTTGTTGTGATAATGCTCCTACTATAGAGTGTGGTTTGTTGTGATAATGCTCCGTACTATAGAGTGTGGTTTGTTGTGATAATGCTTCCTACTATAGAGTGTGGTTTGTTGTGATAATGCTCCCTACTATAGAGTGTGGTTTGTTGTGATAATGCTCCTACTATAGAGTGTGGTTTTGTTGTGATAATGCTCCCTACTATAGAGTGTGGTTTGTTGTGATAATGCTCCCTACTATAGAGTGTGGTTTGTTGTGATAATGCTCCCTACTATAGAGTGTGGTTTGTTGTGATAATGCTCCCTACTATAGAGTGTGGTTTGTTGTGATAATGCTCAAACTATAGAGTGTGGTTTGTTGTGATAATGCTCCTACTATAGAGTGTGGTTTGTTGTGATAATGCTCCTACTATAGAGTGTGGTTTGTTGTGATAATGCTCCCTACTATAGAGTGTGGTTTGTTGTGATAATGATCCTACTATAGAGTGTGGTTTGTTGTGATAATGCTCCCTACTATAGAGTGTGGTTTGTTGTGATAATGCTCCCTACTATAGAGTGTGGTTTGCTGTGATAATGCTCCTACTATAGAGTGTGGTTTGCTGTGATAATGCTCCTACTATAGAGTGTGGTTTGTTGTGATAATGCTCCGTACTATAGAGTGTCACAATTTGTTGTGATAATGCTCCTACTATAGAGTGTCACAATTTGTTGTGATAATGCTCCTACTATAGAGTGTGGTTTGTTGTGATAATGCTCCCTACTATAGAGTGGTTTGTTGTGATAATGCTCCTACTTTAGAGTGTGGTTTGTTGTGATAATGCTCCTACTATAGAGTGTGGTTTGTTGTGATAATGCTCCCTACTATAGAGTGTGGTTTGTTGTGATAATGCTCCTACTTTAGAGTGTGGTTTGTTGTGATAATGCTCCTACTATAGAGTGGTTTGTTGTGATAATGCTCCTACTATAGAGTGTGGTTTTGTTGTGATAATGCTCCTAATATAGAGTGTGGTTTATTGTGATAATGCCCCCTACTATAGAGTGTGGTTTGTTGTGATAATGCTCCTACTATAGAGTGTGGTTTGTTGTGATAATGCTCCTACTATGGAGTGTTTGTTGTGATAATGCTCCCTACTATAGAGTGTGGTTTGTTGTGATAATGCTCCTACTATAGAGTGTGGTTTGTTGTGATAATGCTCCCTACTATAGAGTGTGGTTTGTTGTGATAATGCCCCCTACTATAGAGTGTGGTTTTGTTGTGATAATGCTCCCTACTATAGAGTGTCACAATTTGTTGTGATAATGCTCCCTACTATAGAGTGTGGTTTTGTTGTGATAATGCTCCTACTATAGAGTGTGGTTTGTTGTGATAATGCTCCTACTTTAGAGTGTGGTTTATCTTGATAATGCTCCTACTATAGAGTGTGGTTTGTTGTGATAATGATCCTACTATAGAGTGTGGTTTGTTGTGATAATGCTCCCTACTATAGAGTGTGGTTTGTTGTGATAATGCTCCCTACTATAGAGTGTGGTTTGCTGTGATAATGCTCCCTACAATAGAGTGGTTTGTTGTGATAATGATCCTACTATAGAGTGTGGTTTGTTGTGATAATGCTCCCTACTATAGAGTGTGGTTTGTTGTGATAATGCTCCTACTATAGAGTGTGGTTTTGTTGTGATAATGCTCCTACTATAGAGTGTCACAATTTGTTGTGATAATGCTCCCTACTATAGAGTGGTTTGTTGTGATAATGCTCCTACTATAGAGTGTGGTTTGTTGTGATAATGCCCCCTACTATAGAGTGGTTTGTTGTGATAATGCTCAAACTATAGAGTGTGGTTTGTTGTGATAATGCTCCTACTATAGAGTGTGGTTTGTTGTGATAATGCTCCTACTATAGAGTGTGGTTTGTTGTGATAATGCTCCCTACTATAGAGTGTGGTTTATCTTGATTATGCTCCTACTATAGAGTGTGGTTTGTTGTGATAATGCTCCTACTATAGAGTGTGGTTTGTTGTGATAATGCTCCTACTATAGAGTGTGGTTTGTTTTGATAATGATCCTACTATAGAGTGTGGTTTGTTGTGATAATGCTCCCTACTATAGAGTGTGGTTTGTTGTGATAATGCTCCCTACTATAGAGTGTGGTTTGCTGTGATAATGCTCCTACTATAGTGTGGTTTGTTGTGATAATGCTCCTACTATAGAGTGTGGTTTGTTGTGATAATGCTCCGTACTATAGAGTGTGGTTTGTTGTGATAATGCTCCCTACTATAGAGTGTGGTTTGTTGTGATAATGCTCCTACTATAGAGTGTGGTTTGTTGTGATAATGCTCCTACTATAGAGTGTGGTTTGTTGTGATAATGCTCCTACTATAGAGTGTGGTTTGTTGTGATAATGCTCCTACTATAGAGTGTGGTTTGTTGTGATAATGCTCCCTACTATAGAGTGTGGTTTGTTGTGATAATGATCCTACTATAGAGTGTGGTTTGTTGTGATAATGCTCCTAATATAGAGAGTGGTTTGTTGTGATAATTCTCAAACTATAGAGTGTGGTTTGTTGTGATAATGCTCCCTACTATAGAGTGTGGTTTGTTGTGATAATGCTCCTAATATAGAGTGTGGTTTGTTGTGATAATGATCCTACTATAGAGTGTGGTTTGTTGTGATAATGCTCCTAATATAGAGAGTGGTTTGTTGTGATAATGCTCAAACTATAGAGTGTGGTTTGTTGTGATAATGCTCCCTACTATAGAGTGTGGTTTGTTGTGATAATGCTCCTAATATAGAGTGTGGTTTATTGTGATAATGCTCCTACTATAGAGTGTGGTTTGTTGTGATAATGCTCCTACTATAAAGTGTGGTTTGTTGTGATAATGCTCCCTAATATAGAGTGGTTTGTTGTGATAATGCTCACTACTATAGAGTGTGGTTTGTTGTGATAATGCTCCCTACTATAGAGTGTGGTTTTGTTGTGATAATGCTCCTACTATAGAGTGTGGTTTGTTGTGATAATGCTCCTACTATAGAGTGTGGTTTGTTGTGATAATGCTCCTACTATAGAGTGTGGTTTGTTGTGATAATGCTCCCTAATATAGAGTGGTTTGTTGTGATAATGCTCCCTACTATAGAGTGTGGTTTGTTGTGATAATGCTCCTACTATAGAGTGTGGTTTTGTTGTGATAATGCTCCTACTATAGAGTGTGGTTTGTTGTGATAATGCTCCCTACTATAGAGTGTGGTTTTGTTGTGATAATGCTCCTACTATAGAGTGTGGTTTGTTGTGATAATGCTCCTACTATAGAGTGGTTGGTTTGTTGTGATAATGCTCCTACTATAGAGTGTGGTTTGTTGTGATAATGCTCCCTAATATAGAGTGGTTTGTTGTGATAATGCTCCCTACTATAGAGTGTGGTTTGTTGTGATAATGATCCTACTATAGAGTGTGGTTTGTTGTGATAATGCTCCCTACTATAGAGTGTGGTTTGTTGTGATAATGCTCCCTACTATAGAGTGTGGTTTGCTGTGATAATGCTCCTACTATAGAGTGTGGTTTGTTGTGATAATGCTCCTACTATAGAGTGTGGTTTGTTGTGATAATGCTCCGTACTATAGAGTGTGGTTTGTTGTGATAATGCTCCCTAATATAGAGTGGTTTGTTGTGATAATGCTCACTACTATAGAGTGTGGTTTGTTGTGATAATGCTCCCTACTATAGAGTGTGGTTTGTTGTGATAATGCTCCCTACTATAGAGTGGTTTGTTGTGATAATGCTCCTACTATAGAGCGTGGTTTGTTGTGATAATGCTCCCTACTATAGAGTGTGGTTTGTTGTGATAATGCCCCCTACTATAGAGTGTGGTTTTGTTGTGATAATGCTCCTACTATAGAGTGTGGTTTGTTGTGATAATGCTCCTACTATAGAGTGTGGTTTGTAGTGATAATGCTCCTACTTTAGAGTGTGGTTTGTTGTGATAATGATCCTACTATAGAGTGTGGTTTGTTGTGATAATGCTCCTACTATAGAGTGTGGTTTGTTGTGATAATGCTCCTACTATAGAGTGTGGTTTGTTGTGATAATGCTCCTACTATAGAGTGGTTTGTTGTGATAATGCTCCTACTATAGAGTGTGGTTTGTTGTGATTATGCTCCTACTTTAGAGTGTGGTTTGTTGTGATAATGCTCCTAATATAGAGTGTGGTTGGTTGTGATAATGCTCCTACTATAGAGTGTGGTTTGTTGTGATAATGCTCCCTACTATAGAGTGTGGTTTGTTGTGATAATGCTCCCTACTATAGAGTGTGGTTTGTTGTGATAATGCTCCTACTATAGTGTGTGGTTTGTTGTGATAATGCTCCTACTATAGAGTGTGGTTTGTTGTGATAATGCTCCCTACTATAGAGTGGTTTGTTGTGATAATGATCGTACTATAGTGTGTGGTTTGTTGTGATAATGCTCCTAATATAGAGTGTGGTTTGTTGTGATAATGCTCCTACTATAGAGTGTGGTTTGTTGTGATAATGCTCCCTACTATAGAGTGTGGTTTGTTGTGATAATGCTCCTACTATAGAGTGTGGTTGGTTGTGATAATGCTCCTACTATAGAGTGTGGTTTGTTGTGATAATGCTCCCTACTATAGAGTGTGGTTTGTTGTGATAATGCTCCCTACTATAGAGTGTGGTTTGTTGTGATAATGCTCCTACTATAGTGTGTGGTTTGTTGTGATAATGCTCCTACTATAGAGTGTGGTTTGTTGTGATAATGCTCCCTACTATAGAGTGGTTTGTTGTGATAATGATCGTACTATAGTGTGTGGTTTGTTGTGATAATGCTCCTAATATAGAGTGTGGTTTGTTGTGATAATGATCCCTACTATAGAGTGTGGTTTGTTGTGATAATGCTCCCTACTATAGAGTGTGGTTTGCTGTGATAATGCTCCTACTATAGAGTGTGGTTTGTTGTGATAATGCTCCGTACTATAGAGTGTGGTTTGTTGTGATAATGCTCCTACTATAGAGTGTGGTTTGTTGTGATAATGCTCCCTACTATAGAGTGTATTGTTGTGATAATGATCCTACTATAGAGTGTGGTTTGTTGTGATAATGCTCCTACTATAGAGTGTGGTTTGTTGTGATAATGCTCCCTACTATAGAGTGTGGTTTGCTGTGATAATGCTCCTACTATAGAGTGTATTGTTGTGATAATGATCCTACTATAGAGTGTGGTTTGTTGTGATAATGCTCCCTACTATAGAGTGTGGTTTGTTGTGATAATGCTCCCTACTAGTATAGAGTGGTTTGTTGTGATAATGCTCCTACTATAGAGTGTGGTTTGTTGTGATAATGCTCCCTACTATAGAGTGTGGTTTGTTGTGATAATGCTCAAACTATAGAGTGTGGTTTGTTGTGATAATGCTCCCTACTATAGAGTGTGGTTTGTTGTGATAATGCTCCTACTATAGAGTGTGGTTTGTTGTGATAATGCTCCCTACTATAGAGTGTGGTTTGTTGTGATAATGCTCCCTACTATAGTGTGGTTTGTTGTGATAATGCTCCCTACTATAGAGTGTGGTTTGTTGTGATAATGCTCCCTACTATAGAGTGTGGTTTGTTGTGATAATGCTCCCTACTATAGAGTGGTTTGTTGTGATAATGCTCCCTACTATAGAGTGTGGTTTGTTGTGATAATGCTCCTTACTATAGAGTGGTTTGTTGTGATAATGCTCCTACTATAGAGTGTGGTTTTGTTGTGATAATGCTCCCTACTATAGAGTGTGGTTTGTTGTGATAATGCCCCCTACTATAGAGTGTGGTTTGTTGTGATAATGCTCAAACTATAGAGTGTGGTTTGTTGTGATAATGCTCCTACTATAGAGTGTGGTTTGTTGTGATAATGATCCTACTATAGAGTGTGGTTTGTTGTGATAATGCTCCTACTTTAGAGTGTGGTTTGTTGTGATAATGCTCCCTACTATAGAGTGGTTTGTTGTGATAATGATCCTACTATAGAGTGTGGTCTGTTGTGATAATGCTCCCTACTATAGAGTGTGGTTTGCTGTGATAATGCTCCGACTATAGAGTGTGGTTTGTTGTGATAATGCTCCCTAATATAGAGTGGTTTGTTGTGATAATGCTCCCTACTATAGTGTGGTTTGTTGTGATAATGCTCCCTACTATAGAGTGTGGTTTGTTGTGATAATGCTCCCTACTATAGAGTGGTTTGTTGTGATAATGCTCCCTACTATAGAGTGTGGTTTGTTGTGATAATGCTCCTACTATAGAGTGTGGTTTGTTGTGATAATGCTCCCTACTATAGAGTGGTTTGTTGTGATAATGCTCCCTACTATAGAGTGTGGTTTGTTGTGATAATGCTCCCTACTATAGAGTGTGGTTTGTTGTGATAATGCTCCCTACTATAGAGTGTGGTTTGCTGTGATAATGCCCCCTACTATAGAGTGTGGTTTTGTTGTGATAATGCTCCTACTATAGAGTGTGGTTTGTTGTGATAATGCTCCTACTATAGAGTGTGGTTTGTTGTGATAATGCTCCCTACTATAGAGTGTGGTTTGTTGTGATAATGCTCCTACTATAGAGTGTGGTTTGTTGTGATAATGCTCCTATTATAGAGTGTGGTTTGTTGTGATAATGCTCAAACTATAGAGTGTGGTTTGTTATGATAATGCTCCTACTATAGAGTGTGGTTTGTTGTGATAATGCTCCTACTATAGAGTGTGGTTTGTTGTGATAATGCTCCCTACTATAGAGTGTGGTTTGTTGTGATAATGCTCCCTACTATAGTGTGGTTTGTTGTGATAATGCTCCCTACTATAGAGTGTGGTTTGTTGTGATAATGCTCCCTACTATAGAGTGTGGTTTTGTTGTGATAATGCTCCTACTATAGAGTGTGGTTTGTTGTGATAATGCTCCCTACTATAGAGTGGTTTGTTGTGATAATGCTTCCTACTATAGAGTGTGGTTTGTTGTGATAATGCTCCTTACTATAGAGTGGTTTGTTGTGATAATGCTCCTACTATAGAGTGTGGTTTTGTTGTGATAATGCTCCCTACTATAGAGTGTGGTTTGTTGTGATAATGCCCCCTACTATAGAGTGTGGTTTGTTGTGATAATGCTCAAACTATAGAGTGTGGTTTGTTGTGATAATGCTCCTACTATAGAGTGTGGTTTGTTGTGATAATGATCCTACTATAGAGTGTGGTTTGTTGTGATAATGCTCCTACTTTAGAGTGTGGTTTGTTGTGATAATGCTCCCTACTATAGAGTGGTTTGTTGTGATAATGATCCTACTATAGAGTGTGGTTCGTTGTGATAATGCTCCCTACTATAGAGTGTGGTTTGCTGTGATAATGCTCCGACTATAGAGTGTGGTTTGTTGTGATAATGCTCCCTAATATAGAGTGGTTTGTTGTGATAATGCTCCCTACTATAGTGTGGTTTGTTGTGATAATGCTCCCTACTATAGAGTGTGGTTTGTTGTGATAATGCTCCCTACTATAGAGTGGTTTGTTGTGATAATGCTCCCTACTATAGAGTGTGGTTTGTTGTGATAATGCTCCTACTATAGAGTGTGGTTTGTTGTGATAATGCTCCCTACTATAGAGTGGTTTGTTGTGATAATGCTCCCTACTATAGAGTGTGGTTTGTTGTGATAATGCTCCCTACTATAGAGTGTGGTTTGTTGTGATAATGCTCCCTACTATAGAGTGTGGTTTGCTGTGATAATGCCCCCTACTATAGAGTGTGGTTTTGTTGTGATAATGCTCCTACTATAGAGTGTGGTTTGTTGTGATAATGCTCCTACTATAGAGTTGTTTGTTGTGATAATGCTCCCTACTATAGAGTGTGGTTTGTTGTGATAATGCTCCTACTATAGAGTGTGGTTTGTTGTGATAATGCTCCTACTATAGAGTGTGGTTTGTTGTGATAATGCTCAAACTATAGAGTGTGGTTTGTTATGACATGTTCCTACTATAGAGTGTGGTTTGTTGTGATAATGCTCCTACTATAGAGTGTGGTTTGTTGTGATAATGCTCCTACTTTAGAGTGTGGTTTGTTGTGATAATGCTCCTACTATAGAGTGTGGTTTGTTGTGATAATGCTCCTACTATAGAGTGTGGTTTGTTGTGATAATGCTCCCTACTATAGAGTGGTTTGTTGTGATAATGCTCCTACTATAGAGTGTGGTTTGTTGTGATAATGCTCCTACTATAGAGTGTGGTTTGTCGTGATAATGCTCCCTACTATAGAGTGTATTGTTGTGATAATGATCCTACTATAGAGTGTGGTTTGTTGTGATAATGCTCCCTACTATAGAGTGTGGTTTGTTGTGATAATGCTCCCTACTATGGAGTGTGGTTTGTTGTGATAATGCTCCTACTATAGAGTGTGGTTTGTTGTGATAATGATCCTACTATAGAGTGTGGTTTGTTGTGATAATGCTCCCTAATATAGAGTGTGGTTTGTTGTGATAATGCTCCCTACTATAGAGTGGTTTGTTGTGATAATGATCCTACTATAGAGTGTGGTCTGTTGTGATAATGCTCCCTACTATAGAGTGTGGTTTGCTGTGATAATGCTCCGACTATAAGAAGACCATGTAGAGTTACAGTATATAGGGCTGACTGGGAGGGAAGACCATGTAGAGTTACAGTATATAGGGCAGACTGGGGGGAAGACCATGTAGAGTTACAGTATATAGGGCTGACTGGGGGGGAAGACCATGTAGAGTTACAGTATATAGGGCTGACTGGGGGGGAAGACCATGTAGAGTTACAGTATATAGGGCTGACTGGGGGGAAGACCATGTGGAGTTACAGTATCTCTACATGGTCTTCCCCACAGTCAGCCCTATATACTGTAACTCTACATGGTCTTCCCCACAGTCAGCCCTATATACTGTAACTCTACATGGTCTTCCCCCACAGTCAGCCCTATATAATGTAACTCTACATGGTCTCCCCCCCAGTCAGCCCTATATACTGTAACTCTACATGGTCTCCCCCCCAGTCAGCCCTATATACTGTAACTCTACATGGTCTTCCCCACAGTCAGCCCTATATACTGTAACTCTACATGGTCTTCCCTCCCAGTCAGCCCTATATACTGTAACTCTACATGGTCTTCCCCCCAGTCAGCCCTATATACTGTAACTCTACATGGTCTTCCCCCCCAGTCAGCCCTATATACTGTAACTCTACATGGTCTTCCCCCCAGTCAGCCCTATATACTGTAACTCTACATGGTCTTCCCCATAGTCAGCCCTATATACTGTAACTCTACATGGTCTTCCCCACAGTCAGCCCTATATACTGTAACTCTACATGGTCTTCCCCCCAGTCAGCCCTATATACTGTAACTCTACATGGTCTTCCCCCCCAGTCAGCCCTATATACTGTAACTCTACATGGTCTTCCCCCCCAGTCAGCCCTATATACTGTAACTCTACATGGTCTTCCCTCCCAGTCAGCCCTATATACTGTAACTCTACATGGTCTTTCCCCCCAGTCTGCCCTATATACTGTAACTCTACATGGTCTTCCCTCCCAGTCAGCCCTATATACTGTAACTCTACATGGTCTTCCCCCCAGTCAGCCCTATATACTGTAACTCTACATGGTCTTCCCCCCAGTCAGCCCTATATACTGTAACTCTACATGGTCTTCCCCCCAGTCAGCCCTATATACTGTAACTCTACAGGGTCTTCCCCCCAGTCAGCCCTATATACTGTAACTCTACATGGTTTTCCCCACAGTCAGCCCTATATACTGTAACTCTACATGGTCTTCCCCCCAGTCAGCCCTATATACTGTAACTCTACATGGTCTTCCCCCCAGTCAGCCCTATATACTGTAACTCTACATGGTCTTCCCCCCCAGTCAGCCCTATATACTGTAACTCTACATGGTCTTCCCCCCCAGTCAGCCCTATATACTGTAACTCTACATGGTCTTCCCTCCCAGTCAGCCCTATATACTGTAACTCTACATGGTCTTCCCCACAGTCAGCCCTATATACTGTAACTCTACATGGTCTTCCCCCCAGTCAGCCCTATATACTGTAACTCTACATGGTCTTCCCCCCCCAGTCAGCCCTATATACTGTAACTCTACATGGTCTTCCCCCCAGTCAGCCCTATATACTGTAACTCTACATGGTCTTCCCCCCCAGTCAGCCCTATATACTGTAACTCTACATGGTCTTCCCTCCCAGTCAGCCCTATATACTGTAACTCTACATGGTCTTCCCCACAGTCAGCCCTATATACTGTAACTCTACATGGTCTTCCCCATAGTCAGCCCTATATACTGTAACTCTACATGGTCTTCCCTCCCAGTCAGCCCTACATACTGTAACTCTACATGGTCTTCCCTCCCAGTCAGCCCTATATACTGTAACTCTACATGGTCTTCCCCCCCAGTCAGCCCTATATACTGTAACTCTACATGGTCTTCCCCCCAGTCAGCCCTATATACTGTAACTCTACACAGTCTTCCCCCCAGTCAGCCCTATATACTGTAACTCTACATGGTCTTCCCCCCCAGTCAGCCCTATATACTGTAACTCTACATGGTCTTCCCTCCCAGTCAGCCCTATATACTGTAACTCTACATGGTCTTCCCTCCCAGTCAGCCCTATATACTGTAACTCTACATGGTCTTCCCCCCAGTCAGCCCTATATACTGTAACTCTACACAGTCTTCCCCCCAGTCAGCCCTATATACTGTAACTCTACATGGTCTTCCCCCCCAGTCAGCCCTATATACTGTAACTCTACATGGTCTTCCCTCCCAGTCAGCCCTATATACTGTAACTCTACATGGTCTTCCCCTCAGTCAGCCCTATATACTGTAACTCTACATGGTCTTCCCCCCCAGTCAGCCCTATATACTGTAACTCTACATGGTCTTCCCTCCCAGTCAGCCCTATATACTGTAACTCTACATGGTCTTCCCCCCAGTCAGCCCTATATACTGTAACTCTACATGGTCTTCCCCACAGTCAGCCCTATATACTGTAACTCTACATGGTCTTCCCTCCCAGTCAGCCCTATATACTGTAACTCTACATGGTCTTCCCCCCAGTCAGCCCTATATACTGTAACTCTACATGGTCTTCCCCCCAGTCAGCCCTATATACTGTAACTCTACACGGTCTTCCCCCCAGTCAGCCCTATATACTGTAACTCTACATGGCCTTCCCCTAGTCAGCCCTATATACTGTAACTCTACATGGTCTTCCCTCCCAGTCAGCCCTATATACTGTAACTCTACATGGTCTTCCCCACAGTCAGCCCTATATACTGTAACTCTACATGGTCTTCCCCCCAGTCAGCCCTATATACTGTAACTCTACATGGTCTTCCCCCCCAGTCAGCCCTATATACTGTAACTCTACATGGTCTTCCCCCCAGTCAGCCCTATATACTGTAACTCTACATGGTCTTCCCCCCAGTCAGCCCTATATACTGTAACTCTACATGGTCTTCCCCCCAGTCAGCCCTATATAATGTAACTCTACATGGTCTTCCCCACAGTCAGCCCTATATACTGTAACTCTACATGGTCTTCCCTCCCAGTCAGCCCTATATACTGTAACTCTACATGGTCTTCCCCCCAGTCAGCCCTATATACTGTAACTCTACATGGTCTTCCCCCCAGTCAGCCCTATATACTGTAACTCTACACGGTCTTCCCCCCAGTCAGCCCTATATACTGTAACTCTACATGGTCTTCCCCCCAGTCAGCCCTATATACTGTAACTCTACATGGTCTTCCCCCCAGTCAGCCCTATATACTGTAACTCTACATGGTCTTCCCCCCAGTCAGCCCTATATACTGTAACTCTACATGGTCTTCCCTCCCAGTCAGCCCTATATACTGTAACTCTACATGGTCTTCCCCCACAGTCAGCCCTATATACTGTAACTCTACATGGTCTTCCCCCCTCCCAGTCAGCCCTATATACTGTAACTCTACATGGTCTTCCCCCCAGTCAGCCCTATATACTGTAACTCTACACGGTCTTCCCTCCCAGTCAGCCCTATATACTGTAACTCTACATGGTCTTCCCTCCCAGTCAGCCCTATATAATGTAACTCTACATGGTCTTCCCCCCCAGTCAGCCCTATATACTGTAACTCTACATGGTCTTCCCCCCCAGTCAGCCCTATATACTGTAACTCTACATGGTCTTCCCCCCCAGTCAGCCCTATATACTGTAACTCTACATGGTCTCCCCCCCAGTCAGCCCTATATACTGTAACTCTACATGGTCTTCCCCCCAGTCAGCCCTATATACTGTAACTCTACATGGTCTCCCTCCCAGTCAGCCCTATATACTGTAACTCTACATGGTCTTCCCTCCCAGTCAGCCCTATATACTGTAACTCTACATGGTCTTCCCCACAGTCAGCCCTATATACTGTAACTCTACATGGTCTTCCCTCCCAGTCAGCCCTATATACTGTAACTCTACATGGTCTTCCCTCCCAGTCAGCCCTACATACTGTAACTCTACATGGTCTTCCCTCCTAGTCAGCCCTATATACTGTAACTCTACATGGTCTTCCCCCCCAGTCAGCCCTATATACTGTAACTCTACATGGTCTTCCCCCCAGTCAGCCCTATATACTGTAACTCTACACGGTCTTCCCCCCAGTCAGCCCTATATACTGTAACTATACATGGTCTTCCCCCCAGTCAGCCCTATATACTGTAACTCTACATGGTCTTCCCTCCCAGTCAGCCCTATATACTGTAACTCTACATGGTCTTCCCCCCAGTCAGCCCTATATACTGTAACTCTACATGGTCTTCCCTCCCACCATGGTGTGGTTTGTTGTGATAATGATCCTACTATAGAGTGTGGTTTGTTGTGATAATGCTCCTACTATAGAGTGGTTTGTTGTGATAATGCTCCCTACTATAGAGTGTGGTTTGTTGTGATAATGCTCCCTACTATAGAGTGTGGTTTGTTGTGATAATGCTCCTACTATAGTGTGGTTTGTTGTGATAATGCTCCTACTATAGAGTGTGGTTTGTTGTGATAATGCTCCTACTATAGAGTGTGGTTTGTTGTGATAATGCTCCCAACTATAGAGTGTGGTTTGTTGTGATAATGCTCCTACTTTAGAGTGTGGTTTGTTGTGATAATGCTCCTACTATAGAGTGTGGTTTGTTGTGATAATGCTCCCTACTATAGAGTGGTTTTCTGTTGTGATAATGCTCCTACTATAGAGTGTGGTTTGCTGTGATAATGCTCCCTACTATAGTGTGGTTTGTTGTGATAATGCTCCCTACTATAGAGTGTGGTTTGTTGTGATAATGCTCCCTACTATAGAGTGGTTTGTTGTGATAATGCTAAAACTATAGAGTGTGGTTTGTTGTGATAATGCTCCTACTATAGAGTGGTTTGTTGTGATAATGCTCCTACTATAGAGTGTGGTTTGTTGTGATAATGCTCCCTACTATAGAGTGTGGTTTGTTGTGATAATGATCCTACTATAGAGTGTGGTTTGTTGTGATAATGCTCCCTACTATAGAGTGTATTGTTGTGATAATGATCCTACTATGGAGTGTGGTTTGTTGTGATAATGCTCCCTACTATAGAGTGGTTTGTTGTGATAATGCTCCCTACTATAGTGTGGTTTGTTGTGATAATGCTCCCTACTATAGAGTGTGGTTTGTTGTGATAATGCTCCCTACTATAGAGTGGTTTGTTGTGATAATGCTCCTACTATAGAGTGTGGTTTGTTGTGATAATGCTCCTACTATAGAGTGGTTTGCTGTGATAATGCTCCTACTATAGAGTGTGGTTTGTTGTGATAATGCTCCTACTATAGAGTGGTTTGTTGTGATAATGCTCCTACTATAGAGTGTGGTTTGTTGTGATAATGCTCCCTACTATAGAGTGTGGTTTGTTGTGATAATGCTCCCTACTATAGAGTGTGGTTTGCTGTGATAATGCTCCTACTATAGAGTGTGGTTTGTTGTGATAATGCTCCTACTATAGAGTGTGGTTTGTTGTGATAATGCTCCTTACTATAGAGTGTGGTTTGTTGTGATAATGATCCTACTATAGAGTGTGGTTTGTTGTGATAATGCTCCTACTTTAGAGTGTGGTTTGTTGTGATAATGCTCCTACTATAGAGTGTGGTTTGTTGTGATAATGCTCCTACTATAGAGTGTGGTTTGTTGTGATAATGCTCCCTACTATAGAGTGGTTTGTTGTGATAATGCTCCTACTATAGAGTGTGGTTTGTTGTGATAATGCTCCTACTATAGAGTGTGGTTTGTCGTGATAATGCTCCCTACTATAGAGTGTATTGTTGTGATAATGATCCTACTATAGAGTGTGGTTTGTTGTGATAATGCTCCCTACTATAGAGTGTGGTTTGTTGTGATAATGCTCCCTACTATAGAGTGTGGTTTGTTGTGATAATGCTCCTACTATAGAGTGTGGTTTGTTGTGATAATGATCCTACTATAGAGTGTGGTTTGTAGTGATAATGCTCCCTACTATAGAGTGTGGTTTGTTGTGATAATGCTCCCTACTATAGAGTGGTTTGTTGTGATAATGATCCTACTATAGAGTGTGGTCTGTTGTGATAATGCTCCCTACTATAGAGTGTGGTTTGCTGTGATAATGCTCCGACTATAAGAAGACCATGTAGAGTTACAGTATATAGGGCTGACTGGGAGGGAAGACCATGTAGAGTTACAGTATATAGGGCAGACTGGGGGGAAGACCATGTAGAGTTACAGTATATAGGGCTGACTGGGGGGGAAGACCATGTAGAGTTACAGTATATAGGGCTGACTGGGGGGAAGACCATGTAGAGTTACAGTATATAGGGCTGACTGGGGGAAGACCATGTGGAGTTACAGTATCTCTACATGGTCTTCCCCACAGTCAGCCCTATATACTGTAACTCTACATGGTCTTCCCCACAGTCAGCCCTATATACTGTAACTCTACATGGTCTTCCCCCACAGTCAGCCCTATATAATGTAACTCTACATGGTCTCCCCCCCAGTCAGCCCTATATACTGTAACTCTACATGGTCTCCCCCCCAGTCAGCCCTATATACTGTAACTCTACATGGTCTTCCCCCCCAGTCAGCCCTATATACTGTAACTCTACATGGTCTTCCCTCCCAGTCAGCCCTATATACTGTAACTCTACATGGTCTTTCCCCCCAGTCTGCCCTATATACTGTAACTCTACATGGTCTTCCCTCCCAGTCAGCCCTATATACTGTAACTCTACATGGTCTTCCCCCCAGTCAGCCCTATATACTGTAACTCTACATGGTCTTCCCCCCAGTCAGCCCTATATACTGTAACTCTACATGGTCTTCCCCCCAGTCAGCCCTATATACTGTAACTCAACAGGGTCTTCCTCCCAGTCAGCCCTATATACTGTAACTCTACATGGTTTTCCCCACAGTCAGCCCTATATACTGTAACTCTACATGGTCTTCCCCCCAGTCAGCCCTATATACTGTAACTCTACATGGTCTTCCCCACAGTCAGCCCTATATACTGTAACTCTACATGGTCTTCCCCCCAGTCAGCCCTATATACTGTAACTCTACATGGTCTTCCCCCCCAGTCAGCCCTATATACTGTAACTCTACATGGTCTTCCCTCCCAGTCAGCCCTATATACTGTAACTCTACATGGTCTTCCCCACAGTCAGCCCTATATACTGTAACTCTACATGGTCTTCCCCCCAGTCAGCCCTATATACTGTAACTCTACATGGTCTTCCCCCCAGTCAGCCCTATATACTGTAACTCTACACAGTCTTCCCCCCAGTCAGCCCTATATACTGTAACTCTACATGGTCTTCCCCCCCAGTCAGCCCTATATACTGTAACTCTACATGGTCTTCCCTCCCAGTCAGCCCTATATACTGTAACTCTACATGGTCTTCCCCCCAGTCAGCCCTATATACTGTAACTCTACACAGTCTTCCCCCCAGTCAGCCCTATATACTGTAACTCTACATGGTCTTCCCCCCCAGTCAGCCCTATATACTGTAACTCTACATGGTCTTCCCTCCCAGTCAGCCCTATATACTGTAACTCTACATGGTCTTCCCCCCAGTCAGCCCTATATACTGTAACTCTACATGGTCTTCCCCCCCAGTCAGCCCTATATACTGTAACTCTACATGGTCTTCCCTCCCAGTCAGCCCTATATACTGTAACTCTACATGGTCTTCCCCCCAGTCAGCCCTATATACTGTAACTCTACATGGTCTTCCCCACAGTCAGCCCTATATACTGTAACTCTACATGGTCTTCCCCCCCAGTCAGCCCTATATACTGTAACTCTACATAGTCTTCCCTCCCAGTCAGCCCTATATACTGTAACTCTACATGGTCTTCCCCCCAGTCAGCCCTATATACTGTAACTCTACATGGTCTTCCCCACAGTCAGCCCTATATACTGTAACTCTACATGGTCTTCCCCCCAGTCAGCCCTATATACTGTAACTCTACATGGTCTTCCCCCCCAGTCAGCCCTATATACTGTAACTCTACATGGTCTTCCCTCCCAGTCAGCCCTATATACTGTAACTCTACATAGTCTTCCCCACAGTCAGCCCTATATACTGTAACTCTACATGGTCTTCCCCCCAGTCAGCCCTATATACTGTAACTCTACATGGTCTTCCCCCCCCAGTCAGCCCTATATACTGTAACTCTACATGGTCTTCCCCCCAGTCACCCCTATATACTGTAACTCTACATGGTCTTCCCCCCCAGTCAGCCCTATATACTGTAACTCTACATGGTCTTCCCTCCCAGTCAGCCCTATATACTGTAACTCTACATGGTCTTCCCCACAGTCAGCCCTATATACTGTAACTCTACATGGTCTTCCCCATAGTCAGCCCTATATACTGTAACTCTACATGGTCTTCCCTCCCAGTCAGCCCTACATACTGTAACTCTACATGGTCTTCCCTCCCAGTCAGCCCTATATACTGTAACTCTACATTGTCTTCCCCCCCAGTCAGCCCTATATACTGTAACTCTACATGGTCTTCCCCACAGTCAGCCCTATATACTGTAACTCTACATGGTCTTCCCTCCCAGTCAGCCCTATATACTGTAACTCTACATGGTCTCCCCCCCAGTCAGCCCTATATACTGTAACTCTACATGGTCTTCCCTCCAGTCAGCCCTATATACTGTAACTCTACATGGTCTTCCCCCCAGTCAGCCCTATATACTGTAACTCTACATGGTCTTCCCTCCCAGTCAGCCCTATATACTGTAACTCTACATGGTCTTCCCCCCAGTCAGCCCTATATACTGTAACTCTACATGGTCTTCCCTCCCAGTCAGCCCTATATACTGTAACTCTACATGGTCTCCCCCCCAGTTAGCCCTATATACTGTAACTCTACATGGTCTTCCCCCCAGTCAGCCCTATATACTGTAACTCTACATGGTCTTCCCCCCAGTCAGCCCTATATACTGTAACTCTACATGGTCTTCCCTCCCAGTCAGCCCTATATACTGTAACTCTACATGGTCTTCCCCCCAGTCAGCCCTATATACTGTAACTCTACATGGTCTTCCCCCCAGTCAGCCCTATATACTGTAACTCTACATGGTCTTCCCTCCCAGTCAGCCCTATATACTGTAACTCTACATGGTCTTCCCCACAGTCAGCCCTATATACTGTAACTCTACATGGTCTTCCCTCCCAGTCAGCCCTATATACTGTAACTCTACATGGTCTTCCCCCCAGTCAGCCCTATATACTGTAACTCTACATGGTCTTCCCCCCAGTCAGCCCTATATACTGTAACTCTACACGGTCTTCCCCCCAGTCAGCCCTATATACTGTAACTCTACATGGTCTTCCCCCCAGTCAGCCCTATATACTGTAACTCTACATGGTCTTCCCCCCAGTCAGCCCTATATACTGTAACTCTACATGGTCTTCCCCCCAGTCAGCCCTATATACTGTAACTCTACATGGTCTTCCCCCCCAGTCAGCCCTATATACTGTAACTCTACATGGTCTTCCCCCCCAGTCAGCCCTATATACTGTAACTCTACATGGTCTTCCCCCCTCCCAGTCAGCCCTATATACTGTAACTCTACATGGTCTTCCCCCCAGTCAGCCCTATATACTGTAACTCTACACGGTCTTCCCTCCCAGTCAGCCCTATATACTGTAACTCTACATGGTCTTCCCCCCAGTCAGCCCTATATACTGTAACTCTACAGGGTCTTCCCCCCAGTCAGCCCTATATACTGTAACTCTACATGGTTTTCCCCACAGTCAGCCCTATATACTGTAACTCTACATGGTCTTCCCCCCAGTCAGCCCTATATACTGTAACTCTACATGGTCTTCCCCCCAGTCAGCCCTATATACTGTAACTCTACATGGTCTTCCCCCCAGTCAGCCCTATATACTGTAACTCTACATGGTCTTCCCCCCCAGTCAGCCCTATATACTGTAACTCTACATGGTCTTCCCTCCCAGTCAGCCCTATATACTGTAACTCTACATGGTCTTCCCCACAGTCAGCCCTATATACTGTAACTCTACATGGTCTTCCCCCCAGTCAGCCCTATATACTGTAACTCTACATGGTCTTCCCCCCCCAGTCAGCCCTATATACTGTAACTCTACATGGTCTTCCCCACAGTCAGCCCTATATACTGTAACTCTACATGGTCTTCCCTCCCAGTCAGCCCTACATACTGTAACTCTACATGGTCTTCCCTCCCAGTCAGCCCTATATACTGTAACTCTACATGGTCTTCCCCCCAGTCAGCCCTATATACTGTAACTCTACACGGTCTTCCCCCCAGTCAGCCCTATATACTGTAACTCTACATGGTCTTCCCCCCAGTCAGCCCTATATACTGTAACTCTACATGGTCTTCCCTCCCAGTCAGCCCTATATACTGTAACTCTACATGGTCTTCCCCACAGTCAGCCCTATATACTGTAACTCTACATGGTCTTCCCCCCAGTCAGCCCTATATACTGTAACTCTACATGGTCTTCCCCCCAGTCAGCCCTATATACTGTAACTCTACATGGTCTTCCCTCCCAGTCAGCCCTATATACTGTAACTCTACATGGTCTTCCCCACAGTCAGCCCTATATACTGTAACTCTACATGGTCTTCCCTCCCAGTCAGCCCTATATACTGTAACTCTACATGGTCTTCCCTCCCAGTCAGCCCTATATACTGTAACTCTACATGGTCTTCCCCCCAGTCAGCCCTATATACTGTAACTCTACACAGTCTTCCCCCCAGTCAGCCCTATATACTGTAACTCTACATGGTCTTCCCCCCCAGTCAGCCCTATATACTGTAACTCTACATGGTCTTCCCTCCCAGTCAGCCCTATATACTGTAACTCTACATGGTCTTCCCCCCAGTCAGCCCTATATACTGTAACTCTACACGGTCTTCCCCCCAGTCAGCCCTATATACTGTAACTCTACATGGTCTTCCCCCCAGTCAGCCCTATATACTGTAACTCTACATGGTCTTCCCTCCCAGTCAGCCCTATATACTGTAACTCTACATGGTCTTCCCCACAGTCAGCCCTATATACTGTAACTCTACATGGTCTTCCCCCCAGTCAGCCCTATATACTGTAACTCTACATGGTCTTCCCCCCAGTCAGCCCTATATACTGTAACTCTACATGGTCTTCCCTCCCAGTCAGCCCTATATACTGTAACTCTACATGGTCTTCCCCACAGTCAGCCCTATATACTGTAACTCTACATGGTCTTCCCCCCAGTCAGCCCTATATACTGTAACTCTACATGGTTTCCCCCCAGTCAGCCCTATATACTGTAACTCTACATGGTCTTCCCCCCAGTCAGCCCTATATACTGTAACTCTACATGGTCTTCCCCCCAGTCAGCCCTATATACTGTAACTCTACATGGTCTTCCCTCCCAGTCAGCCCTATATACTGTAACTCTACATGGTCTTCCCCACAGTCAGCCCTATATACTGTAACTCTACATGGTCTTCCCCCCAGTCAGCCCTATATACTGTAACTCTACATGGTCTTCCCCCCAGTCAGCCCTATATACTGTAACTCTACATGGTCTTCCCTCCCAGTCAGCCCTATATACTGTAACTCTACATGGTCTTCCCCACAGTCAGCCCTATATACTGTAACTCTACATGGTCTTCCCCCCAGTCAGCCCTATATACTGTAACTCTACATGGTTTCCCCCCAGTCAGCCCTATATACTGTAACTCTACATGGTCTTCCCCCCCAGTCAGCCCTATATACTGTAACTCTACATGGTTTTCCCCACAGTCAGCCCTATATACTGTAACTCTACATGGTCTTCCCCCCAGTCAGCCCTATATACTGTAACTCTACATGGTCTTCCCCCCAGTCAGCCCTATATACTGTAACTCTACATGGTCTTCCCCCCCAGTCAGCCCTATATACTGTAACTCTACATGGTCTTCCCCCCCAGTCAGCCCTATATACTGTAACTCTACATGGTCTTCCCTCCCAGTCAGCCCTATATACTGTAACTCTACATGGTCTTCCCCACAGTCAGCCCTATATACTGTAACTCTACATGGTCTTCCCCCCAGTCAGCCCTATATACTGTAACTCTACATGGTCTTCCCCCCCAGTCAGCCCTATATACTGTAACTCTACATGGTCTTCCCTCCCAGTCAGCCCTACATACTGTAACTCTACATGGTCTTCCCTCCCAGTCAGCCCTATATACTGTAACTCTACATGGTCTTCCCCACAGTCAGCCCTATATACTGTAACTCTACATGGTCTTCCCCATAGTCAGCCCTATATACTGTAACTCTACATGGTCTTCCCTCCCAGTCAGCCCTATATACTGTAACTCTACATGGTCTTCCCTCCCAGTCAGCCCTATATACTGTAACTCTACATGGTCTTCCCCCAGTCAGCCCTATATACTGTAACTCTACATGGTCTTCCCCCCAGTCAGCCCTATATACTGTAACTCTACATGGTCTTCCCCCCAGTCAGCCCTATATACTGTAACTCTACATGGTCTTCCCTCCCAGTCAGCCCTATATACTGTAACTCTACATGGTCTTCCCCCCAGTCAGCCCTATATACTGTAACTCTACATGGTCTTCCCCCCAGTCAGCCCTATATACTGTAACTCTACATGGTCTTCCCTCCCAGTCAGCCCTATATACTGTAACTCTACATGGTCTTCCCCCCAGTCAGCCCTATATACTGTAACTCTACATGGTCTTCCCCACAGTCAGCCCTATATACTGTAACTCTACATGGTCTTCCCTCCCAGTCAGCCCTATATACTGTAACTCTACATGGTCTTCCCCCCAGTCAGCCCTATATACTGTAACTCTACATGGTCTTCCCCCCAGTCAGCCCTATATACTGTAACTCTACACGGTCTTCCCCCCAGTCAGCCCTATATACTGTAACTCTACATGGTCTTCCCCCCAGTCAGCCCTATATACTGTAACTCTACATGGTCTTCCCTCCAGTCAGCCCTATATACTGTAACTCTACATGGTCTTCCCCACAGTCAGCCCTATATACTGTAACTCTACATGGTCTTCCCTCCCAGTCAGCCCTATATACTGTAACTCTACATGGTCTTCCCCCCAGTCAGCCCTATATACTGTAACTCTACATGGTCTTCCCTCCCAGTCAGCCCTATATACTGTAACTCTACATGGTCTTCCCCCCAGTCAGCCCTATATACTGTAACTCTACATGGTCTTCCCCCCAGTCAGCCCTATATACTGTAACTCTACACGGTCTTCCCCCCAGTCAGCCCTATATACTGTAACTCTACATGGTCTTCCCCCCAGTCAGCCCTATATACTGTAACTCTACATGGTCTTCCCCCCAGTCAGCCCTATATACTGTAACTCTACATGGTCTTCCCCCCAGTCAGCCCTATATACTGTAACTCTACATGGTCTTCCCCCCCAGTCAGCCCTATATACTGTAACTCTACATGGTCTTCCCCCCCAGTCAGCCCTATATACTGTAACTCTACATGGTCTTCCCCCTCCCAGTCAGCCCTATATACTGTAACTCTACATGGTCTTCCCCCCAGTCAGCCCTATATACTGTAACTCTACACGGTCTTCCCTCCCAGTCAGCCCTATATACTGTAACTCTACATGGTCTTCCCCCCAGTCAGCCCTATATACTGTAACTCTACAGGGTCTTCCCCCCAGTCAGCCCTATATACTGTAACTCTACATGGTTTTCCCCACAGTCAGCCCTATATACTGTAACTCTACATGGTCTTCCCCCCAGTCAGCCCTATATACTGTAACTCTACATGGTCTTCCCCCCAGTCAGCCCTATATACTGTAACTCTACATGGTCTTCCCCCCAGTCAGCCCTATATACTGTAACTCTACATGGTCTTCCCCCCCAGTCAGCCCTATATACTGTAACTCTACATGGTCTTCCCTCCCAGTCAGCCCTATATACTGTAACTCTACATGGTCTTCCCACAGTCAGCCCTATATACTGTAACTCTACATGGTCTTCCCCCCAGTCAGCCCTATATACTGTAACTCTACATGGTCTTCCCCCCCAGTCAGCCCTATATACTGTAACTCTACATGGTCTTCCCCACAGTCAGCCCTATATACTGTAACTCTACATGGTCTTCCCTCCCAGTCAGCCCTACATACTGTAACTCTACATGGTCTTCCCTCCCAGTCAGCCCTATATACTGTAACTCTACATGGTCTTCCCCCCAGTCAGCCCTATATACTGTAACTCTACACGGTCTTCCCCCCAGTCAGCCCTATATACTGTAACTCTACATGGTCTTCCCCCCCAGTCAGCCCTATATACTGTAACTCTACATGGTCTTCCCTCCCAGTCAGCCCTACATACTGTAACTCTACATGGTCTTCCCCTCCCAGTCAGCCCTATATACTGTAACTCTACATGGTCTTCCCCACAGTCAGCCCTATATACTGTAACTCTACATGGTCTTCCCCATAGTCAGCCCTATATACTGTAACTCTACATGGTCTTCCCTCCCAGTCAGCCCTATATACTGTAACTCTACATGGTCTTCCCTCCCAGTCAGCCCTATATACTGTAACTCTACATGGTCTTCCCCCAGTCAGCCCTATATACTGTAACTCTACATGGTCTTCCCCCCAGTCAGCCCTATATACTGTAACTCT
>NC_137867.1:50816331-50850331 GCF_963924005.1 Protomyctophum bolini | reverse complement strand
ATCGGTTCATTTTTGTCAGTGTCAAGCTGTGCTTCATTTGATGCTGATTGCCTTCATTTTACACTCTCAAGACTTGAAGATCTAATAAGGGTCCATTTGGTTACCAACTGATATCATTTAGCTGTATGGGGACCACCTGGAACCACCTCACGGACCACTGGTGGCGAATCACTGCCTTACAATATTAAATATGAAGCAAATATAGATTGAAGTGCTTCGACACAAGACTGAATGGAAAGCAAAATAAAAGAACAAAGTGCTCGTCACTGAACGGTACTGTAGCCCAATTTATCTTGTGCTTAAAGCAAACTAAAATAACAAAGTGCTCGTCACTGAACGGTACTGTAGCCCAATTTATCTTGTGCTTAAAAATGCTCATTATTTATATAAATAATGTTCTATCATTTAGTTCAACAATAAAATGTTGAAATGTATTATAGTTGTATCAAATAATGTTATATTCTTTAATTCAAACAATAAAATATGTATTTAATTTAAATACATAAAACATTTATTATTTAAAATAACAAATGTTCATAGCTGAAATTAAATTGTATGTCCCGTGAGCTGTGCAACCCGGACCACGCATCACAGCCAATATTTAACCCATTTTGGGCGGGAACCCATTTTGGTGTTTTAAGCATTGTCATGCTTTAGCTGTTGAAAAATAGCAGATCTAAAGCTCATAGCGCAGCACCGAGTGCCACACTACAAGCTTGTAGGTCTGATATTTTTGAAAAATCGTGAAAATGTGGCACAAATCTTTGAATATATATTCTTTCAGAGGGAACATTTTTAACTCATATTTGCTTCCCCCATTTTTCCCCTCACTGTATACGTTTCTTTTCCCTTTTTGCTTCCTTTATGATTAATTCCTGTTCTGTTCTTTAACTATATAGAAGTGTCTATTTGTACGTCTCTAAATGTTTTGATGAATTGAACATGGTGGACCCTGTTGTAAACAAGTGTAATGCAAACTGTTAATAAATATTTCAATCAATCAATCAATTCTGGATTTGATAAGCGAGAAACACCAACACACACTCACAAAGTCACCCAAGTGAAAAACCAATAAATATACTTCATATAAAAAATAAAAAAAAGTGACCAAAGTGTTCCTGTGCCTCAATGTCAGAAATGTGAGAGTTCACCGGAGGTGGGAGGAGCATTAAATGCCAACCTGGCTGAAAACACAATCTCCTCCCCTCAGTGGTGTTGGTGATGGCTCACAGATGCAGACGGCGGCTGCAGGTCTTTGCTCTCTGTGTCCGAAGCAGAGTCGATGTCCTGCGTCTGCTGTTTCATCCACATGGCAGCTCCTCGTGTCTGAGATATAGAAACAGAAAGTTAGCTCCTCTAATGCAAGTAACTGACAATATATACACAAACTCTGATGAGGCAGCATCGCATTGTTTGAAAAAAATCACTCCTGTGTGAAGTGAGGGGCTTTTTACCAACCCTTATCATCTCACATCATGACGATATCATAACATAACATATATATTAGGGCTGTCAGTTCACCTCTATAATCCAATTCGAATTTCATTGCTTAATTATTTGTAATTTTCGAATATATTCGAATATTTACATTGTATTTTAGCTCATATTTAGCCTATAATAATACACAGAATAACAAGGTTTTGACGATGCACGTTCTGTCCACTAGAGGGCCCCCCCTTCCAAACGACAAAGCAGTAATTTCAGAACATGTAATAATGGTTTTCGGCACAAAATAGCGTTTAAACTGTTGTTTTATTGAGCACAGTGCACTCAGCACGGTAAGATTGTTGTCTGTCTATAGTGCAAATGCATTTTACAGTGAACGTTGTATACTTCTGATACAGTATAGTCTGAGTAGTGAGTAGGCTAGTCAGGAATCATGAACTTTTTCTTTTTTCTTTTTAAACGGAATGCTGTCACGATGAACAGGCCACCATTAGTAAATAGCAATGAAGATATATAGAGATGCCTATATTTTGCGCTAAAGTAATTGTTGAATAACACATAAATGTAGGTTTTAACGCTAGAATGGCATTGTAGTGGACTATAGTGAGAGGCGAGATTGTCTTTCCTTCATTGCGGGACTGCAGGACTAGTCTGGAGATATAGTCGTGGATGATCAGCTTCAGACAGTCAGTGTTTTGGTTCGTACCTGGAGTTTTGCATTATCTCCGCTGTGCACAGCAGCACAGGGGAACTGTCTTTAATATATCCATGGTCGTTTTCAGTTGCTTTCCATGTGCAACACAAAAGTAGCCTACCATGTGTTTGTTTTGGTAATAGCCTACTGCAGGCGCAGCCATGCTGATTCACGTAATCGCGTAGGACAAAATGAAACCAGCCGGACCAACGTTAATGGTTTAATGCACGTAGGACCCGCATTTTCAAACTGTCCACAATATGCGACAGACTCGACGGTACTAATAAAACATGCGAGTGATTCTTCTTAGTTGCAGCGCGCTGTGCGACTGCGTGTGTGCATGCGTGCAGAGGAGGGAGGAGGTGACGAGGCGCGCGTGTGACCGTGTGTGCGTGCGTGCAGATGGGAGATTTCACAGCGGTAGATTCGTTACTCAATACATTTAGTGAGCGGATAAAATAACATAAAACAAAAATATTAAATAGAATTAATAAATGATAAAAGCTCCATTCGAATGGCAATTTTAGCTTTCGAATATATATATATTTTTTAATATTCGAATTTCTTTCATATTATGAAATTCGTTCTGACAGCCCTAATATATATGTCGATTTGCTCAGTGACAGACAAAACAGACACTGTTCATTGTTAAGTTAAACGCCCGGGGGTATTTATTACATTAACCCATTCAAGGACGGGAACCCCTTTTGGGATTATGTTATGCTTTAGCTATTGAAAAATAGCAGATTTACAAGCTCATAGTGCGGCACTAAGTGCCGCGCTACGAGCTTGTAGAAAAATTGTGAAAATGTGGCGTGAATCTTTGAATATATATTCTTTCCCTGTGGACGTTTTTAACTTCAATCTTTGCTTCTGGGGGGTCTCTGGAACAGATAGGGGTCCCGCGGCCAAATACAGATAATTCTGGAGGTCCTTGACATGAAAAAAGTTGAGCACCACTGACATACTGTAGATCGACAACAACGGGAGGTATGATTAATTCTAACGCGACTAGCGGTGGGCCGTCTAACACATAATCTTTGCTTAGAATTGGACGGAATTATTTAGATTTAGATTCACGCCAGCCTGTGGAGCGATGCGATGGGTTTTGATATCAATACATCACCGTCCTTTTATTGATCTCAGTCCTGGGCGACGAGTGTTACTAATTGATAGGATGGAGAACTCCGTTCTTGCCGCTCGGGTGTTAATGGCATTTAATGTTTGTGTTAGTGACAAAACAAAAATTAAACTCTGTCCATTGTCAATGGACAAGACAAACATTAAACTCTGTCCATTGTCAATGGACAAGACAAACATTAAACTCTGTCCATTGTCAATGGCGTTTTGAATGTTTGTCTAGACAAGACAAACTTAATTAAATTAAACATAGGAGGGGCCAGCGCCCCTCAAAAATATAATCTTTTGTATTAGCTTTAATATGTCATGTTACTTAAGGAATGGGATCTGAGATGATGATCATTACTGTGTCTACAGTACCTGCCCCTGAGATGTCTATCAGTGAAAGATTCAATATAAAGAGGCTTTTTACAAAAGTTGTGGGGCATCTTATAAACTGGGTGGGGGCGCGAGACGAGCAGTGACGCTGACGCACAATGAATTTGGCTTAAAATAAAACGGCGATATAGCTGCAGAAGATAGAGGAGCGCATATTGGATTGGTCTTTTATTTAACAATTAAACAGCGCCTGAACCAGGCATTACCTCTCCATCAAATAAAAAAATATAATCCAAACTCCTCTGTCAATTGTAAACGAACGGTAACATGAATGAACTCTTCAAGACACTTGTCAGAAATAAAATCAACCACGGTTGATTTGATTGATCATAAAGTTAACGTGACTGTGAGTGTGTGTATGGGAAAAATATATAAACTTCACAGATTATAGATCACTTGGAATTATAACAATCTGTTAAGTATTGCCTGAATAATGCCACTGGTGAAATCCCATTTTTTATCGACATGCGATGCCGATGGAGAAATCCCACATAGTTAAATTACCGATGAAGAATTATAATCCAAGGTTTGTCAATCATATTATGGTTTATGGTTGAAAGTAAACCATAATAAGTAAACATTAACCCATTCTGACCTGGCACCCATTTTGGTGTTAGCATCATGTTATGCTTTAGCTATTGAAAAATAGCAGATCTACAAGCTCATATCGCGCCACCGAGTGGCGCGATACGAGCTTGTAGGTCTGCTATTTTTGAAAAATCGAAGAACGACTGACATTTTTAGAATCTGATCTCAGGTCAGAATGGGTTCATCAGACCAGTGTGTGTCCTAGTGGAAACCTCGTATGAATCTGATCTCAGGTCAGAATGGGTTAAGAAGAGATCTGCAGTCATTGTGCTGCATGAGAGCAGCTCCGCTTGCTAATTGAGTTGACATTTGCGCAACTTCACTGCATGGCATTACAGTAATTAGTTATTTGCCAGCACCTGCTCCAATATAGGCCTAAATCGAACTTTATTTATATAGCACATTTAAAACAATAAAAGCTGACCAAATTGCTGTAGGCCTACAGGCTGAAACAAGTGGAGCATCACCATCGGCGCACGAAAAAACGAAAAAACACAGGCAAATAGTATAGGCTACATAATTACAATAATATGATCAGGTGCAATTAAATGCCAAAGAGAAAATTAAAGTGTTTTGGTCTGGGTATGTAGGAGCTGCTCTGCTGCATGGGAGTTCACAGTGATGGAACAGGTCAGTCTTCAGACAAGAAAAAAAAAAAGATATCGCTGGCAACGGCAAAATCAATTCTCTGCATCGCCAAAATAAAAATATAGGCCTAGTTTCATTTGTGCCATTATACTCTCAGCCAATATGCACAACGCAGCGCATGAGATTGCAGATCTTCGAATTTCCGGTGCGCGCACAAGTATAATGTACACCGCCAGGCTCCACAAGGTTCTCAGCGCAATGGCGCATCAATAAAAGTTGGGATTTTATAGTGGCATTATTCAGGCAATACTCAACAGATTGTTATAATTCCAATCTGTGAGTTTATATTTTCATTTGGGTGTAAGTAATGTTTTTATATGACTTATCAAACATGGTAGCCTATATTTAATGTCCACTGAGCTGTGGTGCGCTTGCCTACACTCTCAATTAGGGATTTTCCCAGCGGTCATTTTCACTCTCGTGTAGCCTACAACCTTTATTCAAATAGGGTATTTTAAAATGCAACCACACTTTCGATTTATTTTTCCTGGCTCCTGGGACTGCAGCTGCACTTGTTCAGTTGACTTCCTTGTTAACACGGGGAAAGAGGAGGCGTTGCGAGGTGCTGCGAGGCGCAAGCATGGGGCCGTCTCGGACCAAAAGCGGACGCTTTTTTAATGACTATTCGATTCAAAATGTTAAAATCGATTCCCGTGCGTATCAATTGAACGTCGATTAATCAATTTTTTTGGGTCAGCCCTAGTCCACACTACTACTGTACACTATCCCAGGTTAGGGTCAGACTCACCTCAGCGGTGGACTGCAGGCTGCAGGGCGAACATGATCTGGTTGACTCCGTGGTGAACGGGCTTTCCGTAGGTGGCTCCCTTCGGTACGGGCCGTTCACGACCATCACGGCGCACACGGATACGATAGATGACGTAGCCTGTTGAAACAAAAAAAGATATGATAATGACGTAAACATACGCTAATGACGTAGCCTGTTGGAATAGAACACAGTGCTGCTGTTTTTGCTTGTAAAATGTGTTATATTGATTTCGGCAACACAAAATCTTTCTCAAATGTCATAAATACATATACCTAACATCTTACATATACCTAACATCTAAAACAAGTACTGGTGCCTTAGTTTACTCATACGTTAATCTAGATCATGAAATGTAGCACATTTGTAAAAAAAGAAAAACGCTTCAACTAACGTAAATGGCACCCAGCACACTGAAACATACACACAGTGCTGTGCCCTGAGATGGAGGGATCAGCTGACCACTGCATGTCTTGTAGTTGAAGCGGATGTCAGATGTTTATAGGGTGAGCAGGAAAGGTGACAGCACTGAGCCCTGGGGAGTGCCTGTGATGTACACCAGCACCTCCGAACAGACAACCCTGCAGTCTCACATACTGCAGTCTGCCCCAGAGGTTCTTGGATCTTAGATCCATGCCACCAAACCATGCCCCCCCCCCCCCCCCCCCCTTCAACACAAGCTTCTGCAAGCAGTTGTGACCGGATAGTTTTGAAGACACTGGAGAAGTTTAAAAACAGCATGATTCTAACTGTATTGCCCAGGGTGTCAAAGTGTGTGAATGCCTTGTTTAGCATGTAGAATAGATGACATACCAATAGATGACAAACCTGGTATGCAGACTGAAGGGGGCCAATGTACTGATTGCACGGAGATGATCACAGTTCCTCCCCGTCTTCAGGGAGAGGATATCGTTTGGATCAGCCCCTCATAACACGTAGAAAATGCATGTTTTGGCCAGAAAGGAATCTTTTTCCTACCGGAAATAAAAAATACTTTGTTACTCCACTGCGCCCCTGCAGATATAAAAAAATCCCTTTCTGGCCAAAATAAATGCATTTTATACAAGTGGTGGGGAGCTCAGAGTGGAAAGTAGGCTTTCTAGTAATAACACAAGCCGCCTGTAGCCCAGCCTACAGACCCTACAGACCCAGTAAACACTCACCCTGCTAGGCCTTGTAGCCCAGCCTACAGACCCAGTAAACACTCACCCTGCTAGGCCTGCGGTCCTTGTCGGGCCTGGTGGGTCGGGGGGCTCTGTAGAGGTTGGACAGCTGGCGGTACTGCAGCAGGAAACGCATCACGTCCGACTGCTTCTTGCGCCACAACTCCTGCATGTATTTGTACGCCGACTACGCTCCCATCTTGGTTTATCTGCAGGAGGAGAGACAGCAGGACAGTAAGACAATGTACTTGTACAATAATACTTTCCGTCAAGAAATTATGTGCAGGAGTTTGGAAGCGCACGTCAAAGTCACCCTGCGCACCACCTGTTTCGAATTTGCACATAATGCAGGAGGCAGCAGTGCGCCCCGTTAATAAAAACGAGTGCTTCCAAACTGCAACACTTAGAAAAAGAATCACCTGCACAGAATGTCTTGACAGAAAGTAGCTCATATTAACAATAACAACATGTCTACGGTGGATTTTTATGACACACAAGCTCGGCAGATTGAAAGAGGATAATTCAAGCTTGGCCTACAGCTGCAATGTTGGTGAGTTTAATGTCGTTTAAGACAAGCAGATCGCAAACGCAAATTGGATGAATGGGGAGTCAATGGAGGGTATTGCAACTCTAGATTCATCCCATTATAAAAAAATCTAGAGTTGCAAATTGCTGCTAGTCTATCAACTAGGCTTGATAGATAGCCTGGTATAATCTGGGCTTTAAATGAGCTGTACTGTACTTTGAATGTTTGAACGTGTATGAAGGTGGTATATAAATAAAATTGCCTTGCCTACTTGCTCAGACTGAGGTAACACCATAGACTGTAAAAGGGTAACACACACACACACACACACACACACACACACAGTCTGTATAATCATTCATAGGCTACTACTCATTGTTGACAGAACATACTGTATTCATTTCACACTCAGAGATGATAGATAATTAATTCACTGTTCATTCAGTCACTGACTGAACATGTGACTCATTCAGAGATAAAGTGGAGTATTTTGAGGTAAACCCACCTTTTCAGACTCCATCATGGCCCATAGCACTTACCCCACCCCCTTAGATAGCATTTCTGTAGACTTAGAAAGCATTTGATACAGACTTATAGCATGTTATGAAGACAGCACTATAACTGCATTGTATGTAGTCATAGCACGTCATAGTACATATGTATAGCATAGTAGTTTATATGTATAGTTTATATGTATAGTTTAATTATATAGATATTCCACTGTTACTTTCTTAGCTTACGCATGTTTCATGATAAATGTTTTTATGTGATGTATTCCCATGCTTTTTGTTCTTGCTTAATGTAAATCGCTCTGGATTAAGAGCGTCTGCTAAATGCCTAAATTGTAAACTGACCTGAATCGAATGGTCTCTCTCTCTCTATCTCTCTCTCTCTGTGTGTGAATGAGGTGTAAATGTTTTGATGAATTGAACATGGTGGACCCTGTTGTAAACAAGTGTAATGCTTAATTGGGTCGTCCACTCACAGTTAACAGTCTTTGTATTGAGTTTGTGCTTAAAATGTACTGTAATTCTGCAAACTGTTAATACATATTTCAATCAATCAATCAGTCAGTGTGAGTGTGAGTGTGAGTGTGAGTGTGTGTGTGTGTGTGTGTGTGTGTGTGTGTGTGTGTGTGTGTGTGAATGACGTTTTTTATTTATTTTTGATTGATTCAGCAATAGTATTTATTAACAGTTTGCAGAATTCCAGTACATTTCAAGTACAACTCAATACAAAGACTGTTAACTGTGAGTGGACGACACCATAAAGCATTACACTTGTTAGCCCCTCTCGGGACCCCCTGGGTCAGCTCATTCTATCGTGCCGACCCAAAGTCTTAAACATGTCAGAAACTTTACTACCATTGGGTTCTGACTCGGTATAGCCGCTATACACTTGTTTACAAGAGGGTCCACCATGTTCAATTCATCAAAAAAGTGTAAACTGACCTTAGGACTGTTAACACCAGTCGTTCCAGTCTCCGAACAGCGTTGGTTGGTTGGTAAAAAATAAAATAAAATGTTCCTTTAGTTTCGCTGCTGGCTGTAGAGACACGTAACGTAATTTAACTTTAGCAATGGAACCAAATGGACCCGCTCGTTCAGACAAGACGGCTCGGTTCAATATATGTAACATAATTCCTGCTACGGTATTTTATTATGAGCCGCAAATGTCTTTGCTAAAGTTTTTCCACCACAACAATCAGAATGAAAACATCCGGTGTGGAGCCCTGTATAAGAGGCCCGGCCGCCCAAAACAAACACTTTAAACAGATCGGTTCCGTCTCTAACAGTTCCTACTCCACTGTACGGTACAACAGCGACGCCCTGTGGGAGCATGTGCTCATTACATTACATGACATTATGTTAGTTAGAGCACTGGTTCCCAAACGTATTCATGTCAAGGACCCCCACATCAACTCTAATCAGCCCTATGGACCCCCACATCGACTATAATCAGCCCTACGGACCCCCACATCGACTCTAATCAGCCCCATGGACCCCCACATCGACTCTAATCAGCCCTATGGACCCCCACATCGACTATAATCAGCCCTACGGACCCCCACATCGACTCTAATCAGCCCTATGGACCCCCACATCGACTCTAATCAGCTCTACGGACCCCCACATCTGACTCTAATCAGCTCTACGGACCCCCACATCGACTCTAATCAGCTCTACGGACCCCCACATCTGACTCTAATCAGCCCTATGGACCCCCACATCTGACTCTAATCAGCCCTATGGACCCCCACATCGACTCTAATCAGCTCTACGGACCCCCACATCTGACTCTAAATAGCCCTATGGACCCCCACATCTGACTCTAATCAGCCCTACGGACCCCCACATTGACTATAATCAGCCCTATGGACCCCCACATTGACTCTAATCAGCCCTACGGACCCCCACATTGACTCTAATCAGCCCTATGGACCCCCACATCGACTCTAATCAGCTCTACGGACCCCCACATCGACTCTAATCAGCCATATGGACCCCCACATCGACTCTAATCAGCCCTATGGACCCCCACATCGACTCTAATCAGCTCTACGGACCCCCACATCGACTCTAATCAGCTCTACGGACCCCCACATCGACTCTAATCAGCTCTACGGACCCCCACATCTGACTCTAATCAGCTCTACGGACCCCCTGCACATCGACTCTAATCAGCCCTATGGACCCCCACATCTGACTCTAATCAGCTCTACGGACCCCTACGGACCCCCACATTGACTCTAATCAGCTCTATGGACCCCCACATTGACTCTAATCAGCTCTACAGACCCCTACGGACCCCCACATTGACTCTAATCAGCTCTACGGACCCCTACAGACCCCCACATTGACTCTAATGAGCCCTATGGACGCCCACATCGACTCTAATCAGCCCTACGGACCCCCACATTGACCCTAATCAGCCCTGCTAAAACTAAGATACACAATAAAACATTTCGGGCCAGCGGTGGCCTATGGGTTAGAGGAGTGCCCTTGTCACCACTCACTTAGTCACTTAGTGGCCAACAGTATAAGACTGTGGTTGTACTGGTCAGCTCCCAGGTTTTAGTGTGTGTGTGTGTGTGTGTGTGTGTGTGTGTGTGTGTCTATTTCTATGTGCAGGGCGTTGCTGAAAATGAGCACCTGTGCTCAGTTACTTCCCTGGGTAAAACAACAAGGAAACATGTTGAATTCTATTTATTTTATTGCAAAAGTATTCATTTCTCACTTAATCATCAGCATATTTGACCTGGGGGACCCCCAACAAAAGGTACAACAAATAAAAAATAAAACCAGAATTTGGCATTAAAACGTGTTCACATATAGATGAATATTTCCTCGTTTTAAACATGTAAACAAAATGAAATAAGAATGATTATTGTATCTATAATAAATCTGTATTATAGATAAAGAATGATGACTTCTGGCTTTATCAAATTTTCATTCTGGAAAGTTATGCAAACAATGCACAATACAATGCCTGATATGCACGTAAATATACAACTGACATGTTTCACGTATAAAACAACATGTGTGAAAAGTACGAAAAAAGCTACACATGCGGAATGCTAGCGTTTTGCCCAGCGATGTGTTCAGAATGCTAGCTCTTTGCCCAGCGATGTGTGGAATGCTAGCATTTTGCCCAGCGGTGTGTTCAGAATGTCGTAGAAATGTAACCCTGTATGAAACCTTAACCCTAGAAATACCATATCGGTACCATGGTCACAGGCAATGTATTTCCTGTAGGCGGAGACGACATAACTGCGGTTTAAACCCGCACCTCTTCTACTACAGTGAATGGAAAAGTGACTGATGTTAGTCTGCCTCAAACGTTACTCTTTTACCTGCTTTTTACTAACACTACAACATTACAAAGATGCCCAGAACATCGGGATGAACCTGTGTAGTTTATGGCTGCTGCAACAGTAGTGGCAACATTCCAAAAAACAAACAAACGGAATATCAAAATATCTACCGCGGTGGCTGAGACCAGAGCCATAGAGTAATGGTTGAGACAAAGCAGTGAAAGGTCCTGAAAGATACATTACGTCAGTCTTACCCAATACCCAATCTTTCTGTTTTAGGAACACAAGGCTGCTGTACTTTATACATCGAGTATAACGTTTAAAGTATAAAGGTTCTTATTAAGCGCCATGGCCGTAGATGTACGACAATTGGTCTTTTATAGTGCTGGAGTCGTGACGCTACTCACATTAGCATCGGGTTGCTAGTTGATGATGTCAACAGCAATCTTTAACGGCGTGCGCGCACACCCGCGCCCAATCGATCTGCCTTTATCTCCAATTCAACATGAAAACTCCTGTCGGACGGTCGTTAAAGTTGATTGAGTTGGATACTGTTTCTCCCTCTAACATTTCCTCGTATTTCTAGTTTATTGAAATAATGCACATGTCACATGTGTCCAGTGCATAGCCTACTGCAGGCCTGGTAGACTAGATCTAGAAGCCATGTGTCCAGTGCATAGCCTACTGCAGGCCTGGTAGACTAGATCTAGAAGACATGTGTCCAGTGCATAGCCTACTGCAGGCCTGGTAGACTAGATCTAGAAGACATGTGTCCAGTGCATAGCCTACTGCAGGCCTGGTAGACTATATTTAGAAGACATTTTGAAGCTCTTGCTACTGAAATGATCCATTATTTATACAGAGTAAATTTCAATGTGCATCTCCTCTAAGTAACTGGTGCTAACATGCCTATTGGACAAGGACAGCTTGGGGAGGGGCTTAGCGCTGCTAACGTGCCTATTGGACAAGGACAGCTTGGGGAGGGGCTTAGCGCTGCTTCGTACCTATTGGACAAGGACGGGATGGGTAGGAACTTAGCGCTGCTTCGTACCTATTGGACAAGGACGGGTTGCAAGCGAGCGGAAAGGACGGAGTTCTCCGTTCTATCAATTAGTAACGCCCAGCGCTCAGGACGGAGATTAATAAAAGGACAAAGAATTATTGATATCAAAACCGATCGCATCGTTCCACAGGCTGGGAGCGTCTGTTGCACAACATTCAATGTTATTTTCCAGTTGGGACATCATCGCAAATGTTCCACCCATTTTAGCCGACGAGATCATCTTAAAACGTGAATAACTCTTGATCTAAATCATTCCGTCCAATTTTAAGCAAAGATTATGTGGCCCACCGCGGTCCAGTTGCTAGTCGCAGTACAATGATTCATATCTGCCGTTGTTGTCGATCGCCTCGGGTGTATTTTGGCTACATCTAGCTACTTCAGCTTCATCCGGGATAGCGCCTGGTGCTCAGTGTTGTAAATCGCTGGGCGCTCTGATTAGTAGTCCTTAACCCTACCCCCTCTGATTTAGTAGTCCTTAACCCTACCCCCTCTGATTTAGTAGTCCTTAACCCTACCCCCTCTGATTTAGTAGTCCTTAACCCTACCCCCTCTGATTTAGTAGTCCTTAACCCTACCCCCTCTGATTAGTAGTCCTTAATACCCCCCAGGCGATGAATGTGTTTTAATATGTAAAGGGTTAGGATATGTGGTTTTGTAAATGATGGTCCCAAAAATGTTTAAGTTGATGATAAAGTAGGGCAATGCTTCTAGGGCTCCTATTGGCTGTAGTGAGAGAAGCACCGCCCCTCTCTAGGGCTCCTATTGGCTGTGCTGAGAGAAGCCCCTCAGTGACGTGACGTATTGTTCTTAGTCTCTGGTTAAAAACAAAAAAAATCACACCCGTGTGAAGTGAGGGGCGCTCTTATCAACGTACATCATGATGCATCATCTCATACTGGCCAATCAAAATGCCTGTTGCCTGTGATTGGTTCGCTGATTTGCTCGTTTACATTGTTGTACATTTTTCCTTCAATGTCAACGGCGTTTAATGTTTAATTTACATCATATTGAGAGGAATTCTGACGTCATTTCTCCGTTCATTGTCAATGGCAAATCTTGAGGGGGGACAAAAGCTGTTTAAAAAAACGGAAAGCTACACAGAAAAGTGTTACAGCAGAAAAGTGTTTCCGCCTGTCTCTGGTTCAAATATGGGGAGGGAGGGGGCTTGGGAGAGCTCCAGGTTTACACGGTTCTGGAGGTTCTGGGGTCTTCATGGAGCTGTGGGTCATTGTGAACACGTTCATTTCTGGCGTGTGTGAACGTCACTTTTTCACGTTCAACTTTCGTTCAAGAGTGAGTGTTTCAATAGAGCCTTCCAGGCGAAATCCCCGGCACTAAAACACACCCTAAACATGCCTTAATATTTAGCGGAAAACCCATCAATAAGTCCCTATCCGACACAAATTAACTAATCTTTCTCAGCCGTCACTGGAGCGCGCATCTAGCTACTGCATGATGATCATGCACGCTGACAGACAGCAGACACTGTCCCAACTCCCAACACAAACACTGAGGGAACGTGCCGCGGAATGTGCCACGAAAAATAGCTTCCAATAGCTTAGTTGGTTATTATCGCTTCGAGGAGGTACGTGTCCATAATATCGCCACGAACGGCCAAAAAAAGACATCTCTCTTCCACAGTGAATGAAGCGCAGTGATGCCTGATTTATTCTTCGCCGTACAATGTGTTCCGTGCTGAAAATAGCTGATATACAAGCTCACAACTCGTCGCGTCCGGACACGTTGTGAGCTTGTAGATCAGCCAACCCCAGCATGCGGAGATGCAGGCTCTGAGAACGTTCAGAAATATTTGCCTTCACAATAAAAGCATGCAAAAGCCCATATAGAGAAGGAAAAATAATTCGGTGGCATTTCACATTGCAAAAGAGCAATTTTTGTAAAATGTAAAAAAAATTTTTGAATGATGAACTATGAACGGAACTAGTTCATTTAAAAAATGTTGAACTGTGAACTGAACTAGTTCCTAAAAAAAAAAGAACTTTCCCAACACTGCTGGACTCTTCATGGAGCTGTGGGCTCCAGGAGGAGGTTCTGGACTCTTCATGGAGCTGTGGGTTTCCAGGAGGAGGTTCTGGACTCTTCATGGAGCTGTGGGCTCCAGGAGGATGTTCTGGGGTCTTCATGGAGGTGTGGGTTTCCAGGAGGAGGTTCTGGGGTCTTCATGGAGCTGTGGGTTTCCAGGAGGAGGTTCTGGACTCTTCATGGAGGTGTGGGCCCCAGGAGGAGGTTCTGGGGTCTTCATGGAGCTGTGGGTTTCCAGGAGGAGGTTCTGGACTCTTCATGGAGCTGTGGGCTCCAGGAGGAGGTTCTGGACTCTTCATGGAGCTGTGGGCTCCAGGAGGAGGTTCTGGACTCTTCATGGAGCTGTGGGTTTCCAGGAGGAGGTTCTGGACTCTTCATGGAGCTGTGGGCTCCAGGAGGAGGTTCTGGGGTCTTCATGGAGGTGTGGGTTTCCAGGAGGAGGTTCTGGACTCTTCATGGAGGTGTGGGTTTCTAGGAGGAGGTTCTGGGTTCTTCATGGAGGTGTGGGTTTCCAGGAGGAGGTTCTGGGGTCTTCATGGAGCTGTGGGTTTCCAGGAGGAGGTTCTGGGGTCTTCATGGAGCTGTGGGCCCTAGGAGGAGGTTCTGGGGTCTTCATGGAGGTGTGGGCTCCAGGAGGAGGTTCTGGACTCTTCATGGAGGTGTGGGCTCCAGGATGAGGTTCTGGACTCTTCATGGAGGTGTGGGCTCCAGGAGGAGGTTCTGGACTCTTCATGGAGGTGTGGGCTCCAGGAGGAGGTTCTGGACTCTTCATGGAGGTGTGGGCTCCAGGAGGAGGTTCTGGACTCTTCATGGAGGTGTGGGCTCCAGGAGGAGGTTCTGGACTCTTCATGGAGGTGTGGGCTCCAGGAGGAGGTTCTGGACTCTTCATGGAGGTGTGGGCTCCAGGAGGAGGTTCTGGACTCTTCATGGAGGTGTGGGCTCCAGGAGGAGGTTCTGGACTCTTCATGGAGGTGTGGGCTCTGGTAGTGGCACCACTCTCTGAGGAGAAACAACATCATCCCATTTAGAACCTGTCCTGAAGACCATTCTCTATATTGTGTCATATGTATATTACTCTTAGGTTGTCTGGTTTAGGTATATGTTGTGTTTACTGTTTGACCTATAGTAACTTCTGTTCTTTGTATCCATTAGGATTGGGGAGCAGAGCTACTCATGATCAGCCTAAGTGGCTCGCACCTGGGCCCGGGTGTCGACGCCCTATAAATGCCTGCTTCCCCAGTCCTTCCCCAGATCTGTTCCTTTCATTTGCCTCCTGCAGTCCACCATGCACACTTCTCAACATTGATGTTAATCCATACAACACGCACACACATACATACATTTCACTCATGCATACACACACTACACACTACGCACTACACACTACACACTAGTACTACGCACTACACCACTGCCTACTGATCTCCACACTTCATCTGTTCCATCATGATTTGTTCCTTAATTTACTATTTTTGTTTAGTTAATAAATTATATTTCTTTGGTCAACTGCGTCTCCCCCGTTTTTTGTTGTGTATCTTGGCACCCCCTAGGCCAGGTACATTTTTTTCATGTCATGTGAAAGCAGGGAATCATATCTTCAAATGGACATATTGGTTGTTCAGTTTGACTCTGTCTACTCTATGGCTCTGGTCTCAATGTGGTAACTCTGTATCTCTATGGCTCTGGTCTCAATGTGGTAACTCTATCTCTATGGCTCTGGTCTCGATGTGGTAACTCTGTATCTCTAAGGCTCTGGTCTGACCCCTCAGTGTGGTAACTCTGTATCTCTGTGGCTCTGGTCTGACCCCTCAGTGTGGTAACTCTGTATCTCTATGGCTCTGGTCTGACCCCTCAGTGTGGTAACTCTGTATCTCTATGGCTCTGGTCTCGATGAGGTAACTGTGTCTACTCTATGGCTCTGGTCTCAATGAGGTAACTCTGTCTACTCTATGGCTCTCAATAGTATAATAAAATCACACTCGTGTGACGTGAGGGGCGCTCTTATCATCATACATCACATTCCGTGCTCAGCCAATGAAATCATCACAAAATGTAATTGTGGCCAATCACTCTCTCCCCTCCTATAAACAGCTAGTGTTTAATGTGTGTGTTTTGGAGTGGTTCTATCTAGCCCCTCCTATAAACATGCTTTATGACAACATGCTTTATATGCTTTCTGGTCTAGAGGGGCGGGTAGCCTGGCCCAGCCAGCGTGCTTTCTGGTCTAGAGGGGCGGGTAGCCTGGCCCAGCCAGCGTGCTTTCTGGTCTAGAGGGGCGTGTAGCCTGGCCCGGCCAGCGTGCTTTCTGGTTTAGAGGAGCATGTAGCCTGGCCCAGCCAGTGTGCTTTCTGGTCTAGAGGGGCGGGTAGCCTGGCCCAGCCAGCGTGCTTTCTGGTCTAGAGGGGCGGGTAGCCTGGCCCAGCCAGCGTGCTTTCTGGTCTAGAGGGGCGGGTAGCGCATGGAGCAATGGAGTAGAAGTACTTACTGTCGAGGACTTTTGTTCCTTGCGTGAAGGGACAGGGCAGCACCTTATGAGAGATTACATTACACAGATTACATTTCGGAGATTACATAATTACTGAGGCTGTCAAAGTTAACGCGATAACGCGTTAGCGCAAGATCCATTTAACGGCACTAATGCATTTGACACGCGATTAACGCAACGCACGCTGAAGTTTGAGAGAGCGTGCATGTTGCATCTCTCTCTCTCACACTCCGCTGCCATGTAATGTTGATAAGAGTATTACAAAATTGAAAACGATCTGTTTAAGGCAGTGGTTCTCAACCAGTGGTCCGGGGACCACCAGGGGTCCTTGAGGGGCTTCCAGGTCAGCGTGCTTTCTGGTCTAGAGGGGCGGGTAGCCTGGCCCAGCCATTGTGCTTTCTGGTCTAGAGGGGCGGGTAGCCTGGCCCGGCCAGCGTGCTTTCTGGTCTAGAGGGGCGGGTAGCCTGGCCCAGCCAGCGTGCTTTCTGGTCTAGAGGGGCGGGTAGCCTGGCCCGGCCAGCGTGCTTTCTGGTCTAGAGGGGCGGGTAGCCTGGCCCAGCCAGCGTGCTTTCTGGTCTAGAGGGGCGGGTAGCCTGGCCCAGCCAGCGTGCTTTCTGGTCTAGAGGGGAGGGTAGCCTGGCCCGGCCAGCGTGCTTTCTGGTCTAGAGGGGCGGGTAGCCTGGCCCAGCATTCAAAATATGCTGGGCCAGGCTGGGCCAGCATTAAAAATATGCTATTCATTTGCGATTAATCATGATTAATTATGTTAAGAACAACCCTAAAAATTACATTACAGTTCATTTATTATAATTACATTATTGCATTACACAGATTTAATTGGAGACAGTGATACATACCTTAGCAGGAGTATATGTGTTGAGAGGAGCTTTCTTCACTGCAATGAGTATAAAATATACATTAGTATTATAATACTACTTCTATAATATATATACATTAATATACATTAGTATGTGTACTACGCTGTACTTCTATAATATTAGTATGTGTACTACGCTGTACTTCTAGTACTTTTAGGACTAAGACATATTCAGTCTATTTATTTAGACCTTAGTCTTATTTAGTCTTCTGGAAAACCTTAGTAGACTTAAGCCCATCACACACCGTCTGCGACCGGCTGCGCCGCGCCGCGCGGAACTGTGTTCCATCGGCGCCGCGCGGTGTGTGGTGGGCTTTAGTCTGTAGTCTTTAGTCCTTAGTCTTATTTAGTCTTCTGAAAAACCTTAGTCGACTTAGTCTGTAGTCATTAGTCTTAGTCAACAAAATTAACACTGGTATCTAGACCTAATCTAGGCCTCTAGCTAGGAGAGAGGGAAATGTATCTAGGTCTTTAGCTAGGAGAGAAGGAAACGTAACATAACATAAGTTAAGTTAAGGAACCTGCAGACGAGGCGGCCATGTTGGAGACACAGGGGTCATGTGACCAGGCGGCGGTGGCCATGTTGGAGCCAGAGGGGTCATGTGACCAGGTGGAGACAGACACCAGGAAGTCATCCACTTGCTTCAGAGACAGAGCGTTGTGGAGAGTCTCTAACGGACAGATGGACGGACCTGGAAATATAAATATATACATATATTACAGTTACACTAACTTATCTCTACGATAACTATACTATACTTCTACGATACATTACTATACTACTAATCAATGTCTAATGGAGAGATGGACGGACCTGGAAATATAAATATATACATTACTACGATACATTACTATACTACTAATCAATGTCTAATGGAGAGATGGACGGACCTGGAAATATAAATATATACATTACTACGATACATTACTATACTAAATATAAATATATTACAGTTACACTAACTTATCTCTACGATAACTATACTATACCTCTACGATACATTACTATACTACTAATCAATGTCTAATGGAGAGATGGACGGACCTGGAAATATAAATATAAATATATACATTATATACAGTATTATACGATACATTAATCTATGTTTCTAACGGAGAGATGGACAGACCTGGAAATATAAATATATACATTATACACTACGATACATTACTATACTACTAATCTATGTCTCTAAAGGAGAGATGGACGGACCTGGAAATATAAATATATACATTATACACTACGATACATTACTATACTACTAATCTATGTCTCTAAAGGAGAGATGGACGGACCTGGAAATATAAATATATACATTATACACTACGATACATTACTATACTACTAATCTATGTCTCTAACGGAGAGATGGACGGACCTGGAAATATAAATATAAATATATACATTATATACAGTATTATACGATACATTAATCTATGTCTCTAAAGGAGAGATGGACGGACCTGGAAATATAATGTTATGCAGTGATATGAATAGGTTTAATATAATATAATGTTATGCAGTGATATGAACAGGTTTAATATAATATAATGTTATGCAGTGATATGAATAGGTTTAATATAATATAATGTTATGCAGTGATATGAACAGGTTTAATATAATATAATGTTATGCAGTGATATGAACAGGTTTAATATAATATAATGTTATGCAGTGATATGAATATATATATATATAATATAATATATATATAATATAATGTTATGCAGTGATATGAATAGGTTTAATATAATATAATGTTATGCAGTGATATGAATAGGTCTTCAATGTAATGAGTTTTAGAAATGAGTCCCAGGGACATTTTATGAGTCCCACTTCAACCACTTTACCACAAATTGCAGCATTTAACTCCCATTCCATTTTATATGGTTATACTGTGGTTATATTCATGTAGAAAACAGAACAAGAAATGATTATTATAACTAAAGCTAGCAAAATAAACTAGAATAAAAAAACAGTACAGTAGTACAGAAGCGCATCCCGTCGTTGTTTTATTGCGTCCCTTAACTATAAACTGCGTTTTGGAATGCAAAATGCACCCTATTTTAATCTCTGGTTGTGTTACATTACCATTACAGTTACCGTACCTCTACGATACATTATATATACTACTAGTCTGTTTAGGTTAACGCTCCACACGTCCTAGACTCTTCTCCCTTCTGGCTCCAAAACTATGGAATGCACTTCCCATCACAGTCAGAACTGCAGCCTCACTCCCAATCTTCCGCCGTAGTCTGAAAACCCACCTCTTCAGACTCCACCATGGCCCGTAGCACTTGCCCTAGCCTAGTCCCTTAGATAGCATTTAATGTCGACTTAGATAGTATTTTAGACAGACTTATAGCTCGTTACGTAGACAGCACTAGAATTGCATTGTATGTAGTCATAGCACTTTATAGTACACATGTATATTGTATAATATATAATATAGTATAGTATGTATAGTTGACACAGATACTCCACTATTACGTTCTTAGTTTATACACGATTCATGATAACTACTTTTTATATATGTGATGTATGACATGCTTTTGTTTTTGCTTAAAGTCGCTCTGGATCAAGAGCGTCTGCTAAAGGTTAGGGGTCAGGGGTCATACCATGTAGAAAGGCAGGATGGGTTAGGGTTTAGGGGTCAGGGGTCATACCATGTAGAAAGGCAGGATGGGTTAGGGTTTAGGGGTCAGGGGTCATACCATGTAGAAAGGCAGGATGGGTTAGAAGGTAATCCTGGAGGTTTGGAGCGCTGGAGGAAGCTCCTAGCACCATGGAGCTGAACACACCTGGAGACAGAGCACGCACGCACGCACGCACGCACGCACGCACGCACGCACGCACGCACGCACGCACGCACGCACGCACGCACGCACACACACACACACACACACACACACACACACACACACACACACACACACACACACACACACACACACACACACACACACACACACTTAGTAAGTTAGTATTCTACTGTAGCTGTATATGTCAGATGTTCTGTCTATCTGCATAACACTAAAAGCGAGTGACATCGAGACGAGATTAACACAGCCTGTCGACCGTAGCAATGAATGGAGAGACCTACTTGGAATTATTAAATCCAAACTAAGGGTTTCCCTTTGGTGTTTTATGTTATAATTTAGCTATTGAAAAATAGCAGATCTGCATGCTCATAGCACGGCACAGAGTGCCGCGCTACGAGCTTGTAGGTCTGCTATTTTTGAAAAATCGTGAAAAAATGTGTTGCAAATCTTTTAATATATTCTCAGCGCGAATGTTTTTAACTCAAAGCTTTGGATTTAGAAAACAACTTTTAAATGTTTTGATTTTGGGTTTTGGAACTAACTAATCATTACATCTCACTGGAACAGCACCAGGCTGGAGTGACCCAGTGGCCCAGATTTTGGGTTTTGGAACTAACTAATCATTCTTATGTTTACCAAAGTTTCTTAGGGTTAGGGTTACGTTACGGTGTTTCTTACCTAAGCCAGTAGTCAGCTTGAGTTCAGAGTGCATTCTGGGAGCTCTTTGCAGGTGAGAAGAGTTCTCTGCCAGGACCTGTTAGAGATAGTTACATGTTAGTTTTATTTAAGTGTTCTCTGACCTGTTAGAGATGTTAGTTTTATTTAAGTGTTCTCTGCAGGACGTGTTATGTTTTATGTATTCGCACTTTAAAAACCGTACCCGTGTGGGTACAGGGAACAGGGTGTGTGGGTACAGGGAACAGGGTGTGTGGGTACAGGGAACAGGGTGTGTGGGTACAGGGTATGAAGGGTATAAAGGGTATAAAGCTTACCTGCTGCCAGGAGGCGGAGCCGAAGATGCTGGACGTGAAGGCGAGGGATTTGGGCGAGACGGGAGACGAGGTGATCTGGTCGCCCGATGGTCGTCTGCGACGATGTCCCGACGTAGCAGCGTGAGGATGGAGCCACGGGCCAATAGAATCAGGGCTGGACACACTGAGGGGGCGTGTCTCCTCCTGTGGGGGGGGGGGGGGGGGGTGGCACAGCACAGCCATCCAAATATTACAATTTAAGCATTTATCAGACGATAAATCTAAAATATAGATACATTTACCGGTAAGCTGTCATTTATCAGACGCTCTGAATCACAATGCTGTGAAAAATCTGGAATCGGAACCTCGGATGTCTGATCAGCACAACGGACAGAGACACGGTTTCAGCACAACGGACAGAGACACGTTTTCAGCACAACGGACAGAGACACGGTTTCAGCACAACGGACAGAGACACGGTTTCAGCACAACGGACAGAGACACGGTTTCAGCACAACGGACAGAGACACGGTTTCAGCACAACGGACAGAGACACGGTTTCAGCACAACGGACAGAGACACGGTTTCAGCACAACGGACAGAGACACGGTTTCAGCACAACGGACAGAGACACAGTTTCAGCACAACGGACAGAGACACGTTTTCAGCACAACGGACAGAGACACGGTTTCAGCACAACGGACAGAGACACGGTTTCAGCACAACGGACAGAGACACGGTTTCAGCACAACGGACAGAGACACGGTTTCAGCACAACGGACAGAGACACGGTTTCAGCACAACGGACAGAGACACGGTTTCAGCACAACGGACAGAGACACGGTTTCAGCACAACGGACAGAGACACAGTTTCAGCACAACGGACAGAGACAGAGAGAGAAGATTGTAGCCTATGCAGCGAGCAGGTTCCATGAGCAAGGCATGACCATATATGGAGCCGGGATGTCACGGTGATATCACGAGGCGTGACTGGAGGTGTGTGTGTGTGTGTGTGTGTGTGTGTGTGTCATACTTTAGGTGATGTCTTCGTCTGCAGAGCAAGAAGAAAACATGGAAGACACAAAACAAAGTATTATCATTAATAAATCACTTTTACCGCCGAATCCGACACACCACATTTATTCCATTGTCTTTCCTTAGCGTAATAAAATGCTAAACCCGCTATTTGTTTTGTGTTTAATTGGCCGTTGGTAGATGATTATTAGGAACTACGTCTTTGTCGCGGACATCGTGACGAGGTTGACGCGTTATGACGACGTAACCGGAAATCAAACTATAACTCGCTCGCAAACGGCTTCTGGGAAAATGAGTCCAATGCAAAGTGAACGAGGGGGTGTGGACAATCTCTTTGTCTGTGAGGCGGATCGCGGAATTATTTCACATTCCCTAGTTGTGTAGACTCCTTAAGGGTAAATTAAGAAATGCAGATGTTTAACAATAATTTAAGTCTTGAGAAAAAGTATAACTTACTTCTAAATATTGTTAAAATGTATGATTACAGCCATAATCTTTAATAATAAGTAGAAGTAAAAAGTATCACTTACTTCTACTAAATACTGTTAAAATGTATGGTTACAAACCTAATCTTTAATAATAAGTATCACTTACTTCTACGGAGCCGATCGTTTTTCCTCGCTTCGGCAGCGACGACTTCCTGATGTAGATGGGGTCGGAGGTCATCAGGGGCGTGAACGTCACGAGGGGGGCACGGTCAGGAGGCAGAGTCTCGTCGTCACTGTCGTTCACTGTCGACCTATTCTTAATCTGCCCGGTAACACACCGACCAATCAGTGATTAATACTCATTAATCTGCCCGGTAACACACCGACCAATCAGTGATTAATACTCATAAATCTGCCCGGTAACACACCGACCAATCAGTGATTAATACTCATTAATCTGCCCGGTAACACACCGACCAATCAGTGATTAATACTCATTCATCTGCCCGGTAACACACCGACCAATCAGTGATTAATACTCATTAATCTGCCCGGTAACACACCGACCAATCAGTGATTAATACTCATTAATCTGCCCGGTAACACACCGACCAATCAGTGATTAATACTCATTAATTAGTGTGGATGTACAGTATGTGTCACGCACATACCCTCTATTGTCCTCCCCATGTGTGTGTGTGTGTGTGTGTGTGTGTGTGTGTGTGTGTGTGTGTGTTTGAGTGTGTGTGTGTGTGTGTGTGTGTGTGTGTGTGTGTGTGTGTGTGTGTGTGTGTGTGTGTGTGTGTGTGTGTGTGTGTGTGTGTGTGTGTGTGCGCGCGTGTTAATGACCTGTGTAGCAGGGTCAGGGTTAGCAGTGTGTGTGTGTTAATGACCTGTGTAGCAGGGTCAGGGTTAGCAGTGTGTGTGTGTGTGTGTGTGTGTGTGTGTGTGTGTGTGTGTGTGTGTTAATGACCTGTGTAGCAGGGTCAGGGTTAGCAGTGTGTGTGTGTGTGTGTGTGTGTGTGTGTGTGTGTGTGTGTGTGTGTTAATGACCTGTGTAGCAGGGTCAGGGTTAGCAGTGTGTGTGTGTGTGTGTGTGTGTGTGTGTGTGTGCGTGTTAATGACCTGTGTAGCAGGGTCAGGGTTAGCAGTGTGTGTGTGTGTGTGTGTGTGTGTGTGTGTGTGTTAATGACCTCAGGGTTAGCAGGTCTGTATCCAAATCCTGAAGGAAGGTTCTTGTCGTCCTCGCAGCCTTTTGCTCCCGGACTGAAATGCATCTCCACGTGAAACCTCTCCTCTGAGCTGGGGTCCTAAAAATATAGAAATACATAAAAATATGAATACATAAATCTGTTAAAACCTCTCTTATATATATACATACACACACAATATAAATACACCTACCATCAGTCCTAAAATATACACCTACCATCAGTAACTATATATACCATGTACCTTATTAGGGTCTTCATACAGCATGATCACTATCTGGGTCATGTAGTTGAGTTCGCTGACCACCTGGAGGTATTCCATGGCTCTGCTCCACTGTTCATCTCTGCTCTCCTGGAAGAGAACAATATATGGTTATTTACTATGAAAACAACATCATGAGAAGAACCAGGCTAAAACTGTACAGGACACTAGTGATGCCAGTACTTCTATAGTGTGGTGAGAGAGGTATATGGATGCTAGCGGCGGAAGCTAACCGTTTCTAACCGTAACATAGAACTTAGTAACATAGAACTTACATCACATAGAACTCCGTAACGTAGAATGGACAACAGTGAGTGAACGTGACTCTCGCTGGTGAAATACAGCCTGGTCCTCACGTGACGCTCTGGTGACATCACGCCTCGGGAGTATCTGATTGGAGGAGACATCACAGGAAAACTAGGGTTAACCTAACCTAACAGAGCCTAACAGGGTAGAGCCGGTGTGTTGTAAAACTAATAAATAAGAAATATTACAAAAATGGGACCCTAACCCTAACCCTGACGCCACCTAGCGTTGATGTCCGTATATATACAGGTTATGTATGTAACCACGGTGTTCTTACACAGGATGCAGTTTGTTGACGGTGTGTTAATTAAAGGTTATGTATGTAACCACGGTGTTCTTACACAGGATGCAGTTTGTTGACGGTGTGTTAATTAAAGGTTATGTATGTAACCACGGTGTTCTTACACAGGATGCAGTTTGTTGACGGTGTCGTCGTCTTGCGTTCTCTGGAGGTCAGAGCGGATCTTCCGGATCAGAGGAGTGCAGTAGCCTTAAAGGGACAGGACACCCAAAATCACTACAGCCTTATAAGGGTTAAAGTATAGAATCTATTAATTATAACATAACATTCTACATGATCTGAGGAGTGCAGTGGCCCTTAACACATTTAGTACATAAATCGTCTGGAAACGTCATAAGGATTGGAACCGAGAGATGCCTTCGACGTCTGTGGACGTCCTAGCGACGTCCAAACGACACGGGGCGAGATAAGAATATTCAGAATTTATTTTTTTCACTGTGTTGAGTAGAGCTACAGTCACTGTGTTGAGTAGAGCTACAGTCACTGTGTGTTGTGAGTAAAGCTACAGTCAGTCACTGCAAAATACTTTCTGAAACGTCTATGGGGGAAAATGAGAAGAGGCCGGACTGAGAGGGGGCGGGACAGATAGGGGCCGGACTGAGAGAGGGCGGTTCTGAGAGTGGGCGGGACTGAGAGGGGGCGGGACTGAGAGGGGGCGGGACTGAGAGGGGGCGGGACAGATATGGGGCGGGACTGAGAGGGGGACTATGATGTGGTGGGACTGCACCATAATATCAACATAACGTTAACTACATCATTAACCTTACCTTTAGCGATGTCCAGCTTCTCAGCCTGAGAAATTCCATACTCCTAAACAGAAATACAAGTAATACACACCAATTATTAAGTTATAACACATTATACATTATACTAACTTATTATTAAATGATAACAGCATTACCTGTGGTATGACGATGTCGGCCACGGCCTTAGCCAGACGGTAGATCTCCATGGTATGGGTCAGTCCCAGGGAGCCGTTGTGTTGAACGTCGTACTTGATGCAGTCGTAGATGTCGGGGATCTTACTGATGTTGTAGCGTCCGTTCTTCATCCTGAAGTCCTTCTCCAGCTTGGACCATCGCCTGAGCATCAGCTCTAACGTCTCACTGTGGTAGAGCTGGATGTCTGTTAATAAACATTAAGATTATATTAATAACATTAATATTCACATCGCTGTGGTCCAGCTGGATGTCTGTTAGATTAAATACAGGAACATTATCGTACCAGATACGTTTTGGTTGTCCATCTTGTGTCGTGTTGTGTTGTGTTAGCATTAGCATCAGGAACATTATCGTACCAGCTAAGTTGGGTTGTCCATCTTGTGTCGTGTTGTGTTGTGTTAGCATTAGCGTTAGGAACATTATCGTACCAGCTAAGTTGGGTCGTCCATCTTGTGTCGTGTTGTGTTAGCATTAGCATCAGGAACATTATCGTACCAGCTAAGTTGGGTTGTCCATCTTGTGTCGTGTTGTGTTGTGTTAGCATTAGCATCAGGAACATTATCGTACCAGCTAAGTTGGGTCGTCCATCTTGTGTCGTGTTGTGTTGGGTTAGCATTAGCGTTAGGAACATTATCGTACCAGCTAAGTTGGGTTGTCCATCTTGTGTCGTGTTGTGTTGTGTTAGCATTAGCATCAGGAACATTATCGTACCAGCTAAGTTGGGTCGTCCATCTTGTGTCGTGTTGTGTTGTGTTAGCATTAGCATCAGGAACATTATCGTACCAGCTAAGTTGGGTCGTCCATCTTGTGTCGTGTTGTGTTGTGTTAGCATTAGCATCAGGAACATTATCGTACCAGCTAAGTTGGGTCGTTATCTTGTGTCGTGTTGTGTTGTGTTAGCATTAGCATCAGGAACAGGAACATTATCGTACCAGCTAAGTTCGGGTTGTCCATCTTGTGTCGGATCTGCAGTGTGAGCTTCTGGATCAGAGAGTAAATCTTGTCGCACGTTTTCACCGGATTCTGGATCATCTGCATGGACTGCACCAGAGAGAGCCCTCTGGTGGGGGCGAGCTGTAATGACAATAAAGATATACCGGTATACGGATCATCTGCCTCTAGTGGTGGCCAGCTGTAATGACAATAATATATGGTGGGGAGAGGACAGAGTGCCGCCTATATATATATATATATATACTCCTGCACATCCAAACTATACTCCTGCACATCCAAAAAGACCCATGGAAGGTGCAAGTCTAGTTAGCAGGCATAGACATCAAAAAAGAGAAAAACCTTCCAAGGAAGGGACTGCACACTCCAGGGAACAGAGACGGACAACTTACTGCATCAAACTTATGTATTAGCACGACGCGTTTCGCCGTGAGCTTCGTCAGGTGCTAATATATATATATATATATATATATATATAAAGTAGGGGACTGAGCACCCTCTAGTGGACATACCTTGTCATAGTCCTCTGCAGTGAAGTCTCTGTCTCTCTGCATGATGTCGTGCAATCTGGTTTTAACCCTTTGCTGACAGCTGCTCAGAGAGTCACTGTCGCTGTCCAGGAGACCGTTCATGTTGGCGCTCTTTACCATCTGGACCAGGATGGGAGTCAGCTCGCCCTCTAGAGCCAGGAGGCCCTAAGATATATAAATACATATAAATACATGTATAAATACATGTATAAATACACCATCTGGACAAGGATGGGAGTCAGCTTGCCCTCTAGAGCCAGGAGGCCCTAAGATATATAAATACATATAAATACATGTATAAATGCATGAATAAATACACCATCTGGACAAGGATTGGGAGTCAGCTCGCCCTCTAGAGGCAGGAGGCCCTAAAATATATAAATACATATAAACTAGAACTGCACTCTGTCGAGTGCATACTTGCTTGTTGCACACTAGTAGGCCATACATGGCCAACTAGTGCGCAATCAGAGCGCGCAAGTACTTTTGACCGCTGTAAACTGTCAAATCTCAGTATCTCTGTGAAGGAACATTTGAAATGTCTAATTATTAGTTGTAACTGTTTGCTACCTACCTACTTTATGCATGTAATACTGTGGTAGTTTGCGCCAAAAACCGTCCCAGCCAACCCGCCACTTTTGATGCGTATGCAAATAAAACAGCAAATTGTGCCTGATTTGCTGTGACCAGATTACATACATGACCATATTTCTTACGTCATCATTGAGAGCTAGTCATACATATACATATTATGTAATTTGTAAGTTGATTAGCGGTATACTGTGGTTACTTTGCGCCAAAAACCGTCCCAGCCAACCCGCCACTTTTGATGCGTATGCAAATAAAACAGCAAATTGTGCCTGATTTGCTGGGATCAGATTACATACATGACCATATTTCTTACGTCATCATTGATTTGCTGGGACCAGATTACATACATGTATACACAGGAACATTACCTATAATCCTCCCAACACTAAAACATATCGTCATTACGTCACAATCGAAGACCAATTACACTCTGGCATTGGGTCCTTTAATCCACATATTTCTTACGTCATCATTGAGACCTAGTTATACATATACACACACCATGTACTCTGGACCCAGAAAATCAGGCACAATTTAATGTTTTATTTGCATACGCATCAAAAGTGGTGGGTTGGCTGGGACGGTGCATACGGACCGGGCAAAACTATTACTTGCGCGCTCTGCTTGCGCAAGTAATTAAGCCTGTCGTAAACGCAAATGCAATTTAATTGACGCGCGGTTAACACAACGCGTGTGTGTGTGTGCAAGCCGTGCATGTGTGTTACAGTGTATTAAAAACTTAAAAACTATCTGTTCAATCACGCTGTCATGATCTTTAACCCAACCTTAGCGAAGGCAGCAGCAGTCATCTGGACACGCCCCTCGTCAGAGGTATAGATATAGATATAGATAGATAGGTACAGACCTTAGCGAAGGCAGCAGCAGTCATCTGGACACGCCCCTCGTCAGAGGTATAGATATAGATATAGATAGATAGGTACAGACCTTAGTGAAGGCAGCAGCAGTCATCTGGACACGCCCCTCGTCAGAGGTATAGATATAGATATAGATAGATAGGTACAGACCTTAGCGAAGGCAGCAGCAGTCATCTGGACACGCCCCTCGTCAGAGGTATAGATATAGATATAGATAGATAGGTACAGACCTTAGCGAAGGCAGCAGCAGTCATCTGGACACGCCCCTCGTCAGAGGTATAGATATAGATATAGATAGATAGGTACAGACCTTAGTGAAGGCAGCAGCAGTCATCTGGACACGCCCCTCGTCAGAGGTATAGATATAGATATAGATAGATAGGTACAGACCTTAGCGAAGGCAGCAGCAGTCATCTGGACACGCCCCTCGTCAGAGGTATAGATATAGATAGATAGGTACAGACCTTAGCGAAGGCAGCAGCAGTCATCTGGACACGCCCCTCGTCAGAGGTATAGATATAGATATAGATAGATAGGTACAGACCTTAGCGAAGGCAGCAGCAGTCATCTGGACACGCCCCTCGTCAGAGGCATAGATCTTCAGGTCGTGACGGTACGTGCTGTGCAGCCGCAGGAGGCCACACCCCGGGAAGCCTGCGTAGTCACCTGACAATGACATCATCATTACAATTTACAATTTAGGCATTTAGCAGACGCTCTTAATCCAGAGCAACTTACATTAAGCAAGAACAAAAAAGCATGGGAATACATCACATAAAAACATTTATCATGAAACATGCATAAGCTAAGAAAGTAACAGTGGAATATCTATATAATGAAACTATACATATAAACTATACATCTATACTACTATGCTATACATATGTACTATGACGTGCTATGACTACATACAATGCACTTATGCTGTCTACAAAACATGAAGTCTGTATCAAATGCTATCTAAGTCTACAGAATTGCTATCTAAGGGGGTGGGGTAAGTGCTATGGGCCATGATGGAGTCTGAAAAGGTGGGTTTTCAGACTACAGCGGAAGATTGGGAGTGATGCTGCAGTTCTGACTGCAATGGGAAGTCTATTACTATTAATTATTACTTGCGCAAGCAGAGCGCGCAAGTACTAGTTTCGCCCGGGGCTCGTATGCACCGTCCCAGCAAATGACGTAATGACTAGTTGTGCCTGATATGGCAGTGGTGCCAGATTACAGGCATTACAGTATACACAGGAGCATTACCTTTAATCCTCCCGACACTGAAACATATCGTCATCATTACGTCACTATCGATAACCATTTACACTCTGGCATTGGGTCCTTTAATCCACATGTTTATTACGTAATCATTGAGAGCTAGTTAGTATATGTATATAAAACCAATGGTTTTCGATGGTGGTGACGTAATGACGATATGTTTTAGTGTTGGGAGGATTAAAGGTAATGCTCCTATGTATACATATACATGCATGTAATCTGGCACCACTGCCATATCAGGCACAACTAGTCATTACGTTACATGCATAAAGTAGGTAGGTAGCAAATAGTTCAACCTAATAATTCAACATTTCAAACGTTCCTTCACAGAGAAACTGAGATTTGACAGTTTGTAGTGGTCGAAAGTACTTGCGCGCTCTGCTTGCGCACTAGTGTGCAACAAGCAAGTATGCACTCGACAGAGTGCAGTTCTAGATATTATAATTAATGATCTACAACTTAGAACTTGTTAGCTGCTCCTGAGTCTGTTGTAGATATAATAGAGTGCAGTACTCACCCTGGCCTCCAGGGTACATGCAGCGGAAGGCTTTTCCTAGTTCCTCAGCTTGGACTCTTCCTGCTGGAGTCAGCTCACCCCCCCACTTCAATACCAGCAGCAAACTGCTGGGGGCGCTGTGGAGCTGTGTGTCTACATGCACAAACGCACGCACGCACGCACGCACGCACGCACGCACACACACACACACACACACACACACACACACACACACACACACACACACACACACACACACACACACACACACACACACACACACACACACACACACACACACACACACACACACACACACACACACACACACACACACACACACACACACACACACACACTTTATTTGAATCCACAAATCACAATTAATTTTACAAGGAAACAAATACAACGGGTTGACAGTTCATGTTCACTTAAGGATACACATGGCATACACAGACAAACTGCCTATAACAGCCGAAACTGAACAGTATTTGACAAGTTGTTTGGCTTTGCTTTTTGTCATGCCAGCTATTCTTAGGCCACTCATGGTCAGTTTATGCACATGGCCCAGGCTTCAGAATATCAGTATGGCAAATCTACAGCGATAACCCAGGTTTGTTACTTCCAAGTAATGGTTGATAGTACTTAGAATGTTTATCTTGGAATGCCTGGTCCATGTACAGATCAAAGACACAGCCCACCTCCAGAATTAGGACCTCCTTGTGACTGGTGTCAACATCAGGTGTATTGGGGATGTTAGCAAAGACATTGCATGCACAGCTAAACCAATCTGGTAACCCTCTTGAATGTTTACACATTGCTGCATTAGATGGCACATACTTTCGAACTGCATCAGACACTATGTCAACAATCCGGTCGTGGCGAGCAATATACAAGTTTTCGTATGCACTACATCCATTTGTTACTGTATGTGTGCGATGGATTCTATAGTTCAGAATCATGATGGTTTATACAGAGTGGAGTGTGGGTGTCGAGATACCAGATTGACAGATTGTACTTGGTTGGTAATACTTGCAGTCTTGCTTTGATGGTGAATTTTAAAACATCCTCCCCAATAGCAGCATTTTTGTACATCGAATGTGAAACAGAGTGATCAGCTGAATCAACACAGGCCAACTTTCCCTGCAGTCGAAGGCCACGCCAATGTTCTTTGGCTTCAGTCTGTTTCGTGCTAAGCAGAACCCTTCTTGCCGTGTCTTCCCCTCCCTGGTGGGTGAGGGTAGTCTCCACTACCACGCTGGAGTCTGTCATTCATCCATCAGAGATGGGCACATTTTTGTTGTTTTTTGCCCATTCTAGCTGGACACACACACACACACACACACTCGTTAACCGATCAATAAATAAATGTAATCATCCACGCTGGCACAAACATCTAAAAGTGTATTGATACCTGCCAACCAGCACTGTCTGGGTAAACAAAATTATACTTTTAAATACAGCTCAATGTGTTCTTTATCCAAAGCGGTTTACGTAGATTGTGCATTACATTCTCCCATTCACACACACATTCACACACTGATGGCGGCAGAAACCATGCAAGGCACCAACCAGCACATCAGGAGCAATTAGGGGTTCAGTGTCTTGCTCAAGGACACTTCGACACTAACTCTGGGGGAGCCCACAGGGTTTGAACTGGCAACCTTGCGGTTACCATCCGGCCACTCTACCGCTGACCCACCGCCGCTGGATTCCTAATAGGAATCCACCACTCTACCCCAGATTGAGGGTAGCTACTGGGACATAAGTGGATACTTGATCACCCCGGCTGGGTCACTTGAATGATGGGTATGATGTTCGAGAGACCCGAAACCCTGATGACCTTGAGATACATCGCTGAGGATACGTCTCAGGTGCATCCATGCCATGTTATAAGAACACATTGAGCTGTATCTGGGTAGTGAGTTTGACTAGATTTTCACTAGGGTTTGACTGGATTGCTGAATTCCTACAATGCCCATAATGCTTTAGTGCACTTCCCCTCCTTGTGGAGAGGGGGGGAGGCTGCATGGAGTTGTGAATTTGTAGTCCAGGAAGGAAGTGAGACCACATTTCCATGACAGGTTTTTGGTCATGAACTCATTATAGACGGGAACCCCTTTTGGTGTTTCTAGCATGATGTTATACTTTAGCTAATGAAAAATAGCAGATCTACAAGCTCGTAGCGCGGCACCGAGTGCCGCGTATTACATAATACTTCTTGGGGTCCTTGACATGAAATATTGAGCAGAACCGACTGTCAGGATTTAGAAGATTTATTTTAAATGTCGACGTATAATGTTTAAACCGAAATGGTTTAAACATTACCTTCCTCCTCACTGGAGGCCTTGGGGCAGCCATGGGGAAGGTTTAGACTAACTAACTAACCCTGGAGAAGGTTAAAACATTACCTTCTTCCTCATTAGACTAACTAACCCTGGAGAAGGTTAAAACATTACCTTCCTCCTCACTGGAGGCCTTGGGGCAGCCATGGGGAAGGTTTAGACTAACTAACTAACCCTGGAGAAGGTTAAAACATTACCTTCTTCCTCATTAGACTAACTAACCCTGGAGAAGGTTAAAACATTACCTTCCTCTTCACTGGAGGCCTTGGGGCAGCCATGGGGAAGGTAGGTCAGCTGCACTTTACGATTGATGCCGGAAAAATGGCCGTACCTGAAAGGGAAAGGTTTGCTTTTATTCTGAAAGAGACGTAATATTAAAGGGACATTTCACCGCTGAGAGAAAATGAATAGTATTTGTAGTAGACAACAGTAACACAATTTGAAATGTGCATCCTATGGCCAGGCCAGGCCAGGCTATGAGTCTGGCCCCACCAGGCTATGAGTCTGGCCCCACCAGGCTATGAGTCAGGCCCCACCAGGCTATGAGTCAGGCCCCACCAGGCTATGAGTCTGGCCCCACCAGACTATGAGTCAGGCCCCACCAGGCTATGAGTCTGGCCCCACCAGGCTATGAGTCTGGCCCCACCAGACTATGAGTCAGGCCCTACCAGACTATGAGTCAGGCCCCACCAGACTATGAGTCAGGCCCCACCAGGCTATGAGTCTGGCCCCACCAGGCTATGAGTCAGGCCCCACCAGGCTATGAGTCTGGCCCCACCAGGCTATGAGTCTGGCCCCACCAGACTATGAGTCTGGCCCCACCAGGCTATGAGTCAGGCCCCACCAGACTATGAGTCTGGCCCCACCAGGCTATGAGTCAGGCCCCACCAGGCTATGAGTCTCCAGCTTCTCCAGCTTAGCTTACTGTACATCTCCAGTCACACTGTTAATATAAGATCAATAGAATTTGACTCTTCTAGAAGATAAATTAAAATGTTATTAATATAAGATGATAATTCTTAGTATAAGATGATAAT
>NC_137867.1:50796331-50813831 GCF_963924005.1 Protomyctophum bolini | reverse complement strand
CTATTAATAACATTACAACACACAGTAACTCCATCCTATAAATAACATTACAACACACGGTAACTCCATCCTATTAATAACATTACAACACACAGTAACTCCATCCTATTAATAACATTACAACACACAGTAACTCCATCCTATAAATAACATTACAACACACGGTAACTCCATCCTATTAATAACATTACAACACACAGTAACTCCATCCTATTAATAACATTACAACACACAGTAACTCCATCCTATAAATAACATTACAACACACGGTAACTCCATCCTATTAATAACATTACAACACACAGTAACTCCATCCTATTAATAACATTACAACACACTGTAACTCCATCCTATTTGTTATTTAACCTTCATAGATGCTGAATCCACTGAGAAACAGACCTTCGCTCTCCGGAACGTGGCTCTGGTCACTCGGTGACTTCCGGTCACAGAAGTATCAGAAATAATAAATACATTTAATTGACCCAAATCCACCCTAAACTTACCCTCTAATGTCTACACCTTCCAACCAATGGTACCATGTCTACTAGCCTGGCCTCCCACCTGATTGGCTGTCCCAACTGTCCATCTTAACAGCCTGGTTTCCATCCTTTTTTTTCCTATAATTCGTATCCATAATTTTTGCCTAACATGGTCGTACCCCCCAGCCTATGGGACGTTGTCTGCCATCTAGGAACATGTTCGTACCCCTCAGCCTATGGGACGTTGTCTGCCAACTAGGAATATGTTCGTACCCCCCGCCTATTGGACGTTGTCTGCCATCTAGGAACATGGTCGTACCCCCCAGCCTATGGGACGTTGTCTGCCATCTAGGAACATGTCCGTACCCCCCGCCTATGGGTCGTCATACCTAAAGCTTTACAGTACACCATGTGAAGCGATTGAGCTGAAAATAAGTTTTTAACATTGGCCAGGTTGCTGGACAACGCCTCCGTCACCCCCAACACCAGGATCTTTGCACCCTCCCCCCCCATTTACCTCCAGTCAAAGTAGGATGTTAAAAGCCTCATAACTCAGGATCTACGAGAGCTGTCCATGGTTCTGAATCTACGAGAGCTGTCCATGGTTCTGAAACTATGAGAGCTGTCCATGGTTATGAAACTATGAGAGCTGTCCATGGTTCTGAATCTACGAGAGCTGTCCATGGTTCTGAATCTACGAGAGCTGTCCATGGTTCTGAATATATGAGAGCTGTCCATGGTTCTGAATATATGAGAGCTGTCCATGGTTCTGAAACTACGAGAGCTGTCCATGGTTCTGAAACTACGAGAGCTGTCCATGGTTCTGAACCTACGAGAGCTGTCCATGGTTCTGAATCTACGAGAGCTGTCCATGGTTCTGAATCTACGAGAGCTGTCCATGGTGCTGAATCTACGAGAGCTGTCCATGATTATTCTGATGCATCCCAAGGTTCGGATGTCATTTGTGATTTCGTACCGCGTCGCTCCGGACGTGTTAACGTTTCGGTCCGAAGATAAACAGCGTGAGCTAGTGATAGCCGATGGTTACAATGGGTTAGGGTTAGGGTTCTCCATGCCCGGTAACGCGGAAATGAATCTGCCAAAAAGAAAACAGAGCTCATAGAGTGGCATACAGGCACAGTACCTTTAGTCGCCACTTGGCAGACAAAGAGTTACAGGTATACTCACATGGTGCCAGAGGTCGTAAGGTTAAAGGTCATCAGAGGTCACTCACATGGTGCCAGAGGTGGTGGGGACGATAGGGATGTCTTCAGCCTCCAGAGGGATGGACCAGGGGATCTGGAACTGTGGAGCCAGTTCCCTCATGATGATGTTCCTGTTATTAATATATAGTTACTATAGTCTATAGAGGGAGGGATTATATATAAATATATAGTTTATATAGAGTTGTGACCTGAAGTCAGCTTGTGGTACCTGGCCTTACTACAGTCATGACCTGAAGTCAGCTTGTGGTACCTGGCCTTACTACAGTCATGACCTGAAGTCAGCTTGTGGTACCTGGCCTTACTACAGTCATGACCTGAAGTCAGCTTGTGGTAGGTGGCCTTACTGCAGTCATGACCTGAAGTCAGCTTGTGGTAGGTGGCCTTACTGCAGTCATGACCTGAAGTCAGCTTGTGGTACCTGGCCTTACTGACCTGAAGTCAGCTTGTGGTGCCTGGCCTTACTACAGTCATGACCTGAAGTCAGCTTGTGGTACCTGGCCTTACTACAGTCATGACCTGAAGTCAGCTTGTGGTAGGTGGCCTTACTGCAGTCATGACCTGAAGTCAGCTTGTGGTACCTGGCCTTACTACAGTCATGACCTGAAGTCAGCTTGTGGTACCTGGCCTTACTGACCTGAAGTCAGCTTGTGGTACCTGGCCTTACTACAGTCATGACCTGAAGTCAGCTTGTGGTACCTGGCCTTACTACAGTCATGACCTGAAGTCAGCTTGTGGTAGGTGGCCTTACTACAGTCATGACCTGAAGTCAGCTTGTGGTACCTGGCCTTACTACAGTCATGACCTGAAGTCAGCTTGTGGTACCTGGCCTTACTGACCTGAAGTCAGCTTGTGGTACCTGGCCTTACTACAGTCATGACCTGAAGTCAGCTTGTGGTAGGTGGCCTTACTACAGTCATGACCTGAAGTCAGCTTGTGGTACCTGGCCTTACTACAGTCATGACCTGAAGTCAGCTTGTGGTACCTGGCCTTACTACAGTCATGACCTGAAGTCAGCTTGTGGTAGGTGGCCTTACTGCAGTCATGACCTGAAGTCAGCTTGTGGTACCTGGCCTTACTACAGTCATGACCTGAAGTCAGCTTGTGGTACCTGGCCTTACTACAGTCATGACCTGAAGTCAGCTTGTGGTAGGTGGCCTTACTGCAGTCATGACCTGAAGTCAGCTTGTGGTACCTGGCCTTACTGACCTGAAGTCAGCTTGTGGTACCTGGCCTTACTGACCTGAAGTCAGCTTGTGGTGCCTGGCCTTACTGCAGTCATGACCTGAAGTCAGATTGTGGTACCTGGCCTTACTAGTCATGACCTGAAGTCAGCTGGTGTGGTAGGTGGCCTTACTAGGCATGACCTGAAGTCAGCTTGTGGTACCTGGCCTTACTGCAGGCATGACCTGAAGTCAGCTTGTGGTAGGTGGCCTTACTACAGTCATGACCTGAAGTCAGCTGGTGTGGTAGGTGGCCTTACTACAGTCATGCAAGTGTTAAAGACAACATTGTGTTGGCTAATGTGTGGCTATTGTTCTCAGGTTTCAGCTGTAGACCAATAGCCAATAGTCATCGTACTGACCCTAGTATTAGTATTAGTAGAAGTAGTATTTAGGTAGTATTACCCTAGTATTAGTATTAGTAGAAGTTGTATTTAAGTAGTATTACCCTAGTATTTTGGCGCAGTCATCGTAGTACTGACCCCAGTATTAGTAGAAGTAGTATTTAGGTAGTATTACCCTAGTATTAGTATTAGTAGAAGTAGTATTTAGGTAGTATTACCCTAGTATTTTGGCGCAGTCATCGTAGTACTTCATGGAGTTCTTGACGAAGCTGAAACCGTTGACATCGCAGACGTACGACTGGCCGTTGGCGCGCAGCAGGTCGAAGCCACACACCGTCTGCTGTAAGAGTACATTAATATTACATTAATATTACATTAATATTACATTAATATTAAGATAAGTGAAAATATTTAGAAAGGACAGTTTTAATCTAAAGATAAGTGAAAACATTTAGAAAGGACAGCTTTAATCTAAAGATAAGTGAAAACATTTAGAAAGGACAGCTTTAATCTAAAGATAAGTGAAAACATTTAGAAAGGACAGCTTTAATCTAAAGATAAGTGAAATCATTTAGAAAGGACAGCTTTAATCTAAAGATAAGTGAAAACATTTAGAAAGGACAGCTTTAATCTAAAGATAAGTGAAAACATTTAGAAAGGACAGCTTTAATCTAAAGATAAGTGAAAACATTTAGAAAGGACAGCTTTAATCTAAAGATAAGTGAAAACATTTAGAAAGGACAGCTTTAATCTCAAATTCTCAATAATCTCATGAAAGTGAGGAAAAATAGCCACCAGCGGACAAAGAATGTCCTTTTCACAGTTAGTCTCAGGGACAGAAACAACGTTTCAACCAAACACTCGCCCGCCTGCCCGCCCGCCTGCCCGCCCGCCGCCTGCCCGCCTGCCCGCCTGCAATATAGTTGTGTTTATTTTTTTTTGCAACTTATTGTTTTTATTGTCATTGCCAGGATAAACAGTACATTTTATACAAAGCACAACATCATTAGGTTCCCATTGTCTCCTTAAAGAGACAGTGTCACAACATCATTAGGTTCCCATTGTCTCCTTAAAGAGACAGTGTTTAAGTTCTGTGTTTCTAACCTTGAACGCCAGACAGACCTTCCAGGCGATGAGCTTCTCTCTGGCGTTGAGAATGACAGGATAACGAACCTGTAGGGGGCAGTGTTACACTGTATCTGTGGCGTTGAGAATGTAAGTGCCTACAGTCTGGAGCAACGGAAGCTCTGATCACGAGTAAAATATAAATGCTTCCGTCATACAGTCTGGAGCAACGGAAGCTCTGATCATGAGTCAAATATAAATGCTTCCGTCATACAGTCTGGAGCAACGGAAGCTCTGATCATGAGTAAAATATAAATGCTTCCGTCATACAGTCTGGAGCAACGGAAGCTCTGATCACGAGTAAAATATAAATGCTTCTGTCATACAGTCTGGAGCAACGGAAGCTCTGATCACGAGTAAAATATAAATGCTTCCGTCGTACAGTCTGGAGCAACGGAAGCTCTGATCACGAGTAAAATATAAATGCTTCCGTCATACAGTCTGGAGCAACGGAAGCTCTGATCATGAGTAAAATATAAATGCTTCCGATGAGTAAAATATAAATGTTTCCGTCATACAGTCTGGAGCAACGGAAGCTCTGATCATGAGTAAAATATAAATGCTTCCGTCATACAGTCTGGAGCAACGGAAGCTCTGATCATGAGTAAAATATAAATGCTTCCGTCGTACAGTCTGGAGCAACGGAAGCTCTGATCATGAGTAAAATATAAATGCTTCCGTCGTACAGTCTGGAGCAACGGAAGCTCTGATCATGAGTAAACTATAAATGCTTCCGATGAGTAAAATATAAATGTTTCCGTCATACAGTCTGGAGCAATGGAAGCTCTGATCATGAGTAAAATATAAATGCTTCCGTCATACAGTCTGGAGCAACGGAAGCTCTGATCATGAGTAAAATATAAATGCTTCCGTCATACAGTCTGGAGCAACGGAAGCTCTGATCATGAGTAAAATATAAATGTTTCCGTCATACAGTCTGGAGCAACGGAAGCTCTGATCATGAGTCAAATATAAATGCTTCCGTCATACAGTCTGGAGCAACGGAAGCTCTGATCACGAGTAAAATATAAATGCTTCCGTCATACAGTCTGGAGCAACGGAAGCTCTGATCATGAGTCAAATATAAATGCTTCCGTCGTACAGTCTGGAGCAACGGAAGCTCTGATCATGAGTAAAATATAAATGCTTCCGTCGTACAGTCTGGAGCAACGGAAGCTCTGATCATGAGTAAAATATAAATGCTTCCGTCATACAGTCTGGAGCAACAGAAGCTCTGATCATGAGTAAAATATAAATGCTTCCGTCGTACAGTCTGGAGCAACGGAAGCTCTGATCATGAGTAAACTATAAATGCTTCCGATGAGTAAAATATAAATGTTTCCGTCATACAGTCTGGAGCAACGGAAGCTCTGATCATGAGTAAAATATAAATGCTTCCGTCATACAGTCTGGAGCAACGGAAGCTCTGATCATGAGTAAAATATAAATGCTTCCGTCATACAGTCTGGAGCAACAGAAGCTCTGATCATGAGTAAAATATAAATGCTTCCGTCGTACAGTCTGGAGCAACGGAAGCTCTGATCATGAGTAAACTATAAATGCTTCCGATGAGTAAAATATAAATGTTTCCGTCATACAGTCTGGAGCAATGGAAGCTCTGATCATGAGTAAAATATAAATGCTTCCGTCATACAGTCTTGAACAACGGAAGCTCTGATCATGAGTAAAATATAAATGCTTCCGTCATACAGTCTGGAGCAACGGAAGCTCTGATCATTAGTAAAATATAAATGCTTCCGTCATACAGTCTGGAGCAATGGAAGCTCTGATCATGAGTAAAATATAAATGCTTCCGTCATACAGTCTGGAGCAACGGAAGCTCTGATCATGAGTAAACTATAAATGCTTCCGTAGTAGTAGTAGTAGTAGTAGTACTAACCTCCTTGCCTTCGCTGTCTCTCTCCACCTTACCGTCCAGCGCTGGAGACTTCCTTGCCTCTGCATGGGCGTAGTCTGGTCCCACGGTGTATACCTGATGTACAAATACACATATATACATACAATAAATACATATATACATACAATAAATACATATATACATACATACATAAACATATATACATACAATAAATACATACATATATACATACAATAAATACATACATATATACATACATATATAAACATATATACATACAATAAATACACACATATATACATACAGCTTGTATTCAATGAGCTGCAGCACTGCAGGTCTATGGGGAGAGCAGGTCTATGGGGAGAGCAGGTCTATAGGGAGAGCTGGTCTATAGGGAGAGCAGGTCTATGGGGAGAGCAGGTCTATGGGGAGAGCAGGTCTATAGGGAGAGCAGGTCTATGGGGAGAGCAGGTCTATGGGGAGAGCAGGTCTATGGGGAGAGCAGGTCTATAGGGAGAGCAGGTCTATGGGGAGAGCAGGTCTATAGGGAGAGCAGGTCTATGGGGAGAGCAGGTCTATAGGGAGAGCAGGTCTATGGGGAGAGCAGGTCTATGGGGAGAGCAGGTCTATGGGGAGAGCAGGTCTATAGGGAGAGCAGGTCTATGGGGAGAGCAGGTCTATAGGGAGAGCAGGTCTATGGGGAGAGCAGGTCTATGGGGAGAGCAGGTCTATGGGGTTACCTTGACGTCGGTGCCGTCGGTGGGCATGAACTCTTCGTAAATGTACGATCCCGTTTTCCTCACGTTGCTCTCAGGAGAGTAAACGCTGCTGCGACTTCCGATCTACCAAAAAACACATGAAGAAGAAGAAGCAATACAACACATGAAGAAGAGTTGATCTACCATACAACACATGAAGAAGAGTTCTACAATATCACACTATCACACTATCTACAATAGTGTAAAAGATCTTGTCCAGTTCACACTGTGTAAAGAGTCTTCTCTTGTCCAGTTCACACTGTGTAAAGAGTCTTCTCTTGTCCAGTTCACACTGTGTAAAAGAGACTTATCTTGTCCAGTTCACACTGTGTAAAAGAGACTTCTCTTGTCCAGTTCACACTGTGTAAAAGAGACTTCTCTTGTCCAGTTCACACTGTGTAAAGAGTCTTCTCTTGTCCAGTTCACACTGTGTAAAAGAGACTTCTCTTGTCCAGTTCACACTGTGTAAAGAGTCTTCTCTTGTCCAGTTCACACTGTGTAAAAGAGACTTCTCTTGTTCAGTTCACACTGTGTAAAGAGACTTCTCTTGTCCAGTTCACACTGTGTAAAAGAGACTTCTCTTGTCCAGTTCACACTGTGTAAAAGAGACTTCTCTTGTCCAGTTCACACTGTGTAAAAGAGACTTCTCTTGTCCAGTTCACACTGTGTAAAAGAGACTTCTCTTGTCCAGTTCACACTGTGTAAAGAGTCTTCTCTTGTCCAGTTCACACTGTGTAAAGAGACTTCTCTTGTCCAGTTCACACTGTGTAAAAGAGACTTCTCTTGTCCAGTTCACACTGTGTAAAAGAGACTTCTCTTGTCCAGTTCACACTGTGTAAAAGAGACTTCTCTTGTCCAGTTCACACTGTGTAAAGAGACTTCTCTTGTCCAGTTCACACTGTGTAAAAGAGACTTCAGCGTGTTTTTACTGGTTAAATAAAAGGTTAAAAAAATAAATAATAATAATAATAATAATAATCATAATCCTGACACGTAAGCTCTCTGAGCTAAAGCATGGACTTGAGGCTACAAACAGAGCAATGCCTTGCAGGTAGCACTTGCCCTAGCCTCGATGACCTCACAGGTCAAAGGTTAAACTAGCCTCGATGACCTCACATGTCAACAGTTAGGCCCTTTCCCAATTCCTGTTTTAACCCTAACCCCTCAGCCCCTACCCCTTGTCCCTACATAATGAGTGTCAAGGGGTAGGGAGATAAACCATCCCCCTAGGAATTGGAACGTCCCTAAATATTGAACGTCCCTTGTAGATATTGATATACAACCTGTTCTCAGAAAATAGCTGATCTGCATTAAGCTCACTACAGGCCGGTGGTCCCCAAACTTTTTATGTCAAGGACCCCAAATTGACACTAATTAGCCCGCAGACCATTTGATGGCATTTCTGTCTCTGGGAAATCAATGTGAATTAACTCTGAGAGTGTACAAACTATCATTTAGCCCATAACCCACTTTGGAAACTACTTTCCATAAGCTGTAGAGATCGAACGTAAATATAACATTGCTGTGGTTATGATGAAATAAATATATTGTAATTTTGTCTCTGTGGTCACTGTGTTCATTGTTTTTAATATCATTAAGAACAGAGTCATTTTCTATCAATGAAAATCGTGATTCATCTCCATCCAATGTACAGTCTGTATACAGCAGCTTGCAATATGTTCCATAGCTGGTTTGCCTGGGGAAAAAAACAACACCATTGCTAATTAGTTATGTAAGTTTTGCAACTTGTGGGGATTAGCTTAACATTGGTCATGATAAAACCATAGCTATCACTGCAGCGAGTAGCCAACCTTATGCAAGGACAGCGTTATGTAGGTACAGTAGGCTATTTCACGGCTTTTATGAGCTTCAAAACTGCAGAATGTTGACAAATGAATAGGTAACGTTGTATGAATGCAACGCCGTATCATATCGTTAGTTCACATGAGGTAACGTTAACCTTTGCTAGAGATTGCGATATTTTTGGCGATGCAGATTGTTAATACATTCAAAAAATATTGGTTATTATAATATTTTTCCATAATAAAGGACAAAAAAGGCTTCTTACCTCGTCCGCCTTTCAGCCCTCTGTGATGATGCTCCGTTTTAAGTCCCATCGCGATGTCACTTCGTCTGAAGGGGATTCTAGCCCTAACCCTCGGTCCAAAGAGAATTGAGATAACCCTTCCTCCTCACGTGAACGTGCATCAGCAAGGGGAAGGGCTAAGGGCCATGGAGATGACCTCACAGGTCAACGGTTAAACTAGCCTCGATGACCTCACAGGCGTATGTAGTTTACCTTTCTGAACAGTCGCTGGCTTCCTCCTCCAGCAGACGTAGGATAGTAGATGTAAACGTTGTGGTCTTCTGCACTCACTGGTTTCTCTACGAAGGGTTTGTGAAACATCTGTCCATTCACCTCCACATGGTCCTCTCCTTCTACCAGGTTACACTCTGAAATATATAGAAATACACTCTGAAATACATGGTCCTCTCCTTCTACCAGGTTACACTCTGAAATATATAGAAATACACTCTGAAATACATGGTCCTCTCCTTCTACCAGGTTACACTCTGAAATATATAGAAACACACTCTGAAATACATGGTCCTCTCCTTCTACCAGGTTACACTCTGAAATATATAGAAATACACTCTGAAATACATGGTCCTCTCCTTCTACCAGGTTACACTCTGAAATATATAGAAATACACTCTGAAATACATGGTCCTCTCCTTCTACCAGGTTACACTCTGAAATATATAGAAATACACTCTGAAATACATGGTCCTCTCCTTCTACCAGGTTACACTCTGAAATATATAGAAATACACTCGGAAATACATGGTCCTCTCCTTCTACCAGGTTACACTCTGATATATATAGAAATATTGGATATTGGAGATATAAACCCTCCAACTCACCCTGTGGTCTGGTAGATCTACACTCACCCTGTGGTCTGGTAGATCTACACTCACCCTGTGGTCTAGTAGATATACACTCACCCTGTGGTCTGGTAGATCTACACTCACGACTCACCCTGTGGTCTGGTAGATCTACACTTACCCTGTGGTCTGGTAGATCTACACTCACCCTGTGGTCTGGTAGATCTACACTCACCCTGGGGCTTTGATGCGTCTCTGTTTAACACAGCGTAGCGAGGAAGTTGGATGCCCTCTGACCTCAGGATGCTGTACACCTGCCTCCTGTAAACACACACAGACACAACATGATGCAGTACACCTGCCTCCTGTAAACACAGACACAACATGATGCAGTACACCTGCCTCCTGTAAACACACACAGACACAACATGATGCAGTACACCTGCCTCCTGTAAACACAGACACAACATTATGCAGTACACCTGCCTCCTGTAAACACAGACACAACATGATGCAGTACACCTGCCTCCTGTAAACACAGACACAACATGATGCAGTACACCTGCCTCCTGTAAACACAGACACAACATGATGCAGTACACCTGCCTCCTGTAAACACAGACACAACATGATGCAGTACACCTGCCTCCTGTAAACACAGACACAACATGATGCAGTACACCTGCCTCCTGTAAACACAGACACAACATGATGCAGTACACCTGCCTCCTGTAAACACAGACACAACATGATGCAGTACACCTGCCTCCTGTAAACACAGACACAACATGATGCAGTACACCTGCCTCCTGTAAACACAGACACAACATGATGCAGTACACCTGCCTCCTGTAAACACAGACACAACATGATGCAGTACACCTGCCTCCTGTAAACACAGACACAACATGATGCAGTACACCTGCCTCCTGTAAACACAGACACAACATGATGCAGTACACCTGCCTCCTGTAAACACAGACACAACATGATGCAGTACACCTGCCTCCTGTAAACACAGACACAACATGATGCAGTACACCTGCCTCCTGTAAACACACACAGACACAATATGATGCAGTACACCTGCCTCCTGTAAACACAGACACAACATGATGCAGTACACCTGCCTCCTGGAAACACAGACACAACATGATGCAGTACACCTGCCTCCTGGAAACACAGACACAACATGATGCAGTACACCTGCCTCCTGTAAACACAGACACAACATGATGCAGTACACCTGCCTCCTGTAAACACAGACACAACATGATGCAGTACACCTGCCTCCTGTAAACACACACAGACACAACATGATGCAGTACACCTGCCTCCTGGAAACACACACAGACACAACATGATGCAGTACACCTGCCTCCTGTAAACACAGACACAACATGATGCAGTACACCTGCCTCCTGGAAACACAGACACAACATGATGCAGTACACCTGCCTCCTGGAAACACACAGCTCATAGTGCGCTATGAGCTTGTATGTCTGAGCTGAAAAATCGTAAAAATGCGGCACAGATCTTTGAATATATATTCTTTCAGAGTGAACGTTTTTTTTTATTTCGACGTCAGGCCTAAATGGGTCAAGCAGCGCACATTGAGGCTGGTCTGTGCCTTTAACCCATTCTGACCTGAGATCAGATTCATACGAGGTTTCCGCTGGACACACACTGGTCTGATTAACCCATTCTGACCTGAGATCAGATTCTAAAAAATTTCAGTCGTTCTTACCTACAAGCTCTACAAGCTACCTACAAGCTACAAGCTACCTACAAGCTCATAGCGCGCCACTCGGTGGCGCACTATGAGCTTGTAGATCTGCTATTTTTCAATAGCTAAAGCATAACATGATGCTAACACCAAAACGGGTTTTAAGCAGAGCACATTGAGGCTGGAGGACAGGGCTGTGTGGCGCTGGGTCCGTCCGTGCTCCGTGCCGTTGTGAGGCATGTTGTTGAAGTCAGGAATGAAGACAGAAGTGGAGCCATCTGGTCAAAACCACGGAGAGCTCCCTAGATTACGCACGACGAGCCTTTCTTTCTGATCGCGAAACAGGGAAGTGAATGGCAGCGCGCATGCGCAAAGGAGTACATTGCAGAAGGAGAGGCCAACCCCAATTTTTTTTTCTCCGTTTGATATCTGTCTTGTATGCAGTACTGCAGCTCCAGATCGCTGATGTTTATTAGTAGTATTATATATTGTTGTGTTCGGGGTTAGGGATGTACACTAGTAGTATTAGTAGTATTATACATTTTTTTAACTTTAATTTTATCCCACAATTTTGTAACCCAGTTTTCTTTTCACCCAGTGCCAATTATCTAATGTAATCCTGGGCGCTACACTTCCTCTGCCAAACTGGGGGGGCAGCGGACTGACCTCATGCCTCCTTCTATGCATGAGGAGTCCAAGCTGCTTATTTTCACGTGACAGGGGGGAATTTCCCTGGCCGGACGTAGCGCGTGGAAGGGACACGTTATTCCGACCAGTTCCTTTCCCCTCCATCAGGCGCCCCGGCTGGCCAGGGGGAGGTAGTTTTAGAGACCAGGATTACTGCATGTTTTTGTGAGGGTAACTACCCTAGGGGACACGGGGAGAACATGCAAACTCCACACAGAAAGGCCCTTTCGCCAACCCCCACCTCGGTATGGGCACGGATGACGCGGAGGAGGGAACACGCCGCCAGTGCCCACAGCGTCCCCAGCGGGAATCGAACCCAGGACCTTCTAGCTGTGAGGGAGGCACTACCAACTGTGCCACCGTGCCCCCTAATTTAGTAGTATTATTAAAGTACACTAGTAGTAGTATTAGTAGTATTATAAAATTAGTACCTGTCTTGTATGCAGTACTGCAGGTCCAGATCGTTGATGACAAACGGATTCCGGAGTTTCTCATAGGCCACTGCTTTGTCCAGCGGAAAACCTGGACCGGAATACACATAACAATACTACCTTAATACATAGTAAAACCTGGACCGGAATACACATAACAATACTACCTTAATACATAGTAAAACCTGGACCGGAATGCACATAACAATACTACCTTAATACATAGTAAAACCTGGACCGGAATGCAGATAACAATACTACCTTAATACATAGTAAAACCTGGACCGGAATACACATAACAATACTACCTTAACACATTAAAACGTATAATAACAACATAACAAAATGTGTGTTAATAGGAGACTCCACACAGTCGTAGGGTCATTTTTTACCTCGTCATGACAAGGTAAAAAATGACTAGTCACAGAGAGGCCAGTCGTAAGGTAATTGTTTTTACCGTTACTATGGAAGGACACCAGACAGTCGTAAGGTAATTATTTTACCTTTAGAGTGGAAGGACACCAGACAGTCACAAGGTAATTATTTTACCTTTAGAGTGGAAGGACACCAGACAGTCACAGAGCGGCCAGTCGCTGACAGCGTGGTTGAGGATAACGTCCTCATCGATGGTCAGGACGGTGATGTATTTGAACATGGACAGTCTCTCCAGAATCTCCGTCATGGGTTTGGACTTGGACTTCTTGGACATGGAGCAAATCCCCACCACGATCTGCCTCTCTGGAGGAGGCTGAACACAAGGACAAATTAAATAACTAATTCACTAACTCCCTAACTAATTAACTAATTAACTAATCAACTAAAGATCTGTCTCTCTGGAGGAGGCTGCAACAATTTACAATGATACATTTATCAGATGTTCTTAATCCAGAGCGATTTACAGTAAACAAGAACACACGAAGAATCAGGGACGAATAGTTTCCCTAGTTTTGGTATGTCTGGGGTACAGGTATAGTGATAATACAGGTAGATACAGGCACAGGTACAGGTAGTGATAATGAATGATGAGCTACTCATATAGTAGAGGTATGTCTGGGGTTGGTACAGGTATAGTGATAATACAGGTACAGGTACAGGTAGTGATAATACAGGTAGATGCAGGTACAGGCACATGTAGTGATAATGAATGATGAGCTACTCATATAGTAGAGGTACTCATATAGTAGAGGTATGTCTGGGGTTGGTACAGGTATAGTGATAATACAGGTAGATACAGGTACAGGTACAGGTAGTGATAATACAGGTAGATACAGGTACAGGTACAGGTAGTGATAATGAATGATGAGCTACTCATATAGTAGAGGTACTCATATAGTAGAGGTATGTCTGGGGTTGGTACAGGTATAGTGATAATACAGGTACAGGTACAGGTACAGGTAGTGATAATACAGGTAGATACAGGTACAGGTAGTGATAATGAATGATGAGCTACTCATATAGTAGAGGTACTCATATAGTAGAGGTATGTCTGGGGTTGGTACAGGTATAGTGATAATACAGGTAGATACAGGTACAGGTACAGGTAGTGATAATACAGGTAGATGCAGGTACAGGTACAGGTAGTGATAATGAATGATGAGCTACTCATATAGTAGAGGTACTCATATAGTAGAGGTATGTCTGGGGTTGGTACAGGTATAGTGATAATACAGGTAGATACAGGTACAGGTACAGGTAGTGATAATACAGGTAGATGCAGGTACAGGTACAGGTAGTGATAATGAATGATGAGCTACTCATATAGTAGAGGTACTCATATAGTAGAGGTATGTCTGGGGTTGGTACAGGTATAGTGATAATACAGGTAGATACAGGTACAGGTACAGGTAGTGATAATACAGGTAGATGCAGGTACAGGTACAGGTAGTGATAATGAATGATGAGCTACTCATATAGTAGAGGTACTCATATAGTAGAGGTATGTCTGGGGTTGGTACAGGTATAGTGATAATACAGGTAGATACAGGTACAGGTACAGGTAGTGATAATACAGGTAGATGCAGGTACAGGTACAGGTAGTGATAATGAATGATGAGCTACTCATATAGTAGAGGTACTCATATAGTAGAGGTATGTCTGGGGTTGGTACAGGTATAGTGATAATACAGGTAGATACAGGTACAGGTACAGGTAGTGATAATACAGGTAGATGCAGGTACAGGTACAGGTAGTGATAATGAATGATGAGCTACTCATATAGTAGAGGTACTCATATAGTAGAGGTATGTCTGGGGTTGGTACAGGTATAGTGATAATACAGGTAGATGCAGGTACAGGTACAGGTAGTGATAATGAATGATGAGCTACTCATATAGTAGAGGTACTCATATAGTAGAGGTATGTCTGGGGTTGGTACAGGTATAGTGATAATACAGGTAGATACAGGTACAGGTACAGGTAGTGATAATACAGGTAGATACAGGTACAGGTACAGGTAGTGATAATGAATGATGAGCTACTCATATAGTAGAGGTACTCATATAGTAGAGGTATGTCTGGGGTTGGTACAGGTATAGTGATAATACAGGTAGATACAGGTACAGGTACAGGTAGTGATAATACAGGTAGGTACAGGTAGTGATAATGAATGATGAGCTACTCACAGAGTCATCGTACATCAGCTCATCCTCCTCTTCCTCGTAAACACAGTCGTATCCCAGTGGGATCCTCCCCCCCGGCTCCACTGGCTCCTCCCCCTCCAGTGGGCTCCTCCCACCCGGCTCCACTAGCTCCTCCCCCTCAGCCTCGTCGCCACCCACAAAGAAGCGGGGGTGCTCGTTGCTCCCCCCGGACATGACTCGGTAGGTAGCGCCCCCTGGTGGTCGGGTTAGCACCTGCAGTACCGTGAGTAACCACATTACATATTCATAAAGTTATGAAATCACATGACATATTCATAAAGTTATGAAATCACATGACATATTCATAAAGTTATGAAATCACATGACATATTCATAAAGTTATGAAATCACATGGCATATTCATAAAGTTATGAAATCACATGACATATTCATACAGTTATGAAATCACATTACATATTAATAAAGTTATGAAATCAAATTACATATTCATAAAGTTATGAAATCACATAGGGGGTCCTTGACATGAAATAGTTTGAGAACCACTGATATTATTAATCAAATCACACCTGTGTGAAGTGAGGGGAGCTAATATATTAAATTCTAACTCATGTTGATTAGGTGATGTAATGGTGATGTAAAACATCACAAACATTAAATTATCTTTGCTTGCTGTTAATGGTGTTTAATGTTTGTGTTAGGGACAAGTTGACGTAAAATTTCCCTTCAGTGTCTAACGGCGTTTTTAAAACAAACTATTGATCTAAAAACAAACATTAACCTGTAGATAGGAGGGGCTCGCCCCCCAATAATATAGAAAAACAGGTTTGTTCTTAAAACTGTCATGATTTAGAAGGGATTTGTAGAATCAGTTCTCAGGTCTAAATGGGTTAACTGTTGTAAACATAATTATGAAACACACCTCATGTTTAGAATGAGATCTGCTGCCCCCTGCTGGCCGGGGAAGGGAGCTGCATTCACTGTCCTCCCGATTGTCTTCCTCTTAAAGGGCCGGCACGCCTGATGTCCATCTTCCCCCTAGCAACCTGAGACGAGAATGTAAAGGGACAGTGAGGAGCCCCCACCGGGAGGACTTACTGTTGTATCTATACTGACTCACCTACCAGTGAGGAGCCCCCACCGGGAGGACTTACTGTTGTATCTATACTGACTCACCTACCAGTGAGGAGCCCCCACCGGGAGGACATACTGTTGTATCTATACTGACTCACCTACCAGTGAGGAGCCCCCACCGGGAGGACTTACTGTTGTATCTATACTGACTCACCTACCAGTGAGGAGCCCCCACCGGGAGGACATACTGTTGTATCTATACTGACTCACCTACCAGTGAGGAGCCCCCACCGGGAGGACTTACTGTTGTATCTATACTGACTCACCTACCAGTGAGGAGCCCCCACCGGGAGGACATACTGTTGTATCTATACTGCAACTACAACTGTATATACTTTGTTTACACAATGCTGTACCTCCAACTGTATATACTTTATGTTTACACAATGCTGTACCTCCAACTGTATATACTTTATGTTTACACAATACTGTACCTCCAACTGTATATACTTTATGTTTACACAATGCTGTACCTCCAACTATATATACTTTATGTTTACACAATGCTGTACCTCCAACTGTATATACTTTATGTTTACACAATGCTGTACCTCCAACTGTATATACTTTATGTTTACACAATGCGGTACCTTTATCGTTTAATCTTTTACAGGTAAATCTTCAGACAATGCAGCAGCATACTATAGATAACATGATAATGATAAAAAAGAGCAACATATGCAATTCAACATATGCATTTAATATGTCTTACCTCTATGTCTGTCTGCCTGCCTGCCTGCCTGCCTGTCTGTCTGCCTGCCTGCCTGCCTGCCTGCCTGCCTGCCTGTCTGTCTGCCTGTCTGTCTGTCTGTCTGTCTGTCTGTCTGCCTGCTCACAGAGCAGAGTATGCTGTGTGTGTGTGTTGTTGTTAGCATCAGGCTAACAGCAGCAGCCTTGGATCTTCGTCAGTCTTCAGAGAGATAGAGAGAGTTATTATAATAATAATAAAATAATGTTTTCTGAGTTTTCTGTCTGTTAACTTCATTTAGGACGACCTTTCTTTTCTTT